>NC_088361.1:91690639-91695639 GCF_034508935.2 Berghia stephanieae | reverse complement strand
GCAGACAAGTGCATTAGGGTGGCAATGTCCTATTCTCTTTATCGCCACTTAATATTTTGAATAATAGGCCTGACCAAAAACCTGAATGTGGTTGGAATATTAATTCACTCCAAAGCAAATTTCATCATTTCGCCAACGCGCTCTTTATCCTTTTTTTGCCCACAGTATCTTCAAAACAATTACTTTACATGCGCATTAAAAATATGGAATTGTAGACTTACAGATTGAGATTAGAAAGATGAGGAAGAACGGCGGAATAAGGATTTCTATAGGGGTTGGCATTTCTTCAGCTGTTGTCTCTGGTCCTGTCTCCGGTTCTGCTGTTGCTTCTGATTCCGGTTCTGCTGTTGCTTCTGATTCCGGTTCTGCTGTTGCTTCTGATTCTGGTTCTGCTGTTGCCTCTGATTCTGGTTCTGATGTAGGTTCTGATTCTGGTTCTGCTGTAGGCTCTGATTCTGGTTCTGATGTTGGTTCTGATTCGGGTTCTGCTGTAGGTTCTGATTCGGGTTCTGCTGTAGCCTCTGATTCTGGTTCTGATGTCGGTTCTGATTCTGGTTCTGCTATAGATTCCAATTCTGGTTCTACTGTAAGTTTTGATTCTGGTTCTGATTCAGGTTCTGCTGTTGCTTCTGATTCTGGTTCTGCGGTTGCTTCTGATTCTGGTTCTGCTGTTGCCTCTGATTCTGGTTTTACAGTTGCTTCTGATTCTGGTTCTGTTGTAGGTTCTGATTCTGGTTCTGCTGTAGGTTCCGATTCTGGTTCTGTAGTTGGTTCTGGTTCTGGTTCTGTAGTTGGTTCTGATTCTGGTTCTGCTGTTGCTTCTGATTCAGGTTTTGTTGTTGGTTCTGATTCTGATTCTGGTTCTGATGTAGGCTCAGATTTTGGTTCTGATGTATGTTCACCCGATGAATGAGAGGTTGGTTCTGATTCTGGTTCTGATGTAGGCTCTAATCCTGGTTCTGATGTAGGTTCACCTGATGGTTCAGAGGTAGGTTCTGATTCTGGTTCTGATGTAGGTTCACCTGATGGCTCAGAGGTTGGTTCTGTTTCAGGTTCTGAAGTAGGTTCACCTGATGGCTCAGAGGTTGGTTCTGTTTCTGGTTCTGATGTAGGTTCACCTGACGGCTCAGAGGATGGTTCTGTTTCTGGATCTGATGTGGGCTCTGACCCGGGTTCTGATGTAGATTCACCTGATGGTTCAGAGGTAGATTCTGTCTCTGGTTCTGATGTAGGTTCACCTGTTGGTTCAGATGTTGGTTCTGTTTCTGGTTCTGATGTAGAGTCTGATCCTGGTTCTGATGCAGGTTCACCTGTTGGTTCAGATGTTGGTTCTGTTTCTGGTTCTGATGTAGGCTCTGACACTGGTTCTGATGTAGGTTCACCTGATGGTTCAGAGGTAGGTTCTGTTCCTGGTTCTGATGTAGATCCACCTGATGGCTCAGAGGTTGGTTCTGTTTCAGGTTCTGATGTAGGTTCACCTGATGGCTCAGATGTTGGTTCTGTTTCTGGTTCTGATGTAGACTCTGATCCTGGTTCTGATGCAGGTTCACCTGATGGCTCAGAGCTTGGTTCTATTTCTGGTTCTGATGTAGGCTCTGATCCTGGTTCTGATGTAGGTTCACCTGATGGTTCAAAGGTAGGTTCTGTTTCTGGTTCTGATGTAGGTTCACCTGTTGGTTCAGATGTTGGTTCTGTTTCTGGTTCTGATGTAGGCTCTGATCCTGGTTCTGATGCAGGTTCACCTGATGGCTCAGAGCTTGGTTCTATTTCTGGTTCTGTTGTAGACTCTGATCCTGGTTCTGATGTAGGTTCACCTGATGGTTCAAAGGTAGGTTCTGTTTCTGGTTCTGATGTAGGTTCACCTAATGACTCAGAGGTTGGTTCTGATTCTGGTTCTGATGTAGGTTCAACTGATGGCTCAGAGGTTGGCTCTGTTTCTGGTTCTGATGTAGGCTCTGACCCTGGTTCTGATGTAGGTTCACCTGATAGTTCAGAGGTAGGTTCTGTTTCTGGTTCTGATGTAGGTTCACCTAATGTCTCAGATGTTGGTTCTGTTTCTGGTTCCCCAGATGGTTCAGAGGTTGGTTCTGTTTCTGGTTCTGATGTAGGTTCTGACCCTGGTTCTGATGTAGGTTCACCTGATGTCTCAGATGTTGGTTCTGTTTCTGGTTCCGCAGATGGTTCAGAGGTAGGTTCTGTTTCTGGTTCTGATGTAGGTTCACCTGATGGCTCGGATGTTGGTTCTGTTTCTGGTTCTAATGTAGGTTCACCTGATGGTTCAGAGGTTGGTTCTGTTTCTGGTTCTGATGTAGGCTCTGACCCTGGTTCTGATGTAGGTTTACCTAATGGTTCAGAGGTAGGTTCTGACCCTGGGTCTGATGTAGGTTCCCCAGATGGTTCAGAGGTTTGTTCTGATTCTGGTTCTGATGTAGGTTCACCTGATGGCTCAGTGGTTGATTCTGATTCTGGTTCTGATGTAGGTTCACTTGATGGTTCAGAGGTTGGTTCTGTTTCTGGTTCGGATGTAGGTTCACCTGATGGTTCAGAGGTAGGCTCTGACCCTGGTTCTGATGTAGGTTCACCTGATGGTTCAGAGGTAGGTTCTGGTGTAGGTTCACCTGTTGGTTCAGATGTTGGTTCTGTTTCTGGTTCTGATGTTGGTTCTGTTTCTGGTTCTGATGTAGGTTCACCTGATGGTTCAGAGGTAGGTTCACCTGATGGTTCAGAGGTAGGTTCTGTTTCTGGTTCTGATGTAGGTTCCCCAGATGGTTCAGAGGTTGGTTCTGATTCTGGTTCTGATGTAGGTTCACCTGATGGCTCTGAGGTTGGTTCTGTTTCTGGTTCTGATGTAGGTTCCCCAGATGGTTCAGAGGTAGGTTCACCTGATGGTTCAGAGGTAGGTTCTGTTTCTGGTTCTGATGTAGGTTCCCCAGATGGTTCAGAGGTTGGTTCTGATTCTGGTTCTGATGTAGGTTCACCTAATGGCTCAGTGGTTGATTCTGATTCTGGTTCTGATGTAGGCTCTGACCCTGGTTCTGATGTAGGTTCACCTGATGGTTCAGAGGTAGGTTCTGTTTCTGGTTCTGATGTAGGTTCCCCAGATGGTTCAGAGGTTGGTTCTGTTTCTGGTTCTGATGTAGGCTCTGACCCTGGTTCTGATGTAGGTTCACCTGATGGTTCAGAGGTAGGTTCTGTTTCTGGTTCTGGTGTAGGTTCACCTGATGGCTCAGATGTTGGTTCTGTTTCTGGTTCTGATGTAGGTTCACCTGATGGTTCAGAGGTAGGTTCTGTTTCTGGTTCTGATGTAGGTTCCCCAGATGGTTCAGAGGTAGGTTCTGTTTCTGGTTCTGATGTAGGTTCCCCAGATGGTTCAGAGGTTGGTTCTGTTTCTGGTTCTGATGTAGGCTCTGACCCTGGTTCTGATGTAGGTTCACCTGATGGTTCAGAGGTAGGTTCTGTTTCTGGTTCTGGTGTAGGTTCACCTGATGGCTCAGATGTTGGTTCTGTTTCTGGTTCTGATGTAGGTTCACCTGATGGTTCAGAGGTAGGTTCTGTTTCTGGTTCTGATGTAGGTTCCCCAGATGGTTCAGAGGTAGGTTCTGTTTCTGGTTCTGATGTAGGTTCCCCAGATGGTTCAGAGGTTGGTTCTGTTTTGGTTCTGATGTAGGCTCTGACCCTGGTTCTGATGTAGGTTCACCTGATGGTTCAGAGGTAGGTTCTGTTTCTGGTTCTGGTGTAGGTTCACCTGATGGCTCAGATGTTGGTTCTGTTTCTGGTTCTGATGTAGGTTCACCTGATGGTTCAGAGGTAGGTTCTGTTTCTGGTTCTGATGTAGGTTCGCCAGATGGTTCAGAGGTAGGTTCTGTTTCTGGTTCTGATGTAGGTTCCCCAGATGGTTCAGAGGTTGGTTCTGTTTCTGGTTCTGATGTAGGCTCTGACCCTGGTTCTGATGTAGGTTCACCTGATGGTTCAGAGGTAGGTTCTGTTTCTGGTTCTGGTGTAGGTTCACCTGATGGCTCAGATGTTGGTTCTGTTTCTGGTTCTGATGTAGGTTCCCCAGATGGTTCAGAGGTTGGTTCTGTTACTGGTTCTGATGTATGCTCTGATCCTGGTTCTGATGCAGGTTCACCTGATGGTTCAGAGGTTGGTTCTGTTTCTGGTTCTGATGTAGGTTCAAATGAGGGTTCAGAGTTGGGTTCTGATTCTGGTTCTGATATAGGTTCACCTGATGGCTCAGAGGTTGGTTCTATTTCTGGTCCTGATGTAGGCTCTGATCCTGGTTCTGATGTAGGTTCCCCAGATGGCTCAGAGGTTGGTTCTGATGCAGGTTCTGTGGGATTCGAACCTGGCTCTAATGTCGTAGACTCTGACACAGAATTCGAAGTGACACCTATGGATGCAATTGTAAATTAAAAGATAGACTATATTATAAATTATTTCATTGGCTGTATGTGTTGAGTTTGTAAAATGTTACTGCCTGAAGCCCAGGGAGAAAAAAATACCTCAATAAGAAATGAAATGGAAGCTTTAATGTAACCCACGAAGACATTGTGGATGTTTCGGGTTGCCCCATTTTTCTACAAAATACGTTTATTGTAAAACTAAAGACCGATTGTAATGGCCGGGTACTCATTTTACACCTGAGAGAATGGGAATAAAGAATCTTATCCAAGGACTCAACTATGCGCCGAGAAAGGCTCGAACCCAGGACCTTCCGCACACAACAAAGTAATAATTTGATATTAATATGTAGATGCGTGAAATATTCTGATAGCGCAGTTGGTAGTGGTCAAGTTTCACAGGCAAAGGGACCGACACGGATTTCGAGTGAAGTCGAGATAATTTTCTACCCCCCCCCCCCTCCTCCTTGTCCACCCAGCAGTGATTGGGTCGCTGGTTTTGTTAGATCTGGTAGAAAGTACTTTGCGATAGACTAGTATTCTATCCAATCGGCAGCACCCAATTGCTATTGTCTGTTTTATACTATAGAAGCCGAGAAG
>NC_088361.1:91653139-91685639 GCF_034508935.2 Berghia stephanieae | reverse complement strand
TTTGGAATTGACTCAGAATATGCGAGGATATCAACGTATCCAAAAGCATTTAAATTACGATTTGTCATATTTTCTTTTCTTTTCTTTTTGACTGCAATTTCTATTGATATTTACAAAATTATTAGAAATTGAACGCTGCACAAGATCAACAAACCTGTACAAAGGATAGGTTAATCAAAAACGATTTAAAATATCCATTAAGACACCATCCAAGCAAATCTCTCGCAGTTTAATTTACTTTCAAATGAAAACAAAACACAATTTCGTGTCAACAAACAATCACTATCTAGATAGTCGATTTGTATAATCGATTATAATTTTTAAGATGTCAAACAAGCGTCTTTTTGCGTGATCAATTGAAAATAATAAATTCCTGTTTTGGTCAAGAAAACTTGTGCCAAATTTGTGTCAATATATAATACATTACTTCTTTCCTTTCTTATGATGGACAGGTGCTTAACTCACGTTGCATTATGACGATAATGCAGTAAAAAGTTCAATGGGTGTCTTATATTTTTATACATATCACGAATTCAACTATTCATTCCTGTGGCAAAGATCCATCTCGACTGTAATTCTGTTCTTTTCTTTTATCGATAACTATCGATAACAGGTAGTTCTTTTACGGTCCAGTAACCAAATATTTTAACGCAATTCGTTCCTCCCCTTCCTGTCCATTGATTACTGCATCACCTCCATGCCAAAATTGTGCTATCGACTTTTTTTTGTTTGTGGATGATTTTATTTTGTGTTTACACGCGGTAAGAGAATGCATTGATTTTAGAAATGCTTGATTACCTGTTCGAAAATTATAAATGGCGTGTCTAGATACAAACTCCCAACTCATCAATACAACCGTACTCTGAAAAATAAAATCCAATTTGGATTCAGTAGTCTGATGTCACGCCGCCCGGCAACGGCGGCCATCTTGGTTCTAAACAAAGAAAATCATTGCTTTTTATTCTTCATGCTGGCTAGAACTTTTCATATGCCTTGTGATCAGAATGTGTAAAAGTCAAAACATTATCAAATTTATGTTGTTTTTTTGTTTTCCTTTGGAAACGCTTTTATGTTCGCCGGAGAAATATTTCATACGGGCGTCCGCCCTTGTTCTGATAGTTTAGAGCCAGTGTTAATAAGTTACCATGCGTCATTAGGAAGGAAGTGACGTTACGACTGTTGAAGAGTATTTCGTTCTTCGAATATCCATCGATTAAAACTCGCAATCCTAGAACAAATCGACGTCCCAGGTTTTAGAGGTGTTTTTCGTTTTTTTATTTACTTTATTTATGGTTAAGATGAGGGTCATTTTCATCGATAAATATTTGAAGACGAGTTTGCTGCCAAAATTATAAATACTTCTTTGTTGTTGGTTTTTTTTGTTGTCTTTTTTGTTTTTGTTTTTAAATTACGCCCGAATAAACAGTATCGATTGTATTAACTAAAACGTGAAAAGATGCTGGAAAACTAAAATTAAATGTAACACAACACCCTGTTTGGGTTAGACCAGAATTGTTTATTTTTGCTTGTTATTATTATTATTATTGCTAGGTGCTCAGTTGTCACTATTTGTCAGTTTTCGTCACTCGTTATTTTCTGTTTATCATTTGCTGTTATTAATAATTCTGTTTACTGTCGTCATTGGTATTGTCATTTATAATTCTTCTCCATTGGAAAAAAAATTAAGATGTTGCGCCTTTTGACGATATGAGTATTCTAGAATTATTCATCATTCATTTTAATTTTCTTTTTCATACGTGGAGGTTCTAACCTCGACTGTCATATAGTATTTATAATTATATTATAATTATTATAACTATATTAGTTATCATTATACAGTTCTAACTGTAATATCTTTTATATATAATCTATTCTTGAAAGTATCGGGTTTAAGCCCATCATGTATTTTACTGGATTGTCCTTGTTACATTTTCGATAGTAAACGCACTGGAAATGTAAGTTTTGATTTTTCATTTTAGTTATTATGATTTATGTTTAAATCATCTTAGGTTTATAGCCTTATTGTGATCACTTGTACAATCAATTGTATTCACTATTTTATAATTTCATGTTCCCTTTATATTCCAAGTTTAAGACATCATTCGTCTATCACTTTAATGACTGTTTACTTCAATATGAGTAGTATTCATGGTTTAACTTACTGCTTTTGTTTATTTTTCTTTAACAATATTTTCATTTGATTTTTTAAAAAAATTATTGTGATCAATAGATAGTTCGAAGATGACGTCACTCAGGTCTTTGTTATTGTTTTTTGCCATCCGCGTTTATGAGTAATTCTCACTAAACTGAATAAACAAGACTATAAACGATCATGGTTACACAAAGATTTGTCTGTTGGTCCGTTATACTTCCGGATGGCAATGTTTTGAACTTCTTAGCCAAGCGCATACTATATATATATATATATATATATATATATATATATATATATATATATATATATATATATATATATTAATTTCTAAATATATTTTCCAGTCGACCGGTTGTACATACTGCTGTGTATACTTCTATTGTACATAACATACTGTTGCAATCTTTCTGCTCTACCTGCTTTTCTACCCTACACGTTGTCCTATGAAAAGTATTCTGCTGTATCGTATTCTTCAATCGTTCATCAGTCCATTAAATTTTGTCATCACCTTCATCAGCAACAACGTTCTCGTTTTTTTCATTTCATCTGTGTGTATGGCAGCGTTTGCCCTGGTGCGATATATATATATATATATATATATATATATATATATATATATATATATATATATATATATATATATATATATGTAATACCCAGATTAACACCTTAATCTGATATTATGTCAGGAGGAATCAGACTTTTAAAAAGTCTTTTTAGTGTTAAAAACCCAAAGCATTGTGGGGTTTTTTGCTTGTTGATTTAAAAAAAAATGCTGCTAAATACATTTCCAGCATCTAACTCACGCCGTCGCATTACCATTTTGACACGCTGAGTCACGTATATTGACATATGGAAACCACTCTTTATTAGAAGAAGAAAAAAAAAGTGAAATAACAATTACTCGGCGGCAAAAGGTATTGAGTGAATGCATTATCTACCTAATGGGAGCGATCTATATTAAGGTTTTTGCCCGTCCTAGTCATCAATCACATGATTTGTTGCTGTCCAAAGATTGGATGTTTCTAAACTAATGTAAATACGCTGCTTTATTTACGAAAGTGGTAAACACACCCATTTGTCAAGCTTTAAAAAACGACCAATCGTGATGTTAGATATTTCAGAAGCTGTGAACACTTTCCACTATGTGGGTCACTGTTAGCATATTTTGCAATGTGACCAATGACCTCGAGCACATGGAAAGGTAATATTAATAGATCGCTCCCATTCATTCCCTTTATTTGTGGACAAATACTTATTACAAAATACATTTCAACACGGGAACGATATTGTAGCTTGTTGCTTGAATGAGGTGTGTGTTTTTGTGAGTTTTGTTCACTGGTAGATAGCATTGAGGCTCCTAAAAAGTAATGTTTACATGTGTTTACTGTCCTCTTAATCGTGTTTATTGTGTTCAACAAAACAAAGAGACAGAATCTCTAGATTGAATGAAGTTGACGTCACTCGGGCCTTTGTTATAATAGCCTTCAACAGTCATTGAATCCAATTGGATTCAGTAGTCTGATGTCACGCTGCCCGGTAACGGCGGCCATATGGGTTCTAAACAAAGAAAATCATTACTTTTTATTCTTCATGCTGGAGAGAACTTTTCATATGCCTTGTGATCAGAATGTGTAAAAGTCAAAACATGATCAAATTTATGTGTTTTTTTTCTCCTCTGGATACGATTTAAGGCTCGCTGGAGAAATATTTCATACGGGCGTCCGCCATTGTTCCGATAGTTTAGAGCCAGTGTTACTAACTTACCATGCGTCATTAGGAAGGAAGTGACGTTACGACTGTTGAGGAGTATTCTCACTAACCTGTATTAACCAAAGAAATAAAAAACGACCAAGATTACACATAGTGTTGTGTGTTGGTCCGATACATTTCCGGATGGCAATATTGTGAGTTTCTTAGCCAAGCGAACACTCTATATAGTAAAAGTATTTACCTTATTGATGCTTTGCGCTTAGCCAAAACGCTCACAACATTCGCCAGACGGAAATAATGTACCAACATACAAAACTATTGTAACCTTAAACGTTTATAGTCTGATTAATACAGTTTAGTGAGAACTATTAATAAAAATGGCTGGCTAAAAACAATAACAAAGACCTGAGTGACGTCAACTTTGTATTTTCCATATTCATTTTCATAAAAAGTGTAGATAGTATGCGCTTGCTGAGAAGCTCACAACATTGTCATCCGGAAGTATAACGGACCAACACACAAAACTGTGTGTAACCATGAACTTTTATGATATAGTTTAGTGAGAATTACTCATAAACGCGGGTGGCAAAAAAAAAAAAATAAAAAAAAAATAAATAAATAAACAATAACAAAGACCAGAGTGACGTCAACTTCATTCTATCTTTATAAAATAACCCAAAGTCTCTTTTTAAATACATTTTCAGCATCCAAATCACCCCGTCACATTACCATTTTGACTCGCTGAGTCACATATATTGACATAGATAATATGGAAACCAATCTTTATTAAGAGTAACAGGCATGTGTGATTGCGGTGAAGAAGAAGAAGACGCTCACCATATTGATACTATGTTGATAGATAAAATACTCATAACATCCGCCAGCCGGTTATAACACACAAAACTATGTGTTACCTTAAACGTTGATAGGCTGATTGATAGAATTTAGTGAGAAATACTCATTAAAATGACTGGTTAAAGCAATAACAATGGCCTAATGACGTCAATTTCGTTCCTTTTATAGATTGAATGGTTGACGTCACGCGGGTCTTTGATCGTAGTAGCAATCGTTGTTATAGCCTGACACTGAAACCGTAGCCATCGCTGAAACCCAAAAAGACTGGCATTTTGACGTCATTTTTTGGTCAGTGTCAGGCTATAAGTCAACTATGGCTACGCTTTGATACTGTTTTTCGTCATCCACGTTTATGAGAAATTCTCATGTAGTTATTTTATCCAGACTACAAAGTTCATGGTTACACAGAGTTTTGTGTGTTGGTCGGTTATACTTCCGGATAGCAATGTTGTGAGTTTCTTAGCTAAGCGCATACCATCAAAAGATTGTTTTTTTGCCAGCCATTTTTATGAGTAGTTCTCAATAAACTGTAGTTATCAGAATATTGATGCTATGCGGTTGGACAAAAAGCTCACAATATTTCGCCAGCCACAAAATTGTGTGTTACCTTGGACGTTAAAAGTTTGATTGGGAGAATTTAGTGAGAACTACTCATAAAAATGTCTGGCCAAAAACAATAACAAAAAAACTGAGTGACATCAATAGGATTCTGTAGTCCGATGTCACGTCAGCCCAGCAACGAGCAGCTTGGTTCTAAACAAAACAAAAATCGATACTTTTTATTCTTCATGCTGGCTAGAACTTTTTCACATGTCACGTGATCAGAATGTATAAAAGTCAAAACATGATTAGATTTATAATGTTTTTTCTCATCTGGATACACTTTAATGCTCGTCGGAGAAGTCTTTCATAAGGGCGTCCGTCATTGTTCCGATAGTTTAGAACCAGTTACTAAGTTACTACACGTCATTACAAGGGAAGTGACGTCAATGCTATTGAAGCCTATTATCTATAAACGTTTAAGGATACACATTGTTTTATGTGTTGATACTTTATACGCGGCTGGCAGATGCTATGAGCTTTTTTAAAATTAAACGCAGGCATCACTATTCCAGGTCTGCTGAAAGTATGCAACTGAAAGAGAGGATTTCAGGCCGGGTACCACACTTCTGTGAACCTCGCTGTATGGGCTGACAGAATACAACGGCGTACTTTCACCAACTTGACATTCAAACAAGAAGACAATATGAAGGGGACCGAAGAAGAAGAAGAAGAAGAAGAAGAAGAAGAAGAAGAAGAAGAAGAAGAAGAAGAAGAAGAAGAAGAAGAAGAAGAAGAAGAAGAAGAAGAAAAAGAAAAGAAGAAGAAGAAGAAGAAGAAGAAGAAGAAGAAGAAGAAGAAGAAGAAGAAGAAGAAGAAGAAGAAGAAGAAGAAGAAGAAGAAGAAGAAGAAGAAGAAGAAGAAGAAGGAGAAGAAGAAGAAGAAGAAGGAGAAGAAGAAGAAGAAAAAGAAGAAGAAGAAGAATTTGCTCGATAGTACCCACCAGGCCATACAACGAAGAGTGTATCGGTCACATCGTGTTGTTGACACCAAGAATGGTTTGGAAAATTTCCACTCTTTGAAGTTTTTGTTCTTCTGTAAATATTTTTGTCACGAACAATTTCATGAATTGTGCTTTTTGGAATTGTAAGTTTCAAAGCAATTTCCTGAAGCTTTACTCGGCGACTCCAAGTTATGACGTTTTAGGCCGACCAGAATGGGTTCCATTTCTAGATTTTTACGACCATCTTTGAACCAAGATCACTACTGACAGACTTGAGACTTGGCAATTGCATTCTCACCATTTTATATTTTGGTTATATCAAGATGATTTTCAGAA
Organism: Berghia stephanieae; assembly: GCF_034508935.2. Classification (NCBI taxonomy): domain Eukaryota; kingdom Metazoa; phylum Mollusca; class Gastropoda; order Nudibranchia; family Aeolidiidae; genus Berghia; species Berghia stephanieae. The sequence continues at coordinate 91,679,037 of NC_088361.1, read as the reverse complement.
GGTTTCTTCCTATTGTATATTAAAAAATATTATTGTATATTATTAAATTGTATTAATTGCTCAGACCTCCAGCTTTGACTATTTTGTTATTGGAGTCGCCATCTTAAAAAAACAGTAGCGTTTAATATTGCTTCCATTGATGGAGCGAAATTTCACATTTGCCGTATTTTGATCCCAAAAATTCCAATCCTTAAACTGACCGACTAAAACGACCACCAAATTGTCTAAAATAATTAAATTCTAGAATTTTTGACTTACCATATAACAATTTTTATTGTTCTTCTTGTTTGCTGAAAAGGGATTTTGATCTCTGAATATTCATTTTTAAGTATCATATTAAAAAAAAAACTAATTTAAAGAAGTACTCCTAGGAAAATGGCTGAAATGGATTATAAAAACGCTATTTATTTTGATATGAAATCGCAACGTTCTTAATGATAACTTTGAATAACATTACTGCCGTTCTCTAAAAAAACCGCACAAAACAAAACACTTTTTTACAATGTTGACCAGAAAACTGATCCTTCAGATATCGATCGATTTGAATAACCTTCATCTTGTCAAAAACTTTCAAAGAGTTTTAATATTTTAATTGTCGAAAACTTGGCGAAGGTTTACTGTCATTGACTGCAAATTGCCGAATATTGGACGAGCATAATCAAAAACATTAAAACGTTTCCGTTGCTGTAATAACTTTAATTTTTGCAATAACCAGAACATAAAAACATTGAAAGATAAGAATGAAACTTTTTTTTTGGCGTCAGTCTCAATTTGTTCATTGTGTTGGGAGTTGTTTGGGAATTTGTTGTAACTGAAGTCAATTAAAATTCAATGCAAAGTCAAAAATTACATTCGCTTGACATTATCTTTCAGCATTGGTTAGTATAAAAATGTAAGTATACAATTAAATAACATCTCACAAAGATTTTCAATACACATTTCGTAGTAATATTTCCCAAAATAGTTATCCAAACAGTATAAACGATTTCTACATTTTATGACCTTTAAATCGATATATAGTTAGCTCTTTTTCTATTCGGTCCTGGAATTGTACGTAAGGCACGTATTATGTAATTCATGTCAAAATTTTCCAAGACCCAATTTTACCCTGTGTCCCCGACTATTCTTTGAATGGTATGCATTCAATTTAATTGATCGATATTAGAAGGGCGAGTTTTCTGGCCAATATTTTCAATAGAGCAGTAAAGTTAGGTGCCCCAAACGTAAACAATAACAAGTTGCTAGTGATTTCCGTTAGGGACCGGAATAATTTACGCACAATATAGGTCTCCCAATTTTGTAGTTTGAGTTGTAGGCAATACACTTTCAGTATTGAAAATATGTTTACATAAAATCTAACAGTTGCAGAAATAATAATATAAGGCTAAATTATTATAAAAATCAGGCTCCGAATAATTCTCGTTTTGTTCACACCAGCGCAATAATTTGCTCTGGTCTAAAAATAGATAGACTGTAACTTTTGATAAATTTTAGGAAATTTTACCTTTTGTTCCATAAAATATCCATATCTAGACATTATTTGATGCATGATCGAGTATTTCTGAATATGTGTTTCTTTTGCCACCTAACAGCCAAATTTTAAAGGTTATTTTTTTCTATTATTTACATTGGAACGTGAGCTGTCAAGACAGGAACATGTGGTTTGCCACGTGCTTCTCGACCTTTGTTTACGTTTGGGGCACCTAACTTTACTGCTCTATACGTATTTTTTTCTCCAGAAAAATGCAGATTCTTCGCTCACTTTTCAAATAACTTTTAAACAATATTTCTACAAGACAATCAAATAAATCTGTTCTAATCAAAAGTAAATATCCTTATCGAATCTACCAAGAAAGGAACCACGTCGAAGAGAATATTGCCTCAAAAAAAAAGGACAGATATCCATTTTATACTCTCAAAGCATTTCTAAGCTTCCAAATTTATTCTTCTCGTATCTTTTTAAAAAGTATTATTATTATCATTATTATTATTATATTGGTGCAAATTACTCACCATGTTATTTCTCCGTTGACATCAGCTGTCCCAACTTTTCATCTCAAACCTCCGGTGTACAGTAATTGCCAATCGATACTGTATGATGGATTACCGATTCCGTTGAAACAGGGTGACATGCGATACTTCTGTCCTTAATTGATGAAGGGAAGGGGAGGAATGGGAGAGAGAGAGAGAGAGAGAGAGAGAGAGAGAGAGAGAGAGAGAGAGAGAGAGAGAGAGAGAGAGAGAGAGAGAGAGGCTACTGATAGGCTAAGTAGAAAATCAACCCTATTATTTACATTTGATTAAGCCCATGTAATTTCATTACCGTCCAATAGTATGATGTTATCAAATTAAGGTAATAGAAAATTAAGATGCCGTCTCTAATAATTTTGTATTGAGTATATTTGTAATCGATTATTGTCTTATGAATGTCGACGTAATCTAAATGTGACGATCAAAAGACATCCAAGTTTTACGTCATGACACGTGATGCTTCCGACAAGTAAGTAAAATACAAAGATTACATTAACCGTCCTTTTCCATGCAACGCTCATCATCGTAATCAGATTCCTTCAAAGCATATTCCACCGTGCATAGTATTTTCAACTATCATCATCATCATCATCATCATCATCATCATCATCATCATCATCATCATCATCATCATCATCATCATCATCATCATCATCGTCGTCGTCGTCATCGTCACCATCATCATCATCATCATCATCATCATCATCATCACAATCATCTCCTTAATCATAACCATCATCATCATCATCGTCATTGATATCATCATCATCATCATCATCATCATCATCATCATCATCATCATCATCATCATCATCATTATCATCATCATCATCGCCTTACCATCATTGCCAATATAACTACGTATTATTTTGTCTGGCCGCGCCAAAATCAATTCTCAATCTATATCAAAATGAAACAAGCTTTTTATTGTTTATCCAGCGGTAATCAAGTTCATCAATAATTAAATTCTTACGCTCACATGCAGCACATTACATTCTTTTCAAATTGACTAGCAACCACCGATCACGAATCATGGTCTTGACGGAAAATAACAACAAACAATTAGATTTGAATTCTGTGATTGGAATTGATCCCACTCATTGCTCGTGGGAGGTGAGAAAAAAAATAAAAAGAATAAGAGCAAACTAAGAATGATAAAAAAACTGAAACAGAACCAAAGAGCAAAATGTCAGTTACACGGCAAATACATTGGAAACAAGACGGGAGAGAAATGAAAGGAGATTTAAACAGCTAACTGCCTGCTCTGGAAAACAACATGGTATTTAAAACTTTGGCCAGAAGCTCGTCCTTCAAATATCGATCGATTTAAATACCCCTCATCTTGGCAAAAACTTTCAAACCTGGGACTCCCGTGAAGTCTCCCAGGTTTGAGAGTTTTTGCCAAGATAAGTCATTTAAATCGATCGATATTTGAAGGACGAGTTTTATGGCCAAATTTTTAAGTACGTGTTTTTCCAGAGTGTGCCAGTTAACTGGTTGAAGCATGAAGGTTATGCGATTAACGTAATGGATCTTCAGTAAAGAAACCAACGCTCAAAAACGATGTATTGTGCAAATTTCTTGTTGTGTCCTCAGCTATCACACTCACCTTCGGACTTTTAGGTCCCTAGTTCGGGCCTCGCAATAGAAAGAATTGAGTCATTGGACAAGACTTATAAACTTACCTCCTCTCACTGCACTCAGGTGTAAAATGAGTACCTGGATAATATCAGCGTTTTCTCTGACGAAAACAATTTGCAATACCGCCTTACAACCGTCATGTCTTGCCGTATATGTTAAGTGTTGCTGCTGGCTTGGAACTCTCTATTTTGAACATGTTGAATGGATATTGCGATATAATAAAAGACCAAGTCTAACCTAAAAGAATATCCTTTTCTGTCGTGCTTTAAAATACAACAACCAGTTTTTAATAGTTGACCAGAATACTCGTGTTTTAAATATCCATTGATTATAATGATCCTCACCTTGTCAAAAACTCTTAAACTACGGACCTTTGAGAAATCCCAGTTTTGAGGGATTTTGCCCAGATGAGTTCTTTTAAATCCATCGATATTTAAAGGATGGGTTTTCTAGCCAAAATTTTAAATACTAGTTTTTTTTCTCCAGATTACGGCAGTTAACTGGTCAAGGATCATATGTGACCCACAATGCCAATCTGGTATAGTGTCGAAATGAACTTGGAGGAGGAAATTGAGATTTAAGTCATATTGACCAGAATAAGAAAATTCTTTTTTTTAACTTCCAAAAAGAAAAGAATGCCCACTCTCATTTTTAATTGTTATATCTCATTGTTTAAAACATTATTCCAGTCTGATCTTAAAATTCATCAAAAAATGTCAATAACGGTATTAATTGTTCTGTAAAATGAATGAAGTTGACGTCACTCAGCTCTTTGAATTGTTTTGAGATCTCCAGAAAGGTGATCACTTCTCACTAAATTCACTGTATAAGATTATAAACCTTATGTCTTAAAGGTCACAAATAGTTTTGCGTGTTGATGAGATTAGTCTGGCGAGCAGAACTAGCGACTATTCAATTTGTATGGTGATTCATATGCGTTTAAATAAAATATTCACCAGCTCTGCCAGGTAGATCAATCGTTCCAAAACACTAATGTGTAACCTGAAACGTTTATTATTGTAGTAGTTGGAGTAAAAGTAGCAAGACATTAGCATTATGTAAAGAAATATAGAGGGGTTTTCTCTGTTTTTATTTGCTTAGCATCAATAATCGGCTTTCTTTTCTTGTGGTGTGACTCTCGGCTTCTAGCCTGTAGGACCATGGTTTGAGTCTCCCCATGGGGCCGGGTACGGAAACTGGGAGAAGAGCTGTCGTTTCTGAACCAACAAGAGGAGATATTGGGTGACTGTAAATCTGTCTAAAAGCTGCCACGCTTCATCTGTGGGTACTTTCCGCCTGCCCCACATGTATGGGTTGTGACAATGAACCTGAAGCCGTAGAACACCTGGTTGAACATTGCATTGTGACGCAGCTACCGGGCGAGTTGGCGACTGTACACCAATGTGGCAACGTGTAGGCCGCCTGGATTGGAAAATATTATATTGTAGAGTGAGATCATTAGAAGCTCCGGTTATGGGTGGCACCGCACTCTAGTGTGAAAGGAGTGCCTTACTGATTACGATGTTGTCTGTCGGAATTTATTTTTTGTAAGAGCGCCTTATAGGCGGTATTATTGTCCTACATGTTCAATATTGCTATTAAATTGAGACATTTAGTTCATAATATTACCCTATATAAAAGATCACCTTTTTATCTTTTATGAAAACAATTGATATCAAAATAACAAATAGAATAATATTGCGTATCATCATCATCATCATCATCATCATCATCATCATCATCATCATCATCATCATCATCATCATCATCATCATTTTAATATTTCAAAATATAATATTTAATTTTCTTCAAATTTTCTTATCTCATAGATCTATGTCTTGTAAAGCGCAGTTCAGCACGTATGATGGAAATTGGCGCAAATAATTTTTATTTAACTTATCACTTATTAATCATAATTCAAGTCGGAAAAGATCGATGGAACTCACTCACCAAAGTTTTTTTTAAAGAATACTACTTCCTACTTACTCCATGGGAAAAAATGCAAGCGAGTAATTCTCGATTTATGGTTATTAAAAATTCTTGCTCACTTCCGATGAAGAGATTGGTGGGAGATTTTAACATCCCAAGATGAAAGTGTTGTAGAAATGAGAGTTTGATAACTCTTCAGAAGGCAGGATATCACATATATCAACTGCACACCAGTCCATTAGGTTAATTGAACTGTTTACGTTCTGCATTAACCTGTTAATTGCCGAACTCTGCAAAAACTCGTATTTTAAAATTTGGCCAGAAAACTCGCTCTTCAAATATCGCGAAGTCCCAGGTTTGAGAGTTCTTCCAAGATGAGGGTTATTTAACTTAAATCGATCGATCGGTAGATATTTGTAGGACGCGTTTTCTTGGCAAATTTTAAAATACGTGTTTTTCCAGTGTCTGGCAGTTAACTGGTTAAAAATATTTTGATATGGCTGTATTGATTTTAGAGGGTTTATTAATTATCATTAGTTATTAATTTAGGAGTTGGGAAATTAGAAACGGCGGGGACGAAGACCGATCCTTGTAGAAATGATACTTTAGCAGGATGGGTCAACGCTTGAGGGTTTGATCCCGAACCGTTCTTACTCACATACTCTCTCTCTCTCTCTCTCTCTCTCTCTCACACACACACACACACACGCACACACACAAACTCTCTCTCTCTCTCTCTCTCTCTCTCTCTCTCTTTCTTTCTTTCTCTCTCAGTCATACAAATGCCGTGACTTTTACTGTAGCATTCGTAAAGTCATAGCTTGGTAAAAAAAATGTAGAAAAGTAATCCTAGAGAGCCATCAATCTCATGGAGCCGGAGTTTAACCCGGTTTCTATTGAATGAAAAGGACAAAAGCAATTCCTTACTACCAGATGGAAAGGACGGTAGTCAATTACAAAGCTCTTTCCACCAGATCTAACAGACCCAGCTACCCATACACTGATGGATGGCCGGGTGGGGAGGGGAGTCAGAAAAAAACAACAACATGAATGCACACGGGGTCGATCTTGGTCTCTTTGCGTGTCAATCGACTGCTCTATCTGATACTTCCCTGAAAATGAATGTCACAATATAAGGCGACGAGAACCAAAATAAAATTTGTAATGTCTTGTCATTAGTATTTGTAGGTACTGGGTAGTTCTTATTAGCGAAGTTATAGAAGAGGGAAACTTAATTCTGAAACACACCGTATAAATTCAAAGAGACGGCATCCCATATTTTCCACGATGAAGACGCGGAAAGAATAGTTAATGATGTTATTGAGCTTTGAGCTTTTTATATAGCGCAATATCCACTAAACGTGGTCAAAGCGCTTTACAATGGGTCCACGGCCAACAGAAACACTTAACATGTAGGACGAAACATGGCGCCTGTTAGGCGATATTACAATCTTTTCCGGACAGAGACAACGCTGTTAACGGCCAGGTACTCATTTTACGCCTGAGTACGTTGACAGAATGTGAGTAAAGAACCTTTTCCACGGACTCAACTATGCGCCGAGCGAGGCTCCAACCAAGCACCTTCCGATCCGAAAGCGAGTGTCAAACCACAAGACCACATAGCCGCAAAATTTCTCTATAGATGAATGAATTTGACGTCACTCGGGTCTTTATTATTGTTTTTGCCATCCGCGTTTATGAGCAATTCTCACTTAACTGTATTATCCAGACTATAATAGTGTTGGTCCATTATACTTCCGGATAGCAATGTTGTGAGCTTCTTAGCCAAGCGCAAACTATCTATTGACTTCTCCGATTGACCCGTATGATTGGCTTGTTTGAAATGATGACCGCGTAATAATCACAGAGGACGGGCTTATTCATAAAAGTACAATACACAATTTCTTAACAGTCCGTAATGAGTATTGTTGACTCAACTGAAAGGGGGCCATTGACCTATCGGTACTTAAGAGTGATTAGGCCGATTTATAGAATAATAATAACTGACGTCAAGCGTCTTGTTCATTGAGACGACATAACGACGCTTTAAAGACGGTGGGTCACATCTCTGACTGATTTTAAGATAAATTAACGTCCGACGCAAGCTTCAATCCGACACAACACCGATATATATATATATATATATATATATATATATATATATATATATATATATATATATTACATATATATATATATAAATATATATAAATATATATATATATATATATATATATATATATATATACATATATATATATATATATATATATATATATATATATATATATATATATATGGGAGTGACTTTAAATATATTTTATATTAGCTCTAACCAACATTATCAAACATTCTCGTACCTAGAAGTACCCCACCAATACTCATAAATATATATATATATATATATATATATATATATATATATACGTATATATATATATATATATATATATATATATATATATATATATATATATTTATATATATGAGAGAGATGAAATAATATATGGGAGAGAGTAGTAGTAATTAGATGATCCTTAACTTCAATCGTAGGAGAGCATTGATCTGTGGAGTGTGGTGGTTTTGTGGTATGAAACTCGCCTTCGGACTGGAAGGTCGTGGGTTCAAAATCCCGCTCTGAGCGGCGCAAAGGTTGAGTCCTTGAATAAAGGCTATTTACTTGCAGTCTCACACTGTGTATTCAGGTGAAAAATGAGGACCAAACCATAAGCAACATTGTCTCTGTCGAGAAAAATTATTGTGATATCGCCTTACAGGCGCAATTTCTTATCCTGTATGTTAAGTTTTGCCGCTGTTTTCTGTCTCCTTGTAAAGCGACTTGAGCACATTAAATGCTCATTATTTATTAAGACAATAATATATGTCGTTTTTTAAGGGACATAAAACTAAATCTCACATTTCTGGTAGTTTTTACCCAAAAACTATTTTTTGGGGAAATTTTGTTTACAACGACACACACAGTACCGTCGTTTTAAGACTATACGTCAAAATTACAGTGTAGTTAATTATCCCAGATGAAAAACTTCGCTTTTGACGAGACGAGGGTCGGTTTTATCGATATAGATTTGACTGACGAATTTTCTGGTTAACATTTAAAAAAAAATGTTTCTTAAGTGTGCGGCAGCAACGTTTGCGCAGGGCTGGGTAAATAAATTAAGGCTTCTTAATTATTTCTCTTTACTTGACAAATTAATCAAAACAGACAAACTAAAAGATCGAATACCTTTGTTTAAATTTTCATGGATTTCTAACTGCAATCCGGGCCTCATATATATTTATTGACTCGGTGAAGCAGATGTCAAAAGTGATTTAATAATAATAATAATAATAATAATAATAATAATAATAATAATAATAATAATAATAATAATAATAATAATAATAATAATAATGCTGAAAACTTATATAGCGCTATAACTCCGAGATACCAGACTTTAAGCGCTTATGGAATTTTATGGTTGAAATAAACAGAAAATATGAATTTTTAGTTTTTGTCACGTTTAGAAATTATACCCATTGCCCTTAATGAAATTTATCAACTTGAGCCGTTTATTATGTTCCACAATTCATGTGACCCTTTGCCTATAAACGCTGTTATGTCGGGATATTTTGGTTGAGGAAAAATGAATACATCGCCTGGAATATGAGATTTGGGTTAAGTTCATTTGTATAAAAAAATAATAAAATAAAATAAAATTCCCTTTATTCATCCCATAGGGGAAATTTGTCTCTTGGGTCTATTCCAAGGGAAGACTGGAATAACCCAGGCGTCAGTCACAGTGCAGCGCCGTAAATTGAGTTAGGGCGAGGTGATTTGATCAAGTTCACACAGCGCAGCCGACGAGCGATCAAACTCGGTACCTTTCGGGTACGAAGCAAAGACCGTATCGCTGAGCCATGCTGCCCTCTATTGAAGAGATTGAATATTTAGTGATTATTGGTTATCCTTTAAGGAGATTATACTCCTCTGCTAGCCTTCACGTCTCTCTTGGTTCAACAACAATAAACAAAAATCTAGATAGATATATTAATTATTCATCCACATTCAAATATTTGTGTAGACAAGTCAACTAATGAGAGAATGTAGCTTTAACGTGACCCGGAAGACACTAAGGTATAATATGAATCAATAAATATGAACATTTATAGAACGCAGTTCCATGGATTTACCATGCTGTCTGCATTTTAAAATGTTGCATTTATTCCTCCAATAGGCAATATTGAACCATATTTTTTGTATCATGCAGTACCAGTCGCCCGTTAGGCGTTCTTTTTGTAATAAACTCACTTATAATATCCGTCACCGCCAGGTATCATTCAAACCTGAGTCGAGTGGAGTAATGTTTGTGAAGAGCCTTATGCTTATCCATGGACACAACGTAGGGACCATAATTTTCCAAGATCACTTTTGATGTAAATGTATCTGCACGAAGCTCGATAAAATAAATAACAATGTGAAATTGAAGGTAAGCCTCAATTTAATTACAAAAACAGATCAAATAAACGTTTCGGGTTTCCCCTTTATCAACAAAACAGGATGAATGAAATGAATGAGATAATGTGGTAGTCATTCATCTGTAGTGTTTCATTCATCCTGTTTTGTTGATAAATGGGAAACTCGAAACGTTCATTTGATCTGTTTTTATAATTAAATTGAAGCTTACATTCAATTTCACATTGTTATTTATATCAAGATCACTTTCATCCAGCCAGCCACTGACTACATTTAACATTAATTGACATTTGTGACAAGAATATGGTTCAATATTGCCTAGTGGAGGAATAAATGCAACATTTTAAAGCGCATAAATCATGGTAAATCCATGGAACTGCTCTATATAATACTGTCTTAGTATCTGTATAGCATATAGGCTAATCCGGGATTTTTTTGATGAATAAAGTATATAAAGTAAAGTATAAAAGTAAAAGACGAGACACCGAACAGTTAATCAAACGAGCCATGCACCCAGATGCTCTCAAATTCTAAGTTAAACACTTCAGTAATACTTAAGTCCTCAGGTTTGAGAGATTTTGTCAAGATGAGGGTCATTTTAATTGATCGGTATTTTAAGGACGATTTTTTTGGCCAACATTTTTAAAACCTGTTGTATCTTTGGGGGTTTTCTTGTGTGTGTGTGTGTGTGTGTGTGTGTGTGTGTGTGTGTGGTGTGTGTGTGTGTGTGTGGCGGGGGGGGGGGGGGTAGGGCTAAGAGTATAAGCTTCTTGCTCAATGAAATTACGACCTGTTGTCAGCGGGTTTCGAACCTGGTTTTACCTCCCCTCTCAGTCATCCCGGTGTTTTCTATTTATTCAAATTAGACCTTAGCACTGAGAGATGGCTGTGTGGAAGGAGGAGGAGGAGGAGGAGGAGGAGGAGGAGGAGGAGGAGAAGAAGAAGAAGAAGAAGAAGAAGTAGTAGTAGTAGTAGTAGTAGTAGTAGTAGTAGTAGTAGTAGTAGAAGAAGAAGAAGAAGAAGAAGAAGAAGAAGAAGAAGAAGAAGAAGAAGAAGAAGAAGAAGAAGAAGAAATCAATCAATTTAGTATTGGAATAGCATATAGGCTAAACCTGACCTATATATATATATATATATATATATATATATATATATATATATATATATATATATGTATATATATATATAATATATATATATATATATATATATATATATATATATATATATATATATATATATATATATATATATATACATATATTTTTATTTTTTTATTTTATTTTTATTTTTTTATTATTTTTTTTTCTTTCTTGGTTCTTCTGTTTTGATGTGATTTGTAAAAGAAGTGTTGTATTTCACTTGTTAGGACCCTTTGCTTGTATCTTTGACTTCTAAGCGATTTCAATCTAAGTACACCGAGGGGTGCTCTTGGTGTCCTATCCGCACCATTTACCTTATTTATCCTCAGGTGCCTTTGAGAAAAGTATACTTTTAGACTACCTTATACATTTTCTGTTCTTTCAATGCGTCACAAACGCCGTAAAATTCTTAAAAACACAGAAACCAACCCTTGACATGGAATAATTGAAGTACGCAAGCTTGTTTCGCTCTAGACTATATCAGTACGGAAAATTACTTAAATGTTTGTGATATGCTAAAAGATTTAATTATTTGTCTTTGGGAATTAATTCTGTAATTCTACCAAACAATACGTTAAACTAATATGTCTGTAACTTATTGGCAATGTTCGCAAAATCCCATTCTTCTAGAACTTTAATCAACGATAGAAATGTGTTAAATAAGTGGTGGGCTATTTATTATGTTGGAATTTCCCCGAAGATAAAGATCACCCAGACCAAAGCATTTTAGAGCACCTAGTATTACTAAAAGTCAATAACTTTATTATCCAAAACAGAATTACCATGATATAATCCCTATCTTCTTAATTGTCAACGAATGGGATATAAGCGTGGTCCTCATTTACTAGATGTTATACTAGATATTATTGCTGCGGCGCTTCTGTTATTTTTACAATTATTATTATTATTATTATTATTATTATTATTATTATTATTATTATTATTATTATTATTGTAAGTATTGGTGGTATTACAATGTTGTATTTTTATGATTATTTATGGTATCATTTTATGCTTTGGTTTCATTTACCTTTTTTCTCACTTTCATGTCTGTTGTCATCAAATTGTATGGATTATTGATCAAAATAAAAGTTATTTTTGTTTGTCTTATTTTGACTATAGAACTGATACTTATCATAGCAGACCTGCCTACTTGAAATAGGAAAATGTAATAAGTAGTTTTCAGGGTAAATAACATCGTAGACATTTTAACTACCCTTAAAAACCACCAGTTTGTCCTTATAATGCGTGGGGAAAAATATTAACTTTATGTGATAGCTCTGGCACCAGAACTTCGTTTTCAAGAAATGACATTTAATTAAAAACCTTTATTATATCCAGCCCGGGATTTAGCCGTAGTACTACGGGAATTTTCGTGGTAGTGAGGAGGTCTGTTGTGATGGGTATCAATATTTTTTTTTTTAAATGAGAAAAACTGATTGGAAATGTAAAAGTGATGGTGATAGTGGTAGTGATAATGGTAATGGTGGTGGTGGTAAGGGTGATGATTGGGGTGTAGGGATGATGGTAATATTATTATTGTTATTATTATTGATATTCTTGTTGTTGTTGTTGTTGTTGTTGTTGTTGTTGTTGTTGTTCTTCTTCTTCTTCTTCTTCTTCTTCTTCTTCTTCTTACTATTATTATTATTATTATTATTATTATTATTATTATTATTATTATTATTATTATTATTATTATTATTATTATTATTATTATTATTATTATTATTATTATTATTATTATCATTATTATTATTATTATTATTATTATTATTATTATTATTATTATTATTATTATTATTATTATTATTATTATTATTATGATTGAACGTATTGATGTTATTACGATTGTTGTATTTTTGTGTGGTGTATCAGTTTATTTTTTGGTTCCATTTACCTTTTTTTTTCCACTTTCATGTATGTTGGCATCAAATTGTTGATTTATTGGCGAAAGCCTAAGATTGAATAAACTTTGAAACTTTGAAACCTATACTTATTTGCAACTATGTTCATGTGGGCTAAACCCCTCCACACTCAATAACGCGAAATAAGCTTAATTTTGTAATTATTTGCACTCTTTGACATTAGATAGAGCGCATAACAATAACAGCAATAATAATAATAATCCTTCGATTATTCAATAATTCTGTAGTTTTAACAAGTTCCATACCCTGAAAAAACTCATATTAAAAATTTTAGCCAGAAAACTCGTCCTTCAAATATCAATCGATTTAAAAAACATTTATCTTGGAAAAAAATGTCAAACCTGGGACTCAGGAAGATTTCACGAAGTCACTAGTTTGAGAGTGTTTTGCCAAGATGAGGGTCTTTTGTAATTGATTGATATTTGAAGGACGAATTTTCTAGCCAAATTTTTAAATACGTGTATCTTCCAGAGTACGGCAGTTAACTGGTAAAGCAAGTCCAAACTGCGATTTCATTGTCAACCTTGTGACCATCACGTTAGGTCATTATAATCTTTACAATGATTCGCAAGTCATTGTTGAGATAAAGGAAAGATAACCGACCAACCTATTGTATTATTATTGATCAAATCACTGTTGTCCCATATTACTCTCATTCCAGTCGAATTCTCAATTTCAGAGCTTTCATTTGATATCGTTTATTTTTATATATCCTCGGAAGTGTAAGGTAGGCCTATAGATTTAAAGATAAATGATATTTGTGAACCATCTCATTAAAGCATTTTCATGACAAAAAATATCTGAAAGATAAAAAAATGTTATTTGTGAACCATCTCATCAAACCATTTTCATGTCTAGACGTCTAGTAACACAAAATACCAGAAAGCGATAAGATTTCAAATTTAGAATGAAAAGAAACCTCAGTAATTTTTTTGTCACTTGAAGAAACTCCAATTCATCATGGGCTCATTGTTGTAATGGAAATCTCAAAACATTTCGCAAAATATTGTCCATTACAACAATGTCAAAATAACCCATAATTGCGTTCGGGTGTAGGACCTGCAGATATGTACACGTCAGTACTGCCGTATCCTGGAATAAGACGTATCTAAATTTTGGCCAGAAAACATCAAATATTGATGGATTAAAATGCCCCCTTTTTGTTAAAAAGTCTCAATAAATTTAGATTGTTTTTAATCGAGCGATAGTTGAAGGACGAGCTTTCTAGAGCCAAAATGTGAAATACCCGTCTTTTTCAGAGTCCGTCAGTGTATTTATTGTACTCAATAATAAACCTTTTAAACTTAAAAGCTAAGTTTCTCGACTTAAAAAAAAGCTAAGTTTCATAATTATGACTATAGATATATTATTCTTCACATCTAAACTACCACGGAAAAAATTCCCGTTTTGAGACTCATTTTAAATAATGATTCCGAAACATGTGTGTAATTGTAGAAAACGCGGCTCTTGCGTTTATAAGACAATGGTTCTAGGCAGTCCGTGTTCACGGAGAACATAGGCAGGAATACAGTTTTTGTGTAACAAGAGAATGTACTTATTTTGGTGATCTGATAACGGACCGCAAATATGGGCTTGATTTAAATACTGTTGTAATGGACGATACTTTGTGGTGGATTGAAAGTAATAAAATTATAATAATGAGCCCCTAAACAAACTGTCCACCCATCAATAAATGGGTAGCTAGATCTGTTTGATGTGGTAGAAAGTACTTTGCGATAGATTAGCGTCCTATTCGAAGGATAGCAAGCAATTACTATTGTCAGTTTCACGCTATAGAAACCGGGATAAACTCCGACTCCATGAATCTTACGGCTCTCTATTCTAGCCCCTAACAATTTAAGTTATCAGACCTGCAAATAAGAATCCCGCCAGTTACCGACGATTGTTGATGTGAACATGAAATTGAAGTTTCAATTTTTAAAAACTTCTTAAGATCAGTGTCATGAACAATGCCATTCATCAATACTGATATGACCTACAAATATTTCAAATGCAGTCAAGCCGACGTATACAGATTTGTAGGTCTGAAAACCCAAATTGTTATTATACAAAATAATTTCAAACCAGCGCAAAATAGTCCACGGTACAACAATGTTAACACAGGCCATAGTGGCGTTCGACTATCAGACCTGCAAATATGTTCACCTAGAGGAAAAACTTTGAAACAAAGAGACAAATAAATAAACATAATTTATACTCTAAATCATTTGCACCAAATAGTTGAGGAGCAAGCAATTTGTGACCTAGATATTTCCAAGTATTTATTTCCTGTAAACACATTTTTAAACGTTCTATTTATTTACCACAGCCGTAAAATCGCATGCTTTTCATAGTCAATGATTTTACTGTGTTTTGTTAATCATCCGCTGTGTCCTTTGGTAAGACACTTTACACACATCACCTTAATCGACTCAGGTGTGAATGTATACGTGTCTATTGGCAGTGACGGATTTTGTAAGACGGTTAGTACAAAAATGACGCCTAACAGGCGACTGGTACTGTATGAAATGGAAACATGGTTCTATATGTACTGCTTGGGGAATGAATGAAACATTGTAAAGCGCATCGAGCATGGGTAATCCGTGTTAAAAGAGCTATTTTAAAGTTCATATTCATTTATTCATTTTTATGAAATATTCAATATCCCGCATTTTGATTTCTGATGACAATCTCATCTGTATCAAGCATTGATAAATTCATAGGAATAAGATGCGTGACGTGTCTAGAAACTTCTATTTATACAGGCATTCCACGCACAGGTACTTATTCCAGGATCTAAACAAAATTCCTCTTTTGGTGTGTTTTTGTTAAAGAACTTCTGAAAGGTTTTCTTTCTAATGAGTGTAATGTGTTTCTTTCAAGTCTGTCTTTTAAATTCTAATTGTCTTTTTGATTGGGCATACGGTGCGTTAACGAAGTAGTTATTCAGTCGTGCATGCTTCTTAGCATTTATTGAATTAATATGCTGTTATGTGATGATGACGATAATAACGATGATGATGGTGGTGATGACGATGATGATGATGATGATGATGATGATGATGATGATGATGATGATGATGATGATGATGATGATGGTGATCTTCATGATGATGGTTTTGATGATGATAATGATAACGATGACTATGTTCGCCTTGAACAATACAACTCAATATAACGAAAAAGTTAAATGTATAGTGAGTTAAATCCATGTTTTGAAAAGATCCTTCGGGTTGATTTAATGGTGGATCCGTGTCCCGAATCAACAAAATTACGCGGTTGGATGACCTTTTATTTCGCCTTTACAATCGGCAAACTTGGAAATCCCCAGCTACCCATTTGCCGCTGAGTATAATGATGGACAAGATAGGTTGTTAAACTCAATTAATGTGATAAAGCAACAGAGTAAACCACAGGATAGCCTACCACAGAAAAGAGATAAAAAAAAAATAAAAATAATAAAGAGTAGGAAAGTTTCTGAAGACAGTCGAGATTTAAAAAAAGTGTTGCTGGGTTTGGGTCTAAACCAGGACACAACTTCTCCCTGACTGTGAGAGATTTGAACAAGGATTAAATAAATGTAACAGCTTTAAAAAAAAAGCAAAATACTTTAACATAAACAAAACAGCAAAGCTGTTCTTCCGCCAACAACAATAAAAACAATTTGATCTATCTTTTTTACTTTGTTGGCTGAAGAAACGTTTTAAACCGGAAACATTTCATGTGAAGTTATTATTTGTTTGTTTGTTTGTTTTTTAATCTGCTTTTTCTTTAATTTCTGTTTACTGCTTTTTACAATCCAACGCTTCTAACAACTTGTTATTGCAAATTAGTTTACATTCTCCATGACATCTTCCAATACTTAATTGGAGAATGTACATTAGCATTTTCAAAATGATTAAAGCGCAATATCCACTAAACGTGCTAAAACACTTTACAAGGGCTTCCAAACCAACAGCAACACTTCACATGTAGAACGAGACAAAACGCCTGTTCGACTTATTACATTTTTTCAGACAGAGACAACGCTGTTAACTTATTTTACACCTGAGTACATTGAGAGAATGTAAGTAAAGAGCCTTACCAAGGGCTCAACTATGTGCCACTCAGAGCAGGACTCGAATCCATGATCTCTCACAGTCCGAAGGAGAGTGTTATAGCTCAAAACCATATTGTCGCCCTTATTGATATCAATGCCTGCTCCATTCACTTTGTCGATAAAAAAACAATCAAATAGTAGAATATTTGAGTAACAAATCAGGACGCCATTAGACCTGTTCAAATATTATGGCTAAGAGTGCATGTCAAATTGACTCCGATTCTATTACGGTGCAGGTCAATAATTGCCGTGGAATGTTTTGACAAAATAATCGCTTTCTTTCTCGACCATTAGCTTATGAAGTGAAATAACAACAATTATAATAATAAATCGTATAGACGTCTATGTTTACCGAACACGCAATGTCGAGGCTTTGTTTGAGGAGCTTTAGATATGAATATAAATACACACACCTACATACATACACACATTCACATATATATAAGAGACGCATCTAAGTACACATATCTTTACATACTCGGTAATAGCAATCATTGATAACCCGAGTGCGTAGATAGAATGTGAATAATAATAATAATAATAATAACAATAATAATAATAATAATAATAATAATAATAATAATAATAATAATAATAATAATAATAATAATAATAATAATAATAATAATAATAATAATAATGATATTGATAATAATAATAGTATTACCTGACAAAACACCTTTCCATCAGAAAATTATGAAGAACAACATACACTAAATTGACTCAAATTGCTTCGCATGGAGTCCCAAGCCAACAGTAACATGTAACATGCAAGACGAGACATGACGCCTGTAAGGCGATATTACGCTTGTTTTCCAACAGAAACAACGCTGTTATTGGCTAGGTACTCATTTTACACAATATAACCTTTCATATTATGACGGGGATGCCCATAGCTCAGTTGGTAGAGCACTCGCCTCAAACCCAAAGGGTCCCAGATCGATCCTGTTGAAATCGAGATTTTTTTCCGACCCTTTATCCAACTAGCACTGATTGAGTAGCTGGGTCTGATAGATCTGACGAAAAGAACTTTGTGATGGGCAAGCGTCTTGTCCAAATGGTAGCAAGCAATCGTTATTATTTGTTTCACTTTACAGATACCGGCTCTATGTGTCAAATGGCTTGCAAGGATTGCATCATCCTCGTATTTCGACTATGATTCATTTTTTCAGCATCTTAATCACCTCGTATTATATTTTTTTAAAATCCTGAAAGGTAAATTCTAAATTCCGTTTTTGCACAGTTATTTTCTATTGTTATTCATCTCTCTCTCTCTCTCTCTCTCTCTCTCTCTCTCTCTCTCTCTCTCTCTCTCTCTCTCTCTCTCTCTCTCTCTCTCTCTCTCTCCCCCTCTCCCCCCCTCTCTCTCTCTCTCTCTCTCTCTCTCTCTATATATATATATATATATATATATATATATATATATGTGTGTGTGTGTGTGTGTGTGTGTGTGTGTGTGCGTGTGTGTGTGTCTGTGTTAGTATGTTGTTTTGCAATTTGTCATTTAGAACTGCAACATCTGCTCATCATTTTATCAAGTCTCTTTAATACAGAAAGTCTATTTTTTAAAAGTCTGGTTCAACTTTCCACTTTACAACATACAAAGCAACGCAAACAAACAAACAAAGAAAAATAGAAGAAAAAAAAAGAAGAAAAATAAAAACAACAAACAAGCACAAGACAAAACAAAAACAACGAACAATGAATGTAAGAAGTAAGAGATGAAGTGAGTAGGAAAGTGCCAGAAGACAAGAGAGAATAAAAAATTTTCGCCTCGAAAATTTTTTATTCTCTCTTGTCTTCTGGCACTTTCCTACTCACTTCATCTCTTGTTGTTATCAACATAATAAGTGCCTGCTCCACTCACTTTTCTGTATGTAAGCAGTAGAAACACAAGTCTTATTGTGAACAATGAGTAGCACAAGTCTATGTATATGGGTAACAAATTAGAAATCAGGCACTGGTGTAAGATATGGATCTGAAAAATATGTGTATGAAACAGTACCAGACAAAAAGCAAGAAATAAAAATACAAGAAAAAACAAACCCCAAACCATCCCAATAAAATCAGTCTTCCTCCTTGAGGTAGCTAGGTCTGTTAGATCTGGCGGAAAGTACTAATCCAAAGGGTAGCAAGCAATTTGCTATTGTCAGTTTCACGCTATAGAAACTGGGATAAGCTCCGGCTTTTATGGGCCTAATGGCTTTGAAGGACTATTTTCATGACAGGAGATGTGGGAAGTGACTTTGATCTTCCTGTTTAATCGATAGATAAAGAAAGCGTATACACACACAAACAGAGAAAGAGAGAGAAAGAAAAAGAAAGAAAGAGGAAGAAAGAGAGATAGAGAGAGGTAGAGAGTGATAGATAGATAAATAGATAGATAGATAGATAGAGAGAGAGAGAGAGAGAGAGAGAGAGAGAGAGAGAGAGAGAGAGAGAGAGAGATAAACGAACAACTTGTGAGGTCCGTTGTAACGATTCTTCTTCATGCATTTGTGTTTGGAAAAATCTCAACTTGTTAGGAACTTGAACAGTGTGTAGCTTAAGCATGGCTAGCTTATTCAACTCAACAAAAGTCCGATGTTACTTCCGGAGGGGTTGGCTTATCGTTGACTTGCAAGGGGTATAGATTATTTGTTTACGTGACGTTCAACATATATAATCTTTTGTTGTGGAGATTTATTCCTCCTGATTTCTTCAGGAATCGATATCAACAATAACATTCCATTTATAAATCGATATCCACAGTCGATATCCCATTACAGCTTTCAAGACACGCCAGGGAACCAAACGTGACTAGTTAGTTGTACGCAAAAAGATGGCTAAGTTCAGAGGTGATGAAATCACATGCGCGTTGATCATGAGGTCGAAAGTTTGAATCTCTCCGTTGAAATATGGTGACTTTACACATTTTTGGATAGCGGCAGGGCGGGGGTCGAAGTATCTAGGTGGAAAAGGGAACCCAGTGTAACCTAGATATTCCAGGATTTGCAAGGCCCAGGTTTGAGGGTGTTTGCCAAGATTAAGGCCATTTTAATCAATCGAGAGTTAAAGGACGAGTTTTCTGGCCAAAACGTTAAATTCGTGTTTTTCCAGAGTGCGCTGAATAGCGCCTAGTATGTAATTGAAAAACACCATTGAATGAAAATAAAAAGAAATAATTAATTACTTGTCAGGGAGCGGTTCAGGATCAAAACCCTTCTTCAGCTTACTATATAAAAAAAAGCAATAAGAGACTTTCGAGATTCTAAGTATTATATCACCCCAGTCAATATATTTCCTGACTCGGTCTATAAAACGTAAGTAGATTACCTTATATATACTATTCTTCATTGCGACCTTCAAAGTGTTCCCCTTCTGCATTTACATACGAGTTCTAACTATGCTAGGGATTACCTTCAATGCATTCTGCGAATTTTATTTCAATTCGTGGATATTGTGGAAGTGTTCTTTCAATGCCATTTTATGTTTTTGAGAAGAGAAAAAAGTCGCAGAAAGATAAATCCGATGAATAAGGTGGTTGTGGAAGGACAATCACTCTGTTTTAGCTAAATAATTTTGAGCACCCAATGATATATGAGGCGTAGCATTGTCATTACGGAGGTTTCAATTTTCAGGCACCCAAAGTTCAGGTTGATTTCTTTTCAAATTTTCACGCCGTTTCAAAACTTCATTGTAAAAATACTGGTTAACGGCCTAATCTACATGCAAACTCCTTCCTTATGAGCAATTCCTTGGCAGTCAAAGATCAGCATCAGCTTCACGCTTCTATTCTCTTATTTCGGACGTTCGGAACTGTAGGCCCACGTGTCGATACTAGTGAAGGTCTTTCCCGCAAATAACGCATCCTCATAACTTTCATGAATTGATTCTTGGCAAATATCTACTCGTTTTTCTTTTCTCTTGATCGTCTGTTAAGTATTGTGCGGCACAGGTTTAATCACGATTTTCCTCATCTCAAGGCATTTTGTCAGAATGCTATGCCAGGACCCGTGTGATATACCAAATTCAATAAAAAATGCTATCGATGGTTTGACCACGTTCTTTTTCGAATACTGTAGAAACGTTCTGTATGGTTTGATCGGCCAAGACAGTTTTGTGTCCACCCTCGCAGGCTTGTCATCGACAGACCATTCCAAACAATGAGTTCGAGACTTGCAGCCATCGCAATATGTAATTGTTAGCAAATGGAAAGATTCAGTCGCAGTCTTCTCCAACAGAAAACAAAACTTTAGATTAATTATTTGTTCAATGAATGAATCCATGTTGACCTCCGATGCAAACTTAATGTCTCAAAGAGAGTTTATGTGAGATTGAGAGTTTACCGTTTAAAAACAGCCAAAAGTACATGGATGATTTGAAAATATTTTGCGTTTAAAAATTCGCAAAGGTCCTTCCTTGACTTACTATCTTGGGACTACTGCCATGAACACACGGCTACTGTAATCGAGTTTTAGTTATCTATTTATTTATTTGTTTTTACATCAAACCGGAAGAGGCTTATACTTCCTGAAAAGTGGGCTTTTAAATAGGACGTCATCGATGTGGATTCGGTCGATCCAGTCCGGAAACTTTTTGACTACAGGAGTATAACTGGTCTTTATTCATGTTGTTATCGGGGTATGGGCGTTCTAAGCAAAAACGCAAGTTTGTACAAAATTTAGCAAAATTCATTTTACATTCCACAGTATGTACAATCTTATTATCCGCCTGCAAGTAATCGTAGACAATTCGACGTGTAATTCTTATCGCCATTGCTTTGTGCTCGAAAATATATATATTTCTAATCTATCTGGAAATAAAAAAGTTGTTTTATGCCCATGTCTTTTTAAAAATATTTCTTCAGAGTGCAGCACGGCATAAAAATGGCAGAATTTCACACAGCAACTTTCCTTCTTCTAGTTCTTGCTGTCGGAGCCCTAGCTTACCCATCAGGGGCCCCACCAGAAGCATGTGTTAGCCTCAATCCTACATCTCATGGGGCCTCAACAGCTTCGGGCAGTCCTCCATATACTTTGACTGTTGGCGCTAACTCTTACAAACCAATGCAGAAGATCGAGGGTAAGTAGGATCTTACTACAATTACATCAAAACAAAAAACCCCCCACAAAAATTAGCTTTAATCTAGTGCAACATCCACCAAGATTGTCCAAAGCTAACAGCAATACAAAACATGTAGGACCGACAAGGCATATGCAAGGCGCTACAAGAATTTGTTGCGACAAAGAAAACGCTACTTTTCAACCAGTTAGTCATGATGCACTTCATTGTACAAAGTACGAGAATGTGAGTAAAGGGTCTTTTCCAAGGACCCAACCTTGTAACGTCGAGATATGGATTCGAACCATGGATATACAAGTCAGAAAGCATGTATCATACCACAAACTATTAAGCCGCACGACTATGTGGGTTTCTGATAGCTCATTTGGTCGAGCTCTTGCTCCACAAGTTGCGAGTCGAGTCGAAGTTTTTTTTTTCTGACCCCCCCCCCCCGGTCCTCTGCCCACCCAACACTATCTGGGTTGCTGGTTCTGGCAACATGTACTTGTCAATAGACTAGCGTCTTAACCAATGGGTGGAAAGTAATTGCTATTTTCCGTTTAACGCCAAGGAAACCGGGATAACATTCTGCCTCAAGGACAAAATGGATCTGAATGACTACTTTGTAAAACTCGAACTACTTCCATACCTACCCATATGATTTGGTGTTCTAGTGGTGTTCAATACAATAAACTTATGACTTGTTGGACGAAGGTTCGAATCCAACTGTGATCGGCGCCAAATTTAGTTCCTGGAAAGGGCTCATTACGCGTCATACCTACTTTATTGGTGTTAATTGAGTTCATGCCTGGTAAGACCGTTGTTTCTGTCAAAAAGAAAGTTGCAAAAGCGCCTTATTGGCGTCTTGTTCCGTCCTATATGCTCAGTGTTGCTATTGGCTTGAGGGAAGGGGGGGGGGGGGGGGGGGGAGAGTAGATCCCTTGTAGAGCTCTCTGATCGCATTGTAACTTACGTCTCTATCAGGTTTTATGTCGTTCAGAACAATATTATGTCAAAAAGTAATGTCAAACCAAATTGACCAGAAATATGAGTTGCTGCGTTCTGATTACATTTAGAAACTTTAGAGAGTTTTAGTAGATCATACGTATCACGCATCACACATCACGTATCATGTATCACGTATCTATCACATGATCATCCCCCATACGTAAAATATATATTGCCGCTTTGCGATATGTATATGGGTCACGGGAATGTTTACATTGTGACATCCGATCAAAAATCGCATCGCGGCTCTATTTTTACGTATAATAAGAATGATCATGTGATAGATTCCTGATACGTAATGTGTGATACGTATGATCTGCTAAACCATTCTAATGCCCTCAATAAAACCTTTCTATACTGAATCCAAATTTCTTATATTTCATTATAACTCTGATTAAAAGTTCCAATACATAATACCGTTTTGGTATCTGTATATCACATTTAGTGGATATTGGGCCAACTCAAAACTGGCGTTTTTGTTTTGTTTTGTCTTTCTCTAACGACCACTGACTCTTGACTGTTGTCAATCAAAGATTTCAATGGTTTCCTTTTGAGTTTTTGACAAACATTTCTGCATGAAAAAGCATGTCATGTAAATTAACAATGGAAATCAAAATTATGGATTGAAATCAATAATACAAACATACAAAGGGCGGATTGTCAAAACAAGTTGGATGAAGTTTTAAAATCATCTTTTGCTTTAGGTGTTTGTCCTAATTATTCTGGACGCTATTTTTGCCAATGCAAAGCCAATAAGCTCGTATTATCATTATTATTTTTTGTTTTGTTATTTCTATTTTTTAACATAACATTTCTAGATTTCGATTGTACATCATTGATATTCCTTGTTCTGACATCATGGCAAAGTGAATCGATATGTCAATGGAATTCGATTTTTGCTGATAACTGATTTGTAACCCACCATCTCGAATAGGATTATGTCGAGGTGAATTGGACCTTATAAAGTGGATTTACAAATAAAATGATATGAAATACGAACTTTTTTTGTTTTTCGCAATAGGATTCAGTAGTCTGATGTCACTTCCGCCCAACAACGAGAAACTTGGCGGTAAACAAATGAAATCGGCACTTTTTATTCTTCATGCTGGCTAAAACTTTTCACATGTCATGTGATCAGAATGTATAAAAGTCAAAACATGATAAGATTTATTCTGTTTTTCTCCTCTGGATACACTTTTTGCTCGTCGGAGAGGTATTTCGTTAGGGCGTCCGCCATTGTTCCGATAGTTCAGAACCAGTTACTAAGTTACTATGCGTCATTAAGGGGGAAGTGACGTCACGACTATTAGATCCTATTGAAAAAAATTGTATTTGTCTCCCATACAATGAAAAGAAGTAAACTGACGTTTCATATTCATCAGCGTTGTCTTTATTATCGCCTATCAGTTTCACGTCTCGTCCTTCATGTTAAGTGTTGCTGTTGACTAGGGACCCCTTGTCGATAGCTCAGTTGGTAGAGCACTCGCCTCACGTACAAAGGGACCAAGATCGATCCCAGGTGTAGTCGATATTTTTTTTCCTGATCCCTGTCCACCCAGCAGTGATTGGGTAGCTGAATTTGTTAGATCTGGCGGAAAGAACTTTGGGATAGACTATCCAAAGCATACCAAGCAACTGCTATTGTCCGTTTCACGCTATAGAAACCGGGATAAACTCCAGATCCATGGGCCTAATGGTTCCGAAGGACTACTTAATATTCATAGCTATGACCGAGACTAAAATGATAAAATCAAGACAAGAAACTTAGGAACTCAACGCGTATGCAATGCCAAGCCCATAAACGGACCGTTTGAGTATTGATGTTATTCGTAACCTTCAGAGAATTAAATTTGACATAATCACACCAAAGAAGTTAGAGGCTGCCAAAACCCATGCCAAATTTAAGTTATATTACAAAGAAATATTATATCAGCAAGTTCAGAGCGAGAGAGTGTTTACCTATCGATATGGCCTGATCTGGATACGCATCGTCTTTTATCAAAACCATTTTATCACTCTCGAAGTTTCCTGTCTCTATATTTCAGTCTCGGGCTACGGATTCAATTTTGAGCACATTGTCTGTCCTGACATAATTCCTCTAGGAGACGGTGCATAATATTTGATTAGAACAAAACTTGGCTTCACCTTTCTGGTTTTTTTTGTGTGTGTGTGGCAAAGTCAGCTGAAGTATAATTTTGGTGTCTCTATCTTTTCGAATTTTCTGACCAAAATCTTAAATACGTGCTTTTTATTTCCCCCCAGAGAACAGCAGTTAACTGGTTATAAAAAAGAGTTTTTGTTCATCGCTTTTAAATAAAGTCATAACGATCTCAGAAGAATTGATTTATTAGCAATGTAGATTGTCGACTTGCAAAACGTCATCAATAATAAATGATCGTGTAAATTCAAGTCTTAAAGGGGAGAGAGGGGGAGAGGTGGGGGGGGGGGGTGTTGTTAATGTATTGCACTGTGACCCGGAAGTTCCAGGATTCGAGTACCGCTTTAGGCATTTTCAATTTTTTCCTTGGACATGATTATTAACCCCCAATTTGCTCACTTTGGACTACGTGAGTGATTCATGTCGACATCAGACGTTTACTTGA
>NC_088361.1:91583139-91650639 GCF_034508935.2 Berghia stephanieae | reverse complement strand
TCTCTCTCTCTCTCTCTCTTTCTCTCTCTCTCTCTCTCTCTCTCTCTCGTTCTCTCGTGTTTTTTTTTAAAATATTAATTGTGACCCTTCGTCTCGAAACGGTATTATGTCGGGATGACTTGGGTGCACAAAATTGAATTTATTGACAAAATAATAATAATAATAATAATAATGCTGAAAACTTATATAGCGCTATAACTCCGAGACACCAGACTCTAAGCGCTTAAATTACAAATTACTTTGGCTGAAACATACTCATTCACACACACAAGCACACACACACACACATACACACACACAACACAACACACAACACAAACCAAACCTATCTTGCTTCTCATACCATCTACTAAAATCGAAACAAATATGTTTTAAGCGAACGTTTAAAAATAGACAAAGATTCTTTTTCACGAATGCTCTGCGGTAAGGCGTTCCAAATAGAGGGTCCGAAATGAGAAAAGGATCTCATTCCAGCATTTTTCCGAATTCGAGGGACAACTAGTTTTGTGGAATCACTGGCCGAACGTAAGGGGCGGGGTTTTGAATATCTTTCAATTAGTTCTGAAAGGTAGGAAGGGGCAGTACCTTCAAGACAACGATACACTAAAACACAAGCTTTGAATTTAATTCTTTTCTCAACAGGCAGCCAATGCAGGTCATGAAGTAGAGGTCCGGCAGAGTCGCACCTACGCTTCATAAATACTAGTCTGGCAGCGCTGTTTTGGACAATCTGAAGACGTTTCAGATTGTATTGCGAAACGCCAAACAACAGAGCATTACAATAATCCAATTTCGATAGTACGAGGGACACAACCAGGTGCTTGGTCACATCCTCAGATATGAACCGTCTAATGGAAGCAATCTTTTTTAGTTGGAAAAAGAGAGATCTAACCAAATTATTAACCTGATGCTCCATCGACAGTCCAGAGTCTAAGAATGTGCCAAGGTTTTTCACTTTGTCAACAATTTGAATAGAGGCATCCCCCAACTTCAAATCTGTTTCACTTTTCCACTTCCTGTTCCCCACATACAGCACCTCCGTCTTATCATCATTCAGTTTCAGTCTGTTCTCATTCATCCATTTCTTAACACTTTGGATACAATTTTTACTATTGGCTGATACTTCTTGTAAATTTCTCATATTGGAAACGCAGTACAATTGCGTATCATCAGCGTATTGATGGTAAGACAGACCAAAACTTCTGATGATTTTAGACAGAGGGCCAACGTACAAAACAAAAAGAACGGGTCCAAGTACTGAACCCTGGGGAACCCCACAATCAAGAAAGATTTCCTCCGATCTATATTCATCCACCGTAATAATCTGTTTACGATTAAACAAATATGACCTAAACCAATCAAGCGCTGCACCAGACACGCCATAAGTAATTTCAAGACGTTTGAGAAGAAGATTGTGATCAATAGTATCAAAAGCAGACGATAGGTCAAGCAAATTCAGCAAAGAACATGAACCATTGTCTATAACAGAGAGGAGATCATTAACAACCCTAACAAGTGCGGTTTCCGTCGAATGATGTTGCCTATAAGCAGACTGAAATTTTTCTTCAAGACAATTATTTTTAAGATGAGACAGTAATTGTTTCAAAACAAGCTTTTCTAAGATCTTAGAGAGAAAAGGAAGATTAGAGACAGGGCGATAGTTTTTTAAGTTCTCTTTATCGAGATCAGGTTTTTTCAAAAGGGGTTTGACATGAGCAACTTTGTAAATGTCTGGTACAGCACCTGACTGCAACGAATTATTAACAATACATGTAAATGGTGTTAAAATTACATCAATGCATTTTTTTAAAATGGCAGTATTTAAGGGGTCTAAATCACAACTTTTAGTTGGAGACGACATAATGCAATCACGTAAGTCAGCTTCAGTAATCTTTGAAAAATGTGTTAACGAATCACCATGAAACTTGTCAAATGTTGTAGGGATCGATTCAGACGAGAGTTCCTTCCTGATGGTATCCGTTTTTTCTTTAAAATATTGACCAAAGCGAGTTGGTAGATCTGCACGATCGATTAAAGATGGGAGAGCTGGTTGCGTCTGTTGTCCCAGCAGTTCCTTGGTCAAGGCAAAGAATTGTCTCGAACGTCCCACGTTTTTGAGGCTTTCTTCATAGAATTTCTTTTTGGCCCTGAAATTGACGGCTTTTGCATCATTTCTAGCCGCGATGTATCGCTTCTTATCGACAGCATCTCTGGACTTGAGCCATTTTCTTTCTGCCCGCCTCCTGGCTAATCCATTCAATTTTATTTCGGTATTATACCAGGGTGCTTGACGTCTCACTTTTACTGCTCTAGTTGTTAAGGGTGCATGCTTGTCCACCGAACCAACAATTGACTCGTGGAGACCATTCGCATCATGTTTATTTTTAACGTTATGGTCAAGGTCTTGTTTAAAAATGTTCATGTTTATATTCTTCAAATTACGAGATGTTATCATCTTTTTTACTTCGTGCTTCATTGGAAATAAAACGCAAAACACAATTAAATGATGGTCAGAGATTAATTTATCAATATTTGAGACAGATGAAAAGAGAGAATGTTCAATGTCTGTAATGACATGATCTATTGTGTGGCCATGGTTGTTTGTAGGACCGCTTACAAGTTGAATATAGTTGTTTGTGTCAATAATCTCCCGAAATACTTTCGATTCATTTTTGTTTCCGAAATAATCAATGTTAAAATCACCCATAAAAATATTATGCTTTTTGTTAATGGATTGCATTGACATAAATTCTCCGAACTCAGATAAAAAATCAATTGTTGATATTTTGTTTTGTTGGCTTGGTGGTGGGCGGTAGACACAGTGAAACGACTTTTTAAAATTATTTTCATGAATGGCAAATCCAGCGTATTCAAAACTTCTAAAATTATCATGGTGAAATGATATCTTGTCAAAGAGTGACAAGTTGTAAATAATTGCAATACCACCTCCTTTCCTCCCAATGCGTGGAAATGATTTAATACAAAAGCCTTCGGGTGTAATTGCTTTCATAATTGGATCATCATATGAATGATTAAGCCATGTTTCCAAGATGACAAAAATATTAATTTTATGATCTTCAATAATGTCGATTATGTCTTGAGTTTTATTACGACACGATCTAACATTTAGTAATCCAATTTTTAAACTGGTATGATCACTACGTGCAGGTTGTTGTTGTTGTTGTTGTTGTTGTTGTTGTTGTTGTTGTTGTTGTTGTTGTTGTTGTTGTTGCTCAAGACGGTGCTGTTGCTGCGAGTTGTTGTCATGGTGGTCGTTAATTTCATACTGACTGTCACGGACAGTGTTGACATTTGACAAGGAACGGTGAGGATTACTCATTGAAGTGATTAGATTGGATGGGGGACGAGTGTTGATAAATTGAAGCGAGGATCGAGGTCGTAGGGGGAGCGGGCGTGGGGTTGGCCGATGACCAATGACGGTGGTTATAGGGCGTTGTTTTCGTCTACCCCCTCTGAGTCTGTTCACAAAATTAGTATTATAAATAGATCGATGTACACGGTAGTTGTTAAAAGTTGTAAAATATAGCACAGTGAATAAAGTTTCCAATATGGCTGTAAACAAATAGCAGTTTAAAACTATGTTCGACTTTGGAAAATCCATACTTAAATTTTAAAATTTTAGAAAAATCCTCTGTTAGAAATCGTTAAAATGTATATCAATAAAACCACAAGACTATCACAAATCAGATGGTATTAAAATCCAGGCGAAATGTCAGATAAAAATCACTCAAAACACGTAAATGAAGGAGCCAACAAAAACAAGGCTCGCCGGTCAGGCAAAAAATCATGAAACTTAGGGTTTGTTTCGATTTGTTATGTTACAGAATGAAGACAATTTCTCACAATGCAAAAGCTCAGAAAATGGTATTTACTATCAATTTAATTCTAAAGTCACTTTTCGGGGTCCAATTCATTCCGACATAATACCGTTTCGAGACGAAGGGTCACAATTTACTGCTCGCTCTCTTTCATCCATCACCTTTATCATGTTGTTATATTATGTTACAGTGTGGAATTAAATTCACGCTATAAACACCTAGTTCGTTCTCTAGTTTTAATACTTCCAAGGTATTCTGTTCCATTGTGTGGGCAAGCACTGTGTCACACTGGCTAGGTAACTTGTCCACAGTGGCTGTGTGTTAAATAAAAAACAACCAAAAAAACCCCCCACAACTTGAACATTTGTATAGCGGAATATACACTAAACGCTTTACAAGGAGTTCCAAGCTAAAAGCAACACTTAACAAATAGGATGAAACATGACGCCTGTGAGGTGATGCTATAATTTTATTTTCAAATTAAGACAATGCTGTTAGCAGTCGGGTACGGTGAGAGATTTGAGTAAAGTGCCTTTTCCAAGGACTCAACTGTGCGTTAAACGTAAGTACCTCAAGCGGGGCTCGAACCCGGGTCATCCGGATCACAGTGCAATGACTTAATCACTCGGCTACTTCGCCCCCGGGTATATGGGTATAATGTTATAAATAAAAGAAGTGTGTCTTTGTGGTATTGTGTAATAGCACTCGGCTTCTGATCACACTATAGTCACACTATTTCGAGCCTCACTGTAGACGACGCAATGTTGAGTTCTTGGAAAAGTTGTTTGCGGTAACAGCGTTGTCTCTGTCGAACAAAAAAAAACAAAAAAAAAACAAACAAACAAAACAATAAAATTAAAATTTTAAAAATAAGATAAAGAAATAATTTAAAAATAAATAAATAAATAAAATAATGATAATAATAATAATAATAATAATAATAATAATAATAATAATAATAATAATAATAATAATAATAATAATAATAATAATAATAATAATAATAGATGGCATTTGTATAGCACATTTTCAAAATCATATAATGCTTAATGAGCTTTACATTTGTTGAAAAAAATGTATCTCTTGTGCCACAACCCACAACCACCCCCCCCCCCCCCCGCGCGTACACACACACATAAACATACAAACACACACACAGACACGCGCGCGCGCAGACCCACAATTGAATATTCACACATAGGGTTATAACCATAAAGTATGTCTCAGATTTTAAATAGGCAGACGTGAAAAGGAAATGTTTTAGTTTCGATTTAAAAGAATTAATAGTTTGTTGTTCCCTGGTGGTTCTAGGGATAAAATTTCATACAGGGGGTCCCATGACAGAACAGGATCGCCCACCAAAACAATTGTATTTTTAAAAAGTAACTAAAAGTTCAGTTTTATCTGATGTTGACCTTAATGAACTGGAATGTGTATAAGGATGTACTAGATTGTTTAAGTAGATAGGGCCTTCATCATCTAACCATTTAAATCATATCATTGCGATTTTGTAATTTAATCTCTCTTTCTGATATATTAACCGGAAGTGACTTTCTGCCGACTTGTCCTACCCGATACAAAATCCATGGTTGCTGTAGGTTCGATATTCCTTCGTGCCGAAGGGCAAATTTGAATCAACAAAAATGTCTATTGTGATATGATCAGCACATGGCAGACGAACAAGAAACGCATTTGAAGAGTCGATTGGGCAAACATAAAGATATTTGAGAAGTAGATGTGTAAATAATGCTTAAGATGGCTCGCGGGTGCAAATGGACTCAGTTTGGGTGAAGATGATCAATTTTTGGAAGTGACTGTTTCTGATCAATTTATTCAGTTCTTATTTCATTTCAACCCATATTTTTGCTGAATGAATAGTTTGAAACAGTAAAAAATGCAATTAAAAATTACTACCCAAAGTTATTGGGCTCAAACTCTGATAAATATTGTGTTTTTCTCAAAACTGTTATCTAATCACCAAGAGATGAAGTGAGTAGGAAAGTGCCAGAAGACAATAGAGAATAAAAATTATGCGGCGGTGATGGGGGTTTGAACCCGCGACCTTACTGGTACGACAACTCCGCCTGACCAGAAAGAGCGTGACTCTACCGTATGTGCTATATCCACGATCCCAAAAAAGATCGTCTCTAACCCCAGTCATTATTAGAGCTCTCTCTCTCTCTTCCCGACTACTTGAGATCGTGGGTCCAACACACACAACTCCGCGAAGTTAGTTGGCCAGCAAGTAAGCTTAATAGCCAATATTCTCAACACAAACATATAACATAGAAACAATTGAGACATTGAGTATGCTCCGGTATTTGGGGTGAATTTTTAATTCAGAAAAAGTTAGTGGAGCAGGCACTTATGTTGATTGCAACAAGAGATGAAGTGAGTAGATAGGAAAGTTGCCAGAAGACAATAGAGAATAAAAATTTCGCGGCGGTGGTGGGGGTTTGAACCTATCTAATCACCATAAACATTTTTTTGGACTTGACCATTTAAAAAATGTTAATGTTAGAGCTTTGAAATTTCGAAAGAAAAATATCTGATTTGTTACTATAAATAGCTGGCTATTTTGATTTTGTTTTTATTGAATAGTTTTGGGGTAAAAATATTTTTTCTTTAAATATTCTCAAAAACGTGAGGAGATTTTATTCACATTTCTAAAAATAATTTTTCGCCTTTGGGGTGAATCAAAATTAAGTAGCCAGCTATTAAAATTTACATAACGACTTTAAAAACCAAAATAAAAAAAAAAATAAAATGGTGGCGTCCAACGTGTTCTTATTTACAGGTCTGATAACCCAATTCCTCTTGGGCTCATTGTTGTAACGGAAAGCTCAAAATATGACTCAAAATATTGTCAATTACAACCATACTAAACTAGGCCCATAAGGATGTTTAGATGTCAGACCTGCATATATGTACAACGAAGAGATTTTCAATTTTCTTGTTACCAAATCTCTTTTTACAAGATACCTTATGTGTAAATATCATTAGTTTCATCAAATAGTCCCAAATAAAGATTTTGTATTTTAAGTATCGAGCCACCTTATCCCTCTCCTTGCCGACCATTTTCAGAACACACCCAATACAAAAATAGGTTTTTCTTACTCAAACAGGAAAGCAACATTCTAAACATAATATTACTAAGCAAATTGAGCCCTACAAACAGTTTCAATTGTGACAACCAAAAAAAAAAAAGATAAAATAAAAATTGTGATGTAAATTTGAAATCAGATTGAGAAATTATTGGTTTTATGAGTAACGAATGTGACGATTTTCCTATGGTTGGTAAAGAAAGGATGATGAGAATCGTAAAAACAACAGTTCCGTTTAATGGTTATAAAGGTCCGGCAAACAAAAGACTAATCACGCAAATCGACGTGCTCTTATTTGCAGGTCTGATATCCCAGATTGATATGGCCTCATTGTTATGATGGAAATACTCTCAAACCAACGAAAAATATTTTCCACTACAGCAAAGTTAAACCAAGCCCGTAATTGCGTTAGGGTTTCAGACATGAGTCCCGCTTAGAGCGGCGCAAAGTTGAGTCCTTGGAAAAGGCTCTTTACTCATATTCTCTTACCGAACTCAGATGTAAAAAGAGTACATGGCCACTAAAAGCTTTGTCTCTATCGGGGTAAAATCGTATTTTCGCATAACTGGTATCATGTCTCGTTCTAGGGACAAATTGCAAAGCTTTTTGAGCACATTTAGTGGATAAAGCGCTATATAAATGCTCAAGAGTGGGAGTAATCATGCGTGTAATATTTGTAATGAAACAACACTTTGAACACAACAGATTAACTGTACAAAATGAAAAGAAAGCCAAGTGGATGACCTAAGAAATGTCCTGTGACCAACAAATGAGTTTCTATCAATAGCGTATTTGATTTTCATCAATATCAATACATCTAAGATATCGAAATATCATTTTTACTTGGCATCCTACTTGATCGGAAAAGCCACATTCACCTTACATGCACTTCCGTTTCCTATTCAGGTTGATGGATGTGCGCGACTTAAAGGAAGCCAGACTCCATTGGTTTGTATACAAATTGGATCTGGTGTCTGATGACGTGTCGCCCACCTGCGTTTTTTTTTTTTTGTGTGTTTTAAAATATTTTGAGGATAACAAATCGGGGAGGGGGGAGGGGGGGGGGGGGGGGTAAACAGGGTTGATGCTTTAATTGCTCTCATGACACGGCATATGAAATGCTTTGTAGACAACAGTTAACGTGTTGAACAATGACACCTTTCTGAATGCAAATGAAATGCCTTTTTTTCCTTTCTTTCTTTTTTTTTTGTGGTTTATGTTTGTTTGCTGGTTGGTTTTCATTTAATCCATAATTTTAGAATCATTACCGTTGTCTGGGAAGCAGCCTTATCCTGCTGTATATATATATATATATATATATATATATATATATATATATATATATATATATATATATATATATATATATATATATATTTTTTTTTTTTTTTTTTTTATTTTTTTATTTATTTATTTTTTTTTTTTAAACCCGTTGAGTTAACAAAATCAGTGGTATTTGTCTTAAAGTATGAATCCCATATCAAAACAGACGAATAAGATCAATTATGTGACCCACCTGTTCAAAAGGCTATTATGAATAAATATTAATAATGATAAATGACATTTATATAGAGCTTTGCCCCGTTGTCACAGGCTCCAAGCGCTTTACAGTGATAAAAAACAAAACATATTACGGTAAGACAAGTGTTGATGGAAAAGTGATACGAATTCAATTTAACAACAAAATATGATAATACTTATGACGTTAAATGATAAAACTTTAAGCGAGATTTTAAAGTTGTCAACGAATCCGAGCAACTCAATTGTGATGGGAGAGAGTTCCAAATATGGGGGGTTGAAAATTGAAAAGATTGTTCATCTATTTTACGCAAGGTCTTGGGTTTAACAAGGATTGATTCGTCTATGCTTGACCTCAAGTTTCTATTGGGGACATATGTTTAGAAAGTCTTTAATACAGGAGGGACTGTTCGTGCTCAAGGATTTGTAGACAAAGTACAAATCTTATAGGCAACTCTTTTTTCCACAGGAAGCCAATGTAACTCACGGAGAAGGAGAGTTGCTGACGGGTTTATTTGGTTATTGCGTACAATGAGTCTGGCTGCGTTATTTTGAGCATCCTGAAGTTTACTCATTTTGTATTTAGCTAAATTCCCCCAGAGGGAGTTACAGTAATCCAATTTGGATAAAACAAGGGAATTAATTAAAAAGGGATTTTTAAAATGATATGAGATGTGAAAAGTCAGTTTTCCTCACTTTGAGAAATTGCTTTAATCCTCCTTGATAAAACATGTAAACTAAACATCAGATAAGAAAAAAAAGTGAGCAATATCCATTAAACGTGCTCAAAGCGCTTTACAACGGGTCCCTAGCCAACAGCAGCACTTAACATTTAGGACGGGACATGACGCCTGTTAGGCGATATTACAATTTTTCGGACAGAGACAACGCTGTTAACGGCCATTTTACACCTGAGTACGATGAGCGAATGTGAGTAAAGGGCCTTTTCCAAGGACTCAACTATGCACCGAGCGAGGCTTGGACCCAGGACCGTCCGATCCGAAAGCGAGTGTCATACCACTAGACCACATAGCCGCATGAAAAAGACAGACAAAATTCATGGGATATAATATTATTATAACGATAGAAAGGTTGGAACGCTTGATGATGATGATGATGATGATGATGATGATGATGATGATGATGATGATGATGATGATGATGAAGATGATGATGATGACCACGAAGACGACGAAACGGTGATGATAATGATGACGACGATAATCATGATATGTCACGTATAATCATAAAAGTGAATGCACGATTAATTTGAATAGTGAGATAACATATCACTCATGCTTGGAATTAATAAATATCATAGTTCGTCAACTCAATAACTTGTAGTGTAATGATAAAGCTGAATTGATGGTTCGAGCGTTACCAAGCATTAACCAATCAGAATATTCCTTGCCATTTAGCCCTTTGACTATTTATTTCCAGAGGCATGGCAAACATCTCTTAATTTCGTTGCTATATTTCGTATATTATGCGAAACAGAAAAATATGTCAGTCCCACAGTAAGTCACAATATTTTGACACCCTGATAACCAGGAATTTCAACTCCTGACGACACTATGAATTTTTTTCAATAGCCTGCGTTAAAATTGTGAGTGGTGCTCAGGATTTGTGGGGCTGATTGCGTCAGATGAAAGGCAAGTACTTTAATTGAAAAATGGGTCGTCGGTTCACGGTTACAGGTCGATGACAGGTGCAACATTAATGTTGTTTTTTTTAATTGAGGAAAAAATAAAATCATTGAAATGTTCATTTGTCTAGTTTTAATAAAATAGAATGATAACAGACGAAACTGTTAAAGCTCCTTAGTTGAGTGAATAACCATAGCCATCGTTAACTCATAGCTTGACCGGAGCCATCGTTAACTTATAGTCTGACAATGACCAAAAATGACGTCAAAAGACAAGTCTTTGGTCACAAAAAAAAAAAACAAAAACAAATCGTGAGTTGCATTCAATAGGTCAACCAATGGGATCACTTGTTCCCTTTAGCTCTTCTCACTATACGATGCATAAACCTAAAAAATGACGTCAAACTATAAGTCCTAGTGGGTTCTAGTGTCAGGCTATAAGTTTAAGATAGTTAGGCTTGACACTGACCAAAAGAATGACGCCAAAACACAAGTATTTGGCCACAAAAGAAAACAAATCATGGGTTGTATTCAATAGTTCAACCAATAGATAGAACGAAGATGATGTCACTCAGGTCTTTGTTATTGTTTTTTGACATCCTTGTTTCTGAGTAATTCTCACTAAATTGTATTAACCATACAATAAACGTTTAAGGTAACACAGAGTTTTGTGTGTTGATCCGTTATACTTCCGGATGGCAATATTGTGAACTTCATAGCCAAGCGCATACTATCTATAGAAGCACTTGTTTCCTTGAGTTCTACTAACGACAATTCACGAGACGCTGTTCAAACCTAAAAAATGGCGTCAAACTATAAGTCTTATTGGGTCCTAGTGTCAGGCTATAAGTTAACGACGGCGACGGAATAACCCGGTAATCATACTATAAGATAACACGAAAAATGCGTCCTGTCATAACAATAAAGCAACATAGCAACCCGTTACATGATATGATATTATTTTATGATAAAAGGTCACGGAGGAACCATCAATTGGGAACGTCTCTCACTTTAATAAATCTGACCCTTGGCCATTCATAGATATTGAATGATTACTGTATCTTGGGGAGAAGTATAATATTAGTATTCACGGGGTAATTCAAAATTTTAAAATCAAACAAAGTAAAAAGGAACGAGCGTTTTGAATGTAAAAAAATATATAGACTTTTCAAAGTGTTACTGTGATTAATTATTGTGATTAATTTGTGCGGCTATGTGGTCTAGTGGTATGACATTCTCTTTCGTGTCGGAAGGTCCTGGGTTCGAGCATCGCTCGACGCATAGTTGAGTCCTTGGAAAAGGCTCTTTACTCACATTCTCTGATCGTACTCAGGTGTAAAATGAGTACCTAACAGCGTTGTCTCTGTCCGAAATTATTTTTTTATTTCGCCTAACAGGCGTCATGTCCCGTCCAACATGTAAAGTGTTTTCTGTTGGCCAGGAATCCTTTGTTAAGTGTTTTGAGCACGTTTAGTGGATATCGTGTTATATAAAAGCTTCTTTAAAAATTTTTTTAAAAAAAAAAGCTCAATTATAATATCTGCTTGATCAATTCGTTGTATAGTTGCTGAAGAAAGGCTGGAGGAACTCTCAGGTTTGCATCCACAACTCTATTTGTTCCTTTGCTTCTTGTATCAGCTGTTACCTGCTGTCTCAAGCCGGTGTTATTGTGAGGTGACTTATATCAGACCTGACATACTATTACGAAAAACCCGTAAAATTACGAAAATATTATTCCGATTTCAGAACTT
This sequence comes from Berghia stephanieae, assembly GCF_034508935.2. Classification (NCBI taxonomy): domain Eukaryota; kingdom Metazoa; phylum Mollusca; class Gastropoda; order Nudibranchia; family Aeolidiidae; genus Berghia; species Berghia stephanieae. Next base: position 91,638,782 of record NC_088361.1, on the reverse strand, counting down.
CATGAGCTTCTCTAGGTCACTAAAACTTAATTAAAATGAAAGTTGATGCCAGGCTGCATAATTTTAAGGATTTTAAAGCATTATTTAATCCTCGTGAGATTAAATTGTTGGTTTTAAAAGTTAACTCTAGCGACTACAATTTTTATCTCCAAAGTTGTTCGAATGTTTTAATTTTCAAGTAGACAGGCCTGAGTTAGATCCTCAACATTGATTTTATTGTGAAAAATCAGAAAAGTGGCTGACAGTGACATTATGAAAAATCAGAAAAGTGGCTGACAGTGACATTATGAAAAATCAGAAAAGTGGCTGACAGTGACATTATGAAAAATCAGAAAAGTGGCTGACAGTGACATTATGAAAAATCAGAAAAGTGGCTGACAGTGACACAATCTAACAGTTCAGATTTCTGGCGTTAAAATCACTTTTTGATATATGATTCACCTGGCATAATACCGGTTGAGGTAGTCGGTCACAATCTAAATACTATAAATTTTATTCAATACGTTCTAGATAGATTTTTATCGATATCTAGGTACCTTTTACATAAACAGTCGTGTTGTTAGAACTCGATTTGGACCTGTAGTTTTTTGTGCACTTTGCCATTTATTAATATTTTTTTAAAAATGTAAAACAGACGGGAAATTGAGAATTTTGTGAATAATGCAGTGAATGTCGATTTTATTACTTATTTTTTAAAAGCTTTTATCGTCTCCTCCTTCTTCTTATCATTATGATGATGATGATGATGATGATGATGATTATTATTATTATTATTATGATTATTATTATGATTATTATTATTATTACTATTATTATTATTATTATTATTATTATTATTATTATTATTATTATTATTATCATTATTATTATTATTATTATTATTATTATTATCATAATTATTATAATTATTATTGTTATTATAAATGCTATTATTGTTGTTGTTATTGTTATAATAATAATAGTATTGATAATAATAATGATAATGGTATTCCACCATCATAATTTCCATGATTGATAATATTTACACACCTGCAATCATCGACAGGATAACACGAATCATGATTAGGTTTCCCGTGACCCTCTTCCTCCTGATTGTCGGAGTTACAATGACATCGTGTTACCCTAATGGAGCCCCTGAACTAGCTTGTCCTGCCCTGGACCCAACGGCTTGCCATGGAGGTACGACAGCTACAGGACCCCCGCCTTATAAACTGACGATATCCTCAACAAGTTACAAACCGAAACAGAATGTCACAGGTATGAGGGAGGTTCAAGAAGTCTTAAACAAAGTTTTAAAAATAATATAAAATTCCATTTATTCATCCTATAGAGGTATTTTTTCCCTAGGGACTAACTATTCTAAGGGAAGACTGGAATAACCCAGGCGTCAGCCGCAATGCAGCGCCGCAAATTGAACTAGGCGAGGTGACTTGCTCAAGGCCACACAGCGCAGCGGCGGGTGATCGAACTCATTAACTTATGGGTACGAAGCTAAGACCGTACCGCTGAGTCACGTTGTCCCTTTAGTATGATAGTATGAGTACGAAGCAATCAAGATAGAACTTGCCACAATGCTTAAATTAAATTTCTTTACACATTCAGGACCACTGTCGTATAAACAAACGATGTCCTCCACAACCAAAATATACAAACCATAACACAGTGTCAGAATAAGGCAGAGAAATCGTTGACGTCACGCCTTCTAGCCTTCCGGTTCAAAACTGAACTCATTGAAAGTGTGTAACCAGTCCTCTGGAGTGAATAGTAAACAATGAATCGGTTAGATATTGAATCATGAGGTGGCATAACTATCTAAGTAGCAGAATGTATAGGTAGATCCTTAGGATTCCGCTCAGTAAACTCTTCCTCCTCCTAAATTACCACTTGTTGCGGGGTCAAGAAGGGCAGGAGAATCAAAATCGTTGGTTTGTGTTACAGGAGAGCTTTTTTATTTTTATATTTTTGAGAATGTGGCAAGTGCTTATTAATGTAACTGTATTATATATAATATAATATAATATAATATATATATATATATATATATATATATATATATATATATATATATATATATATATATTTATATATATGTCTTGCTGTCTTGTTTTTAAAAGCGATTACCTCCATTAAATTATTTTCGAACCCCGGGTGTAAAAGAACGAGGATGGAATAGTCTTCATCGATGACCAACATTTATTCTGACTAGAAAATAAAATGCAATCACTCTGAAACAGGAGGATCGGAAGACTGATTTTACATTTCCAGTGAGATTTGAACCAGTATTTTGACATCACACTTATGTTCTCCATTAAGAGTAAGTCTTAAAATAGACGATAGCTTGATGTTATCCCTAAATTGAAGAAATCGCTCTGTAATTTTCCAATTGTCCCAATGTTTTGAGAAGTTCTTTAACAGTTTCTTTCACAAGTTAAGCCATCTATTGTATTTCTCGTAAGAACCGACATTAATTTGTATAAGTTCATAAAGAATGATCGATAGTCAGTTTTAAAGGACAATAAATTAGTTAAGCACTAACTGTCATTGTTTACATTCGGACGACTGCCCGAGAGGCGTGGTTATGTTCTCTTCCACTTTGTGTCTATTTCGGCATGCTTTCTTGGATATGACTAATCTAAGTAAATTTATGATCCATCACATCAAACTGGAAATATGTAAACTTGAGCGGTTATATATTCACTAAACGTGCTCAACGCGCTTTACAAGGGGTCCCTAACCAACAGCACCACTTAACATGTAGAACGAGACATGACGCCTGTTAGGCGATATTAGAATTTTTTTTTGGACAGAGACAACGCTGTTAACGGCCAGGTACTCATTTTACATCAGAGTACGGTGAGAAAATGTGAGTAATGAGTCTTTTCCAAGGACTCAACTATGCGCCGAGCGAGGCTCGAACCCAGGACCTTCCGATCCGAAAGCGAGTGTCATACCACTAGACCACATAGCCGCAAAAAATACCCTCATTTGTAAGGATGAACCTGATATCAAACAGTCGTTAAAGCCATGTTATTGTGGATCAGTAATAATATAAGATTAAATAGGGACAAAAAGTGCAACGCCACACTTGCCTACTAACGGCCCCATTTGGTTCCACACTCAACAGAAAGAATCAAGTTGTGGATTTACTACGAGCTCAGTTGCTTTTAAAAAGTCCAACGATCGACTGTTTTTCTTTGCTAAAATTAATGTTTCAATGTTTTGCACCGCGTTGTCGATATTGCACCGAGAGGGAGGCCTGCAGGTTTTACCGATTTCCAAGTGGAACCACTTTTGTTTCCTGTGAGCGTTATTAAGAGGAAGTGACGTCACGGCTTTAGAATCCTATTTTTGTCATGTTTAGAAACTCTCTGGGGAGGGGGGGGGGGGGGGAGGAGGAGGAAGAGGGAGTTGTCTGAGTGGCTAAGGCATTGTTCTGTGATCCGAAATGTACCTGGTTTAAGCCCGCTGCTGACACTTTCACTTTGGACTACATGGGTGGTTCCTGTTGACGTCAGACATTTGTTGAATGGATTATCTACATTCCTTCATGGAATGCCTAGGCGGTTTATAGTATTTCACGATGCTGATTGGAAGGTTGTATTTCTTTCAGAGACTATGTCTGTTGCTTTTAAAAGACATTAACTAATCCAATCTTTCACTATAAATTCCCCCCCCCCCCCCAAAAAAAAAATGGGGGGGGGGGGGGGTATATAATTTGACTCACGTAACACTCAACCATAATTCCTCTTAAAGCGGTAGTTAGCTAAATAGTAAAATGTGTGAAACTTTTTGTCCCAAAATGATTTCTATTCGGGGTGTCAAAGAACCATAACATGTATATTCATTTTGTTATCTATTTTGTTTTTCTTTTTGATTATTTGAAAGTTACCTTATCTGGTATTGGCACAGCAAAGTTCAAAGGTTTCCTTGTCGAGGGGCGGATGCAAACTGGTAACATGACAGATTCTGTTGGATACTTTTACAACACCACCACGGCGAAAAACGTTTGCTCTTATAGTAAGGTAAGTGAACATTTTGAATTTTAAAAAAATATCTGATTCTACTTGGTACCCACAGTCTCAAACGGTATCATATCGGAGTGAATAGGATCCAATAGTCTGATGTCACGTCGCCCAGCAACGAACAACTTGGTTCTAAACAAAGAAAATCGATACTTTTTATTCTCCATGCTGGCGAGACCGTTTTCATGTGTCATGTCATAAGAATATATAAAAGTCAAAATATGATCAGATTTATATTGTTTTTCTCCTCTGGACACACATTTATGCTCGTTGGAGAAGTATTTCATAAAGGCATCCGCCATTTTCCCGACAGTTTAGAACCAGTTACTAAGTTACTGTGAGTCATTACGGGAGAAATGACGTCACGGCTGTTGAAGCGCATTAGAAGAGAATTATTGAGTTTAAAGTCATTATGACCAGAAGACAGTGGAATCCTGTCCAAGCCAACACCGCCTTGCCCAGACAGATTGATTGACTTTAAGCAAGGTTGACTTTATCCATTATCAATGGAATACATTTAGATAAAGAAAAAGAAAAAACAAAAAGAAACTAAATTGGGGCTTTAATTTAATCAATGAAGACAATGCTGATGTTTCAGGGTTTCCCCTCTATCAGCAAAACACGACGAATGAAACACTAAAGACGAATTTAAAGACGTGAAAAACATTCATTGAGAAAGGGGAAACCCGAGACATCTACATTATCTGTCTTCGTTTATAAAATTAAATCTTCCATTCAATTTTCTATTGTTTTTTTTTCTTCGAACTTCAAACAGCAACATTTTCATGAACAGAAAATTTGGGGCCAACAAGAGATGTTTATTTTAAGCAAAAGTTGACTTAGTGTTGACTTTCTGCGAATATCAATGTGATTTTTACGACTTTTGAAGTTTGAGAAACAAAACTCGCTCTCTTCAATGATGAAAAACATTTGGGCTCAAATAATGTATCTTAATCTAAAAATTTAATTTTATGAATTGTGATCATCCCAACCAACGTGTGTCTATTTACAGGTCTGATAACCCATAATGTTTCGATCTCTTTGATGTAATGGAATTATGTGCTTTCAAACAACGCAGAGTATTGTACATTACAACAATATTAAACCAAGTCCATATTTGTGACCCTATGCCTCGAAGTGGTGTTAAGTCGGGTATGGAAAACGAATAAGATCGGTTTTAAAATGGAAATGGTTTAAATTATCAAATTTCAGTTTTTGGTTGTTTCAGAAATTACAATCTTTTTTTCTACATGAAAACATAATAATTAAACATATATATTGAGGATAAGTTATATAAATTAAAAATTTTTAAAAGCAACTATCAATGACACATTCAAAACGAGAGTTGACTTTCTCTCAGAGAGCAACCATTTCCAAGACTTAGTAATATTAAGTCTTTTCCTCCACCAATACCATGTAAGATACCACAGCAAAGGGCGTGTCTTTATCTATCTCAGAGAAAGCATGACTGTTTCCACAATTTCATGGTTCAACCAAAAATGAACTTTAAAAACTGTAAACAAGTCTAGGGTTTTCCCTGACAACTTTACGAATGAATGATTCTGATTGGTCAACGCTCATCACATGCGCCTGTTGGCCATTAAAATGCCCGGACAATGTGTCATGACGTCAGTATGCGTGTGTTACATATGTGTGTTTGTGCATTTTGATATACGCCACATGCTATTATTTCTTTGTCTAGCTGCATTGGTTAATGATCGAGGTGAGGGTCCTTTGTCCCTCTTTCTTTATTCATGAAATTATAGGACATGCTAAGACTTTAATTGGGTGGGGCTCCTGACCTCCCATAGTGGACAGGGAGGTACTAACTGTCTTCTATCCCCCTATATCTGTTTTCCAATGAGCTTTCTGTCTTCTTGGAATGAGATTACTTGGTTTTGTTATGGCCCTGAACGGATACCCATGGTGAGAGGGGAAACAGTCAAATGTATAGTTAGTTTTGGGAGATGATATTGTTTTCTTTGTAAATCATCTCTCTGTTATGTAATGTATTATGTTTTGTTTACATATCATAATATGATTTGTAAACATTTGAGTGTATTCCTCTTAGTGGGGACCTGTGCTTGTGACTGGATAAGACTTTTAGGTGATCTCAAACCAAGTACTTCGATAGTTTGCTCTTGGAATCTACATCTGTTCCCTATTTGATCCAATTCTCCTTTGTCTTACTTTTTCTTGGGTGCTTTAATTGTAATTCTAGAACTTATTACTATCCCATTTTCTTCCTTTTTACTGGCGCTGCTATGACCTTAACGTGTTGCAATTGCCGTAAAACCCTTTAAAAAATAAAAACATATGGCTTTAATAGGACAACAGTTGCCTAAGCTTACACTTACAGAGATTGTTGTAGGATAAACATTTAATTTTAAGTACAAAAAGCAGAATAGTAAATAGACCTTCAACAATCAATAAAATGCTGATGGAAATAACTAAAAAATGAAAAAGGTTAAATGTATGGATAAGACAAACAGAAAGAGAGACAAATCTATTAATGGATAAATAGATAGGTAGATAGATAGATAGACAGATAGATAGATAGATAGATAGATAGATAGATAGATAGATGAAAAGTAGAGAGGGACATCAAGAGAGAGAGAGAGAGAGAGAGAGAGAGAGAGAGAGAGAGAGAGAGAGAGAGAGAGAGAGAGAGATGTTAGTTTTGTCGTGCTTTCTTTGTATACTGAAAGAATGTGTGTGTGTGTGGGGGGGGGGGGGGGGGGGGGGGGAGGGGGGGGGGATCTTTTAGACAATCAAAAATGTGGGTGAACGCTAAGATAAACTTGAGAGATTCAATAACATGTTTTCATGTAAGTCATTGCACAATAAGCCCCAATCCCTCCTCCTCCTCAATCTGTTATCTGGCTCAAAATGGAAACAATGCAATGAATAATTTGACCAGCCATTTCTTTAAATGCAATCTCATTAGTCAATATGTTTCCAGTTGATTGACTATGACTTACTTTGAAACAAATAAATGCTTTCTTAAACTATCCCTACAATTCTTTGCTCCGCCTCCATCCCTTTCTTCATGTCTACCTCACTCTATCCGTCTGCCTTTTGTTTCTTTCACACATACAAACACACACACACACACACACACACACACACACACACACATACACATACAAACAGTTATACAGTCAGGCTTCAAAAAGCGAGCAATGTCATAAAATTGCCGGCTTTTTATAGTTTCAAAAACTGTACTTTGAAATTATAGACCCTTTTCTAACTTTTGGCATTTGGGAATCGTATTTCCTCTAATAAATAAGACAAAAATGCCACATTAATAATTCTTATTTCATTGATTCTTTGTTTAAATATCAAAATTCTTCAAAAAGCGAGCAATGTAATAAAATTGCCGGCATTCTTTTTTTTTTTTTTTTTTTTTTTTTTGGTGTTTTATTTATTTTAAGGACATCTTAACTAATAATGAATAACTACAGAAGTAATAATTGGATTATTTCAAACATTTATATGTACATTATCAAATGTATATTCTAAGCCCATGCCAAATTCAGTGATGCCAAAACTCCGGTTTCCAGTCACTACTAATACAACCACCACCACCACATCATCTTCATTACCACTACTACTACAACCACCACCAAATCATCATCACCACTGCTACTACTACAACCACAACCACCATCACCACCACATCATCATCACTATTACTACAACAATCACTACCACTACTACTACAACCACCACCACATCATCATCATCACTATCACTACAACTACAACCACCACCACCTCATCATCATTACCACTACAGCAACAGCCATCACCACCACATCATCATCACTACCACTACTACTACAACCACCACCATCACTACCACTACTTCTACAACTACCACCACCACACTATCATCACTACCACTACTACTACAACCACCACCACACCAACTTCATTACCACTACTACTACAACCACCACCATCACTACCACTACTTCTACAACTACCACCACCACACTATCATCACTACCACTACTACTACAACCACCACCACATCAACTTCATTACCGCTACTACTACAACCACCACCATCACCACATCATCATCATCACTACCTCTCCTACTACAACCACCACCACATCATCATCATAATCACTACTGCCAGTACTTCAACTCCAACTGCCATCACCACCACATCATCATCACTACTACTACAACCATCACTACCACCACTACTACAACCACATCACCTTCCCTACCACCTTACTACAACCACCACATCACCATCCCTACCATCACTACTACAACAACAACCCCATCACCGTCCCCACCACTACTGCAACAATCACCACATCACCATCCCTACCACCACTATTACAACAACTACCACATCACCATCCATGCCACCACAACTACAACCACCATTACATCATCATCTCTACTACCACCATCACATCACCATCCCTGCAACTACTATTACAACTACCACAACGCCACCCCTACCACCACCAATACAACTGCAACCAGTGTTGCAAGCGCAGTAAAAACCCTTCAAACAAATTTAGTTCAAGTATCTCTCTCTCTCTCTCTCTCTCTCTCTCTCTCTCTCTCTCTCTCCCTCTCTCTCTCTCTCTCTCTCTCTCTCTCTCTCTCTCTCTTTAACCTTGTTAGTTTTTAAAGTTCATGTTGCTCTACTTATCACTAGATGCACTTTTAGCACACACACTTCCTCTCAAACACACACACGCACACAAACACACACACACACACACACAAACTACAACAACCACCACCACATTTTCATCACGACCGCTACTACTACAACCACCACCACCACCACCACATCATCACTACCACTACTACTTCAACCACCACCACCACCACATCATTATAATTACCACTACTACTACAACCACCACCACCACATCATAATCACTACCACTACTACCACTACAACCACCACCACCACATCATCATTACTACTACAACCACCACCACTACATCATCACTACTGCTACTACAACCACCCACACCACATCATCACTACTACTACAACCACAGCCACTACTACAACTACAACCACCACCACCACCACCACATCATCATCACTACCACTACTACTACTACTACTAGTAGTTACTACTACTACTACTACTACTACTACTACTACTACTACTACTACTACTACTACTACTACTACTACTACTACTACTACTACTACTACTACTACTACTACTACTACTACTACTACTACTACTACTACTACTACTACTACTACTACATCCACCAACACAACATCATCCTCTCTACCACCATTATTACAATCACTACCATTATGATTTGGAGCTTTACTTCATTTGAAATAAGGAAACTTTTGGGCTGTATTTGGCAATGTGTTTATATATCATAATATTAATCAGTTATCTATTTAGATCTATACAATATTTAAACACGATACCAAATACCATCCAAATTCCCTTTTTTGTGTTTGGAAATTCCTGTTTCGGCATTGAAATTACTCCGAGTGGTGCCTGAAATTTCTGTGAGTCAAATTGAAAATCGACGTCTCTGCAAATTTTACTATACTCGTCACATTTCCAATGCCCGTATCGAATGAGTTATCTTTGCCCATTGATTTGACTATGCGTGAAAATGGTGCCTCACATCAAAGTCGATTTTCTCAAAACTTGGTTTTTATACTCTCCCTGCTTTAAACGGTCATATTTCGGCAATGAATAATCAGAATTTTATAAATTTGGTATCAAATTTTAAAGCATAAATAAGCTATGATTGGGTACCAAAAAGCCAAAATTGAAAAATCCGACTTAATACCGTTCGAGGTGGAGGGTCACATTTGCGCTTGGATGACAAACTTGTAAAAAAAATGTGCCTAATTGGATCCGACATAATGCTGCTATGAGACGATTGTAAAAAGTTAAACGTAATAAACAAAAGTGAATATAACATTTTCAATAAAGAACAAATAAATACCAAACACGGAACGTTTCGGAATCAGAACCCTTCTTCAGTCAATACCAAAAACAATAAAAACATAAAAACCAGATAGAAGGCAGAGAAATATTTAGCACGTCTTTTCGGTTAGTTAGATCTTCTTACTTACAAATGTCCATGGGCTCCCTGTTGTAAGGGGGGGGGGGGGGGGGGGGGGTCCTCTCAAACTAACGAAAAAAATAACTGCCAATGCTAAATTAAACGCGTCATTATATTCTGTTTATCAGGCCCGTAGAAATGTTACCTGCCATCTTTAAACGGTATTATGTCGAGATGAATCCAACCCCGAAAAGTGAATTTAGGAATAAAAATATAGTGAGAAATAGGATCTCAAAAGTCTTTGGCAATGCAGGAAATGTTGTTTTTTTTTTTTTTTGTTCACCATGACGAAGAGATATTAGCCACGTTTTTCATATTTGTGGCTATAGATTTCATTTCCAGCACCGAGTTTATTCCAACATTATACTGCTTTGATACGATTGGTCACATATGAGCACGTAAATTGAATTGATGCTATGCGTTTAGGTAAAATACTCACAACATCCGCCAGCATGATTAAACCGTACCAAAACACAAAACTGTATGTAACCTTGAACGTTTATAGTCTGATTGATAAAATTTTCTATAGAAAGAACGAAAAGTTGACGTCACTCATCTCTTTGTTATCGTTTTTTAGACAGCCATTTTAATGATTAATAGTTCTCACTAAAGTATATCAATCAGACTATAAACGCTCAAGGTTACACACAGTTTTGTGTTGGTTCGTTATATCCAGCTGTCGGAGAATGTGGGTATTTTACATAAGCGCAAAGTATCAATATCGTGTCAATGCTGTGAGTTCTATCCAGAGACGGGGATTGGAATCACCCAGATAGACAGCCATGACAGGAGTTCTGAGACATTTGTGTGGCGGGCACCTGACAGAGTTATGGGAAATCTCATCTTCATGTAAGAAATAATCATTTTAGCTGACATAGTTAAACCAAAAGCTAGAGATACTAAAATGAGCCCATTAAATGTAAAAAAAACAACAAAAAAACAATGCGAATAAATCTGACCATGGGACAACTTCTTCTTCTTCTTCTAGGTTCCATGCCTGGTCCAGGCTTCGGATACTGCATGAATTATCTCTCTCCATTCCTCCCTGTCTCTTGCTTTTTCAAACAGCTCTTTGATTGTTAGGTTGGTGAAGCCCTTCAGTTGGTCTATGAGGGTTTTTCTTTGTCTCCCCCGGGCGCGTTTACCAGATATTTTTCCACAACTTGCCAGGTATTCATTCTTATCTTTCCTTACTATGTGTCCGAAAAAGGATAGTTGTCGATCCGCTATTAAGGGCATTAGTTTCCTTTGTTGGTATGTTTGTTTTAGCACATGGGACAACACAAAACAGAAAACGTTTCAGCCTTTGTGTGTGTGTGTGTGTGTGTGTGTGTGTGTGTGTGTGTGTGCACTCTTTCTCAGTCTCTCCCTTAGTTTCCCTCTCTTAATCCCCCGCCCTTTTCCACTTTTTGATTCGTAATCAGACTTCACAATATAAATGTAAAATAGATTGTTTCACCTTTGCCATTATATTCTCCGTGTTACAGTCTGTAGTGTTTCATTCATCCTGTTTTGTTGATAAAGGGGAAACCCAAAACGTCAATTTTATCTGTTTTCGTACATGAAATTGAAGCTTACATTCAATTTCAGATTGTGGAGAGATGTATGTTGAATTTGTTACAAAACCGTTAATTACTTTTGTGTCATTACAATATTCCAGATACACGATCATCCGCGGCACTGGAGATGATCCCTCGGATTTTTGGCACGGAATGAGGTCTCCACCAATGTCACCCTCAAGTTCTTCCTTCACTCAAGTCACCATTGTCTAGGGTGGAGGGGAAGGATAAAAGTGTAGAATATACCATTCTTTCATCTCTTTGTATTTATTAATCGAGTTATTTTTATCGTGCCCAATAACACAACGAGCTTGCGTGTATGTGTTATTGCACGATAGGGGTGGAATAATATCCGATTTTTATACTCTTCCTTTTTTGGAATTTCGGACGTGTCACCAACCGCTGCACGAGCTTGCGCGTGCGCGTTGGGAACTAAGTTCGAATTCCAAAACGCAAGAGTGAAAGAATTCATTTATTCTACCACTCAATCAATTCCGATTTCGTCATCTTTGAATAAAATACATATGCAAAAACATTTTTAAAAATACTTCTTTTTAAAGAGTCCATTTTTAGTGAAATGTAACGATTTATAATCTGACGTTCCAAATTATTATTGTAAACATAATATCATTACGCGTTAGTATTTAGGGAGAGGGGTGGAATAATACTCGATAATTCTACTCAAAAAATGAGAAGCTGACATTAAAAATCGGCTGTCATGTCCAGACATAAAATGAGTTAACGCTCTCTTTCAATGCATTTAATTTGTAAATATCAAAATGACAAATTAGGGAGCAGGCACTGGTGTAAAAAAAAAGACCTGAAAAGTGTGTATAACACAGTACCAGACATAGCTAGAAAGAAAAAGAAAAGAAAAAAAATACAGCCCCAAAAATCCGTCTCCCTCGAAATTTTTAGACTGTTTTTTTTTTTTTTTCTCGTATTTTTCTTTCTTGTTTTGTTTCGCACCGTTTCATATGCGCTTTTTCAGATCTTTAATTATCAAATTATTATTATTATTATTATTATTATTATTATTATTATTATTATTATTATTATTATTATTATTATTATTATTATTATTATTATTAATATCATCATTATTATTATTATTATTATTATTATTATTTTTTTTATTATTTTATTTTTTTTAATTATCATTATTCCTATCATTATCATGATGATGATGATGATGATGGTCATCATCATCATTATTATCAGTCAATACTCAATTGCTATGTTTAATTGCTAATTGAAAAATCACATACAGAAGGACCGCATATGATTCTTATCTCGATATTATCATTTTAGTATCGGGAATAACCTTAAACGTTTTTTTTATTTTAGTCTGAGAAATGATCACCGAACTGCCTAAGGACATTAACAACGAGCAAAGAGACGTCAGCTTAATTCAAACTGTACAGAGTAAAAGTTTTCCGGCAAGACGGAAAAGTCGTTTAGTCTGTGCATGCCAGAAGCAACCTTCGGTCAAGGACTCAAACTGTGACTTATGTCTGACTCCATACTAATAATAATACGATTATAATTAATTCACAGACGCTGTTATTTATAACAATAGTTTGTAATTGATCATGAAATAGCATGTTATCTTCTTTATCGGGCTTGCAAGTCGATAAGTTGAATTACAGTGCCTTTAAAATAAATCCCATGGATATAGTCACCACCTTCGTGCACTGGGTTGATAATTCAACAATAATATGTTGATGATTTATGTGGACTTGACTATTGATATTTGTACCACATCGCCCTCAAACAGTATTATGTTGGCACGATTTAAATGATGAGCACCATGATTTTACAGTTAGAAAAGAGACGTACCAATGTGTTTATGTTTTATTAATTAAGCTAATAAAAATGAAACTGCTACTACTACTGCGATTTCTACTACTACTACTACTACTACTACTACTACTACTACTACTACTACTACTACTACTACTACTTCTACTACTACTACTACTACGACGACGACGACGACGACGACTACTACTACTACTACTACTACTACTACTACTACTACTACTACTACTACTACTACTACTACTACTACTACAACTACTACTACTACTACTACTACTACTACTACTACTACAACAACTACTACTACTACTGCTACAACAACAACAACAACAACAACAACAACAACAACTACTACTACTACTACTACTACTACTACTACTACTACTACTACTACTACTACTACTACTACTACTACTACAACTAATCTACTCTACACAACACTACTAAACCTACTACTACTACAATACTACTACTACTACTACTAATACTATACTACATACAACAACTAAACCGTAACACAACAACAACAAACTACACTACTACTACTACTACTACTACTACTACTACTACTACATACTAACTACTACTACTACTACTACTACTACTACAACTACTACTACTACTGCTACAACAACAACAACAACAACAACAACACTAACTATACTACTACTACTACTACTACTACTACTTACTACAACTACTACTACTACTACTACACTACTACTACAACTACTACTACTACTGTACAACAACAACACAAAACAACTACTACTACTACTACTACTATACTACTATACTAACTAACTAATACTACTACTACTACTACTACTACTACTACACTACTACTACTACTGCTAAACAACAACAAACACAAACACAACAACTACTACTACTACTACTACTACATACTACTACTACTACTACTACTACATACTACTACTACTACTACAACTACTACTACTACTGTACTACAACACATACTAACAAAACAACAACAACAACAACTACTACTACTATACTACTACTACTATACTACTACTACAACTACTACTACTACTGCTACAACAACAACAACAACAACAACAACAACAACAACAACTACTACTACTACTACTACTACTACTACTACTACTACTACTACTACTACTACTACTACTACTACTACAACTACTACTACTACTGCTACAACAACAACAACAACAACAACAACAACAACAACAACTACTACTACTACTACTACTACTACTACTACTACTACTACTACTACTACTACTACTACTACTACTACTACTACTACTACAACTACTACTACTACTACTACGACTCATCCATCTTTAGTGTTTTATTCATTTGACAAAGCGAAAACTCGAAACATCCATATTATATTATGGCTTCGTTAATTAAACTGAAGTTTGAATTCAATTTGACCAGTGTTGTTTAAAAAGTAAAATCTACTACTACTTCTAATCGTTTTCACTTTAACCAGTCACCAGTCGTACTCTGGAAAGACGCGTATTTATAAATTTAGCCATAAAACTCGTCATTCAAATATTGATCGATTTAAATGACCTTCACCTTGGCAAAAATCAAACAAACTCTCAAACCGGGAGGATTCACGAAGTCAGTGAGCCTTTTGCATCTTATGGACTTGAACTTGTACTTACTTGAAAGCAGCTATGTGGTCTAGTGGTATGACACTCGCTTTCGGATCGGAAGGTCCTGGGTTCGAGCCTCGCTCGGCGCATAGTTGAGTCCTTGGAAAAGACTCTTTACTCACATTCTCTCACCGTACTCAGGTGTAAAATGAGTACCTGGCCGTTAACAGCGTTGTCTTTGTCCGAAAAATTGTAATATCGCCTAACAGGCGTCATGTCTCGTCCTACATGTTAAATGTTGCTGTTGACCAGGGACCCCTTGTAAAGCGCATTGAGCACGTTAAGTGGATATTGCGCTATATAAATGCTCAATTAAAAAATTAAAAGCCTATAGTTTTACCCCTGGGGTAGAGAAAAAAAATTAAATAAAAGATTACACCCCTTCGCGCGGTTTGGTAGAATCCTTCGGCTTGGATTCCATGAAGGAATAATATACGAAAAGATAAGCAATTCATCAATCAATGTGGCCTTCCAAGTCACAGTGCAATGCCTTAACCACTCGGCAACTCCGCATCTTAATAACCCCCGACTTCATAAAGTATATCTTATCTTATTTCATTGTACGGCGGTAGTTCACACATGATAATAGTCGAGGACCTAGGACTAAAAACTTAAGCATTTATAAAGCGCAATATCCACGAAAAGAACGCAAAGTGCTTTTCGGGTGGTCCTTAAACCAACAGCAGCACTTAGAATGTAGGACGAGACATGACCCATGTTAGGCGATATTACAATTATTTTTTTTCCGACAAAGACAACGCTGTTCACGGCCAGGTTCTCATTTGACACTTGGGTACGGTGAGAGGATGTTAGTAAAGAGCTTTTTTCAAGTCCTCAACTATGCGCCGCTTAGAGCGGACTCATACCTTGGATCCTCCCGTCCGGAGACGAATATCATATTATAAGACCATAATAATATTATATTCGCAATAGGAGTCGTTTATTCTAAATACAGATCAGAGATTATGAGGGGCGTAGATCGCCAACACAGTCACGGCAGACTTTTGATAAGGAAAGCGACATTGATCGTAGTCAATGATGTAGGGTTGGTGAAAGCGATTGAGCTTTTATATAGCGCAATATCCACTAAACGTGTTCAAAGCGCTTTACAAGGGGTCCCTAACCAACAGCAACACGAAACATGTAGAACGAAACATGATGCCTGTTAAGCGATATTACAATTTTTTCCCCGACATGACAACGCTGATAACGGCCATGTAGTCATTTTACACCTTAGTACGGTGAGATAATATGAGTAAAGAGCCTTTTCCTAGGACTCAACTATGCGCCGAACGAGACTCGAACCCAGAACCTCCCGAAAGCGAGTGTCATACCACAAGACCACATAGCGGCAAAAGGAAACGATAGGAAACTCAAGAATCATGATATTAGATATGAATGGCACTTGACAGATATTATTATATTATCCCACTCGACTCAAGTGTTAATAAGTGCCAGGGATTCTTATAAAACTTGGAATGCACCAAATAATTGGTGCCTATTTTTAGTAGGATAGATTTGATAATATGACGTTAAGAAAATCAAACGAATGAAAGGGCATGGAACAACATTATTATGACCACAACTGTTTCCTTTACATGAGTCTCTCTCTCTCTCTCTCTCTCTCTCTTTCTCTCTCTCTCTCTCTCTCTCTCTCTTTCTCTCTCTCTTTCTCTCTCTCTCTCTCTCTCTCTCTCTCTCTCTCTCACTGTCTGTCTCTACTTCTCTTATCTCTCCCTCTCAATATCTCCTCTCTCTCTCTCTCTCTCTCTCTCTCTCTCTCTCTCTTTCTCTCTCTCCATCCCCTCCCTTATATCTCTCATTCTCATCCTATCTCTCATTCTCTCTCTGATGTTGATGATGGGGATGATGATGATACTGGTGATGATGACAACGCTGCCGATGATGGTGGTGGTGCTGATGATAATGATCATAATTAGATAATGATGATGGTGATGATGATGATGATGATGATGATGATGATGATGATGATGATGTGATTGATGATTACGATAATGATGATGATGATAAATGGTGATGATGATGATGAAGATGATGATGATGATGATGATGATAAAATGGTGATGATGATGATGATGATGATGACGATGATGATGATGATGATGATGATGATGATGATGATGATGATGGCAGTGCCATCACCGCTACACGAGCTTGCGAGTGCGCGTTGGGAACAGAGTTCGAATTCCAAAACGCAAGAGTGTAAGAAAACTTTATTCTATCCCTCAGTCGATTTCTATTCCGTCATCTTTGATGATAATAATTTTTTTTTAAATAATATGAATTTAAGTGAAATTTACGCTTGATAACCTGACGTCACAAATTATTATTGCAAACTTAATATTACGCGTTACTATTTATGGAGAGGGGTAGAATAATGATTACGGCATAATAAAACATCAACGGATGATGACCATGGCTCGAGTTCGGCAGTTGACTTATGCTTTTTTTTTTGCTAATAATATGTATGGACACGTTGGCTTAAGTCTTTTAAATTAATAATAATATACGATTTTCTGTAGGGCTGTGTCAAGTAACTGGGAAAGAAAACATACATTGAGCTTTAGAAGATACCACTCGGAAGTCGTGCCCCATTCGTAAAAAATGTGCCGATATTTTATTTTTATTAATGATTCTTACTAAATTATTAACGTTGATTCTTTTTAAATTTTGAAATATTAAAATAGCTGGAATATGATAAATAAAAAAAATATATGAAAGCCTCCATTCTGACATGGAAATTATGAATGCTGTGGTCGGATTTTTGCAACAAAATTACACAAAAGACATTAATAAAACAATCTGACAACCCTTTTTTCGGAAAAAGAGCGACTGGTATGATCCAACATGTTGTGATATATATATATATATATATATATATATATATATATATATATATATATATATATATATATATAGAGAGAGAGAGAGAGAGAGAGAGAGAGAGAGAGAGAGGGGGGGGGGGGGCTGATATATATATTATTAGTTTTATTTAACATTATTGAAAAGGACAATATTTTTGGGTTTTTAAAGCCTAGAAATCATACAATGAATTTTCTATTCTTCCACTTGGAGTTACTTACATTTTTTTAAAAAGAAGAGCTAAAAAAGAACTAATATTTTTTGTAACTGTATACGTCAAATTATGAGGAATGAAAATAATATAACACAGCTAGACAAAAATTAATTGTCGACGCCTGCTGTTATCCATCTACTTATGACTTGCTGACGAGGCTAAAACTTGTTATTATATTATTTTTATTATCGTTTGATACTCAAGGATAGATTTTAGACAAATAACGCAAACAGGAAGTTATAAGTGCAGAATTCGGCTCCTCTATAAAATCAAATAAAAGCATAATTATTTTAAAAATACAAATTTGAATTAGCTTGATAACGGCAATCAACGAGTACATAATTATAATTTTTGTCAATTTTTATTACAGTCATGGCTTCATTGCTGTATAGGGAATGAGATTAGCGGAAGAGTAGCGTCCCTTGATTGGACGTCACCCATAGTCTGTGACGTCACCGGCGGAAAAGGTATTAGAGAGAGAACGTCATGTTGGTTGTGCGCATGCGTCTCTCGTCCTCCGCATGGGTGACGTCCAAGCAAGGGGCGCTACTCTTCCGCTAATCTCATTCCCTATATATACTCAAGAGATATTATTTACTGCGTAAACGGAAACATAAAAAAAAAAACAAAAAACTTTTATGTCAGTTTGTCTTGAAATTGTGATAAAATATGATGACCCTCAGTGTGTCCAAATTAGTTATAGTGAAACTAGTGGTTCTGAATTCAAACTGATAGATTTTCTAATTCATCGATACCCTGGTGCACTTGTAAATCATTTCAGGCTAAAATGAAAGTAGATGCATTTTCGTCACCACACAGAAATGCATTAACTGACGTGCTTTGTGAAATAACGCGTACTGTGTTAGGGCTTAATCTTTGTTATGCGCCCAGAGCCCTCTAGATGAAGGGTTGTCTGGCGCACTGTAAATCTATACCATTATTATTATTTATTAAATTTTTAACAAGAAAACACGTCCTTCAAATATCGATCGATTAAAATGATCCTCGTCTTGCCAGAAACTCGTAAAATCTGGGAAATTCTAGAAAAAAAACTTTTAAACAGATTTTTTTTTTATAGATTAGGACAGTAGCAATATCTGCAGTTAAGACGTTTTCGTCATTGTATAACAGTTCCTATAGATTGGACACACGTTAGTTTTGTTTCTTTAACCAGTTAACTGCCGTACTCCGGAAAGACACGTATCTAAAAATATGGCAAAAACCCCAACTTGCGTGGTCCCAGGTTTGAGAGTTTTCGTCAAGATGAGTCGTATAAATCGCTCGCCATTTGAAGGACGAGTTTCTGGGCAAATTTCTAAATACGAGTCTATCCAGATGACGGCAATTTAACCTACTGGTTAAGCAAGCATTTAATCGTTGTCATAGTATGTGTTCCAGTTCTGATTTTCATTCGAGAAAAAAAAACAACAAAAGTTGCGATTGGTGCAAAAAGATTATTGTCTAAAATTCGGTTTCTATGGATTAGTCCAAATCAACAATACAAATGAAAACACGCAATGAATAAGAATTTCAAATGATAAAACTAAATCTGCCCTAAATAATCAATGAATCTTCAGCGGGTTAATAAAACAATGAATGGTGTGGTTCTACGTTAAAAAAAAATTTGTAAAATTTTTGTTTTAATACCGGCTTGATTTAACGTCGCTGTAATGGACAATATTTATGCGTTGGTAAGAACTTCCATTACAAGGAGCACATAACAATATTATTTATCAAAACTGCAAATAGGTACACGCCGCTGATAACTTTTATTTTATTCTAATAGTATTTTCTTCTTCTCTCTATTTATTATATATATATATTCTGTTACACATTTTTCCCTTCAGTTTTTACTCCCTGAAATCTAACTCGTAAGAGTTAACTCTCTCCTTACCAGCCATTTTCAGAATTTTCCCTGAAAGTTCATACCCACCCAAAACAAGAATATTTTTTTTTCTACTCAAACAGAAAAGGAACAAGTACACACTATACATACAATTGTCCAGCGTCTAATTTTTATCGCTAGAACAAACAATTTTTCTTTATAATTTGTGATGTACAAAGGATATAAGAATGAAAAAAAACTGTTGGTTTCATAGTTACGAATGTGACGAGAGTCCTATGGATGGTAAGAAGGGTTAATGACACTTTCTCTATTATTCTTAAGCCGACGGCCAGGATCAAAGCTGTCCAGCGAGAGGTGTGGGTAACAACAGAATTGCCAATATTTTTGTTCTTACAGAGCAATTATGTTTTTGATTAACATTACGTCGATAAGAGAAAGTGCTGTGTTTGAAGTGTCCTCGCAAATCGTAACGCTGCTTTGTACGAACAAGAGCAGGAAAACATACAAGTGGCGTCCACTTATCGTCGCCTGTTAGATATCGCGAGAGATCTAAAACTTAAGACACTAATATGACCTTGTAACATTTGTGATTATACATACTTGTACTTTAATTGGTTGAACCTTTTAGAAGTTTCACACGGAGATGTCTGTGGGGTTGGTTTTATTATTATTATTATTTTTTTTTGTCACAGTGGTTGCCTCTTATAACGACATATGATTGAGTGAAGCCATAACATTATATTTTTAAAAATATCCCTCTAGGAACATTGCGTCATTGTTAAACTTGTCTAATCTCGTAGCAAAAACAATAGCTAAATAGAAAATATCTATAGCTTTTCTTACAATTTAATTATATTCATTTTATTTATTTATTTAAAAAAAAATATATATATACAGGTCTGGCATCAGAACCCACTTATAGGCCTAATTTAACATTGTTGTAATGGGCAATATCTTGCGTCATTTTTCTTTTAAGATTTCCATTACAACAATGGGCCCATAAGGAAATGGGTTATCAGACCTGCAAATAAGTGCACGTCGGATATCAGATTCATACCAATGAATTTGCAGTTACAAAAATCTTGGTTAATTTCAGGTTATAATGAGGCCACGTTGATATTAACAAAGGTTATTAACCTTAATTTTATTGGTTAATGGTTGATTTTGCTTACATGTGACCCTCCGCCTCGAAACGGTATTAAGTCGGATTTTTCAATTTTGGGTTTTTGGTACCCAATCATAGCTTATATTATTTATAAAATTCTGATTATTCATTGCCAAACTATGACCGTTTGAAGTAGGGAGAGTGTAAAAACCAAGTTTTGAGAAAATCGACTTTGAAGTGAGGAACCGTTTTCACACATAATCAAATCAATGGGGCAAAGATAACTCCTCAGATACGGGCATTGAAAATTTGACGAGAATAGTAAAATTTGCAGAGACGCCAATTTTCAATTTGACTCACAGGAATTTCAGACACCACTCGGAGGAATTTCAATGCCGAAAGAGGCATTTCCGCACACACAAAAAGGGAATTGGGATGATATTTGGTATTGTGTTTACATATTGTATAGATCGAAATAGATAACTGATTACAAATATTTTCTGATATATGAGCACATTGCCAAATACAATCCCAACGTTTCCTTATTTCAATTGAAGAAAAGCCCCAAAACATAATGATGGTAGTGAGGATGATGTTGTGTTGGTGGTTGTAGTAGTAGTAGTAGTAGTAGTAGTAGTAGTAG
Source organism: Berghia stephanieae (assembly GCF_034508935.2). Lineage (NCBI taxonomy): Eukaryota > Metazoa > Mollusca > Gastropoda > Nudibranchia > Aeolidiidae > Berghia > Berghia stephanieae. Next base: position 91,616,942 of record NC_088361.1, on the reverse strand, counting down.
TAGTAGTAGTAGTAGTAGTAGTAGTAGTAGTAGTAGTAGTAGTAGTAGTAGTAGTAGTAGTGATGATGATGTCATAATGGCTGTTGTAGTAGTGGTAGTGATGATGATGTGGTGGTGACTGTGGTTGTAGTAGTGGTAGTGGTTGTAGTAGTAATGATGATGTGGTGGTGGTGGTTGTAGTAGTAGTGGTAGTGATGATGATGTGGTGGTGGAGGTTGTAGTAGTAGTGATAATGATGTGGTGGTGGTGGTTGAAGTAGTAGTGGCAGTGATGATGCGATGGTGGTGGTGATTGTAGTAGTAGTGGTCGTGATGAAGATACGGTGGTGGTGGTTGTATTGTGTGTGTGTGTGTGTGTGTTAGAGAGAGAGAGAGAGAGAGAGAGAGAGAGAGAGAGAGAGAGAGAGAGAGAGAGAGAGAGAGAGAGAGAGAGAGAGTGTGTGTGCTAAAAGTGCATCAAGTGATAAGTAGAGCAACACGAACTTTAAAAACCAACGAGGCTAAAGTTTGAGGTCAAAGTATTTGTTATTAGCTATTATTGGCAAGTGCAGCCTTGGAAATGGTGCTCTCTGAGAGAAAGTCAATTCTTGTTTTGAATATTTCACTGATAGTTGCTTTTTTAACTTTAAATATATATAACTTATCGTCAATACTTGTGTTGAATTATCATGTTTTCATGTAGAAAAGTGATTGTAGTTTACGAAACAACCAAAAATTGAAATTTTATCATTTTGACCCTTTCCACTTTAAAACCGGTTTTCTTCGTTTTCCAAATCCCGACTTAATACCGCTTCGAGGCGTAGGGTCACATATTACTTTGAAATGTCAAGCCACTGTTTTGTAGTTTTGACTCTAAAGAATCAATCAAAAATACCTGGCACATTATGCTATCAAAGCCACTGTTTTGTAGTTTTGACTCTAAAGAATCAATCAAAAATACCTGGCACATTATGCTATCAAAGCCAATTCCTTCTGACATCTTCCACAATATACGTGACTTAGTTCATACATTGTATTTCAGAGCTCCCTTATTCTTTACATTGTTTAATCATCTCCTTACCAACGATAGAAATATCGTCCCAGTCATTACGATACAACCAACAGTTTTCTTATTCAAATTTCTTTTCTACATCATAAAATTTAAAGAAAATGAACAGTGTGTTGTAGAGCATGTTTTGCTAAAGAAATTATTTATCACAAGAACTTACTGCTATTGTGATTGTGTTTAAGTGATAAAAAATCTATTTTTGTGTTAGTTGGGTGTTAAGTTTTGGGGAAAATCCTGAAAATGGCTGGTAACGAGACAGTTAATACATCTCTTCTTTCAGTGCCAATAAAAATTGAAGATATTATGGATGTAGAGTTAAAATGAGTTTGAAAAAAAAACAAGACACAGGGGGACAAGTCCAAATAGTGAACTGAAGAGAGTAGTCTGTGTCTTAGTCTTAAGCACGGAAATACTCATACTCATAAGTCGTCCCACGCAGATTACTTCGACTTCGAAACTAAAAACAAACTCAACCGAAATTTCTCAATTTTCACTAGAATCTAAGTCATCCCATCTTAATACCGTTTAAAGGCGGCAGATCACATATGCGGAAGCACATCACTGAAATAAGCAAGAAAATTGATAACAAACAAAATCTAAAAAACAGCAAAAAGCAAACAAAAATTATTAAAAACAAAAAAAAAACAAACCTAAAAAAAACAAAAACAAAAAAAGCAACAAACAAACAAACAAAAAACAACAAAACACTGCATTCAGAAATGAAACATCAACAATTAATTTCCGGAGAGTATTTTTTTTTTACTCAAAATTTTATTGATGATTTTCCAATTATAAGCACTTCTTACAGCTGACAATCAGGTATATCACAATGTGTAGGTTGTACATTTTAATATTATTAATAATATTATCTACAATTAATAGAGGAGATCTCGAGAGGTAGACTAGCTGAATAAACGAAATTGATGGTATGCGTTAAGTGAAATACTCACCAGTTCTTCCCGCCAAATGAATCGTACCAACACATAAAATGTATACGTGTAACCTTAAACGGTAAAAGAGAGGTTTAGTGAGAACTAATCACCTAGGCGACGGTCTAAAAACAGTAAAGAGCTGACGACTGACGTCAATAACAACATTCATTCCTTGGACTTGGTATCTTAAACAAATTCTGAGAAGTAGCATTAATATCCATCAACATTACGAATCATCTAGCGTTTTTACTGGAAAGAAATTTAAATTGATAAGGTATTACACTATTCCCTGGATTCTAGTACGCTCTCGGGAGAAGCCAAAAAGCGTGCTGGAATCCGAGAGTGTCGAAATTCGATGTTCATGTGATAACGACTTATTACAAATAGAAAAAAATTCGGTCACTTAGCTACAGCGTGCCGTATTGCAGAGCGTGCTGGAATTCGGCGAGCAAGTTGTTTTGTTTGTTTTTAAGGGTTTTACGGCACTTGCAACACATTAGGTCATATTAGCGCCAGTAAAAAGGAAGAAAATTGGATAGTAAAAAGTTCTAGAAGCACACAAGAAAAGGTAAGACAAAGGGAAATTGGTTCAAATAGGAAAAAGATGTAGATTCCAAGAGCACACTATCAAAGTACTTAGTTTGAGAACACCTAAAAGTCTCATCCAGACACAAGCACAGGCCCCGACGAAGAGGAATACACTCAAATGTTTACACAATATTATATATAACACAAAAATGTATACAATGCAAAACTCTAACCATACATTTGACTGTTTCCCTCCAAGCCAGGGTAGCCAGCCAGGGCCAAGACAAAACCCAAGTAATCCCATTCCAAGACAAAGCCAGAAAACATGTTGGAAAACAGATATAAGGGAATAGAAGACAAAGTAAGTGCCACTATGGGAGGTTAGGAACCCCATCCAGTCGCGAGCAAGAATCCGGCGAGTATTTAAATAATAGACTATATTATTATCTACCTGTGCTCTTCTAGTGATAAACAATGAGACGAATTTTGATAATAGTAAAGTCGGTTACATTAACACAATTTCCAAATCCGAAGAATACCATTGGTCATTTTGTTTCACGTGATTTACAATTTACAGATCAAGTGATATAATTTGTGTTGACAAAGCAGATGACAGAGACAATGTAAATGCTGCTGCTCGAAGACGTAAATAACAATGAAATAAAAGATAGAATAGAAGTTTCAATCTAACTGTCAATGTGAATTAATTTATGCTTCTATCCTGCCATTATTATTTTAAAAGCCAATAATACATTATAATGTGTCAAGGTATCAGCGGCTTCTAATGGTTTCGTTTCACACTACAATATTATGACGTTCTATCCAGGCGGCAGCAGTTTCTAATGGTTTCACAATGTTATATATGATGGTCTATCGAGACAGCGAATTCGTGTTGCATTCGTCTTGAGTCGTGAACCCGCCCGGCATCCTCGTCAGAGAACAATGCTCAACTACATGGTCTGCGGTTTCGGGTTCTTCGACAGATGGAAAGTCCCCACTGATATAGGGTGGAAGCTATTAGACAGGGTCTAGAACTTATTCTGTTTTAGGCCACCCAGTGCCTCCTTTTACTGATACAGAAGCCTGATAACTTATCTCCTAGTTTCGAGAAGACGATGCCCCCCCCCCCCCCCCCCCGGGGGCAGAATTTTTTCAAGCCGACGTCCATCTCAAATCTGCAACACCGCCCGGAGTCACGATGTCTGACACTTCTTTGGCACTGAGTCTTTAGGACTGAGTCTTTAGGACTCAGTGAGTAGTCTAAAACTTTCACGATTGTACTCAACAGGTTGCCAAACATCAACCTCCGCTTAACATCTACCCTTGATCTCAACAATATCAGAGACATAGGTCAGACAGAGGGGAATGGAAATTCCTTTGTTCAGAAATCGAGAAGGTCGCTGAGGCTGCAAAGTCAGTCGGCTATGCCAGCGAAAAGCTTTAAGTCAGCCATACGGTGTTGTGTGATAAATAATGTGAAGTACGAAACCATCTCCAAGACTAATATCAGATTATCACGATTTCAATTTTTCAGTTTTTCTCTTCTCATCCACATAATTAATTTAGTTTCTCAAGATCAGCTTTTGTCTATAAAAATGCGAGGTGGGAAAAATATTTTTAAAGTACTGTCTTAAAATGATTTCAAATCTTTAAACGTTTTTGTTTTACAGTGGGAATGTTACAAAAAGTGAGTTACATGAAAACAATCTTTTATTTTTGGCTTATTTCCTTTATCTTACCTTACCCTAATATCGCTTTATGGTGATGGTGAGTTGATTTACCCGCAAAAAAAATAAATAAAAAAAAATCTTTAAGGTGTTGTTTACTAAGGACAGAAATAAAATAAAATTGAGATTTGAATAAAAAGTATAATAATCATCCACAAGAGTAAACCATGTGTGGTTTGACAGGAAGTGTGATTCGGAAATGTCGTCACGAAGTCAAGGGTTTGACAAGCCAGATAATCAACTTTTTTTCAACCGTACTAAATTTGTTCTATTTTTCTATAGAAAATAAGCAGCAGGAATGTGTGCGTTCGGGCGATATTAATAGATAATCATTTTATTGATTGACCATATACACTGTGGACTTTTGATCGATTCTATGATACAAAGTTTTTTAATAAATTAAAAAGGATCATTGTATGTTGTTGTTGGGGGGAGGGGGGGGGGGGGGTAGCTTTTGGAGAGAAAAAACAACCAATCTTTGTTATTGTTTATTGGAGCTAAATCGGAAGGCCGATTGCAATTAATTCTAGAATGCGTTTATGTGACAAAGTTAACGTCTAGAGGGAATACGTAAGGTATTATCCACCAAATAGTTCATCATTTGACTAATACTGATTACAATAATGAAATTTATGTATATCCCGCTTTTCCAATGGTACAGTGTAAAACGCATAAATTAAACCAGCCACAGATGACATCTACAATAAAATTTACGTTTAAAAAGTAGTTTGAAATAAAAGGGTAATGAAAAGTATAATAATTTATGGACATTCTGAAAGGCGATTCCGTAAAAGCATTTTTTAAAGATTTTGCTTAAAAGCGGATTATGGACGTATTGATTTTTATGAGTGATTGTATATAATATTATGTGTTGGACAAAGAGGACAAGATCAGAATGACAGCGGACAAAATATAAGACTATGAGAACACTGAAATCTTGACATAACTTAAGCTTTGACCATCGCCGAAACGAACACTTCATTGTAATATTCAACCCACGCTTTATCTGTGTATATAACAAGAAAATCTATATCTTATCCTCTTAAAATATCAACAATACACACACGTAAAAATAATTATAACTAAGACTATGACAATAACAAAAGGAATAGGGACGGTTTCTATGCCGTTACGCCAATGGAGCCGGGATTGCTTGCTTCCCTTTGGAAAGGACGCTAATCTATCACAAAGTACTTTCCGCCAGGTCTTACAGGGGTGTGTGTGTGTGAGGGGGGGGGGGGTGTCAGAAAAGAAAATCCGAGAAAATCATAACACTAACAAAATGGAATTTTCCGTTGCCTACAAGCAATGATTAAAATAAGAAAATAACAATGATTATCGCATAATATCATAAATTATAATACATAGTGGGAATAAGAGTTGATGCGTCATTATTTTAAAGCCGAAAATGCATAAACACAACCCTATGTTTTTTGGTTTTAAGGATTTTACGTCGCTTGCGACAGTATTAGGCCATTTCACACCACCAGTAAAAAGGAAGATGATAGAGGAAAGCTGTAGATATGATGATGTTGAAAACGTCGAGAAAAAAAAGGGAGACAAAAAGGTACTGGGTCAAGTATGGAATAGAAGATTTCATGAGCAATCCATCAATGTGAAAATGTTGACTTCACCTTAAAAAAAAAGTCGTATCCATACACAATCAGAGGATCCCACTATGAAGGATACACTAAAATGTTTACAAAGTACAATATTACAAAGTACATTATTCAAAACTAATAATGATAATAAAACATAACAGTAAAAGAGTGATGATTTACAAGGAAAAAAATATCATCTCTCAAAATATGGTACTATATCACTTTGCCAAAATGAAGTCGTTTAAATCGATTGATATTTGAACTCATTTTCTTGCCAAATTTTTAAATACGTATTTATCCATAGTACGGGAGATAACTGGTTAAATATCAAACAATTTTTTAAAATGTCACCAAAGATTCAGTTGTAATAAATAAATTTTGAAGTAAAAAAACAACAACAAAAAACGAGTTTTAATATCATATTATAAAAAGAGTGTAATTTAAAATCAATATGCATTTCTAGAGAAAAAAAATACATAAGGAGAAAAAAAAATGACTTTTCAAAGAAATACAGGTTTGTAAAGGTCTACTTTGCCGCTTTGTGTGGTCTTCTGACCTGTAGCTCCAAGGTTTGAATCACGTGTTTAGTGGCACGAAGTTGAGTTATTGGAAAATACATTTTACTGACATTCTCCCATCACACAGGTGTAAAATGTGTACCCGACCATTGACAGCGAACAGCGCATCATGTATCGTCCTACAAGTTAAGGGGTAACCCAAAACGTATATATCATAATATTGCTTTGTTAATTAAATTGAAGTTTCCATTCCATTTGTCTGTTCTCTTTTCCAGCTTTTTAACTAACTTTAACTACATTTTAACTAATTAAAGATAATCAAAAAGTAGACGCAGTCATTTAAGAGAAATTTTAAAGATTTGGCGATAAAAACGCTCCATTAAGAAAGAAATGTAACCACATAATGTATTGAATTAGTATCTAGTTCTATTTCAGAATAATATAATAAAAAACGGAAAGCATAACTGTTATATTTAAGAATATCATAATAAATATACGGAAAGTATAACTGCCTATATCAGAATAATATAATAAAAAACGGAAAGTACTGTATAACTAACTTATAAATCAAGGTCACGTTCGCCATATAGAGGGAGATGTATTAATAAAAGAGCTGTTGAAATTTCCTACATACAAGAAATATATTTCGTATATTTGTCACCTGATTATATATTATTACCAGTGACTATAGTCTGGAGGTACTGACAGTTGAGCAAAGTTCAACATTGAAATAAAAAGCTCATAAGAGCTTAATCAAAGTACATGAAATAATAAATTACAATTTTTTTAGAGAAGCAAAAGACCTGATTGTAAGAACTAGGACAAAGTTACCAGTTCAGTTTAAAATTAAGTATGCTTTCAATACAATTTTATAGTAATAATGTTTGTGTGTAAGTGTAACTGTGTATATCTGTATATATAAATATTGTATTGTGTGCATGTATGTTTGTTTTTAAAGTATATGACATTTGCGACATATTAAGAATATTCAGAGACAGCAAGAATTTTTTTTTATAAAAAATTTCCCCTTCCGTGTGGGTGGCATCGTTAGATGACAATGCTGTCGCCTAGATATTTCATGACGGATTATAGATAAATCATCCAACAAATATCTGATGTCAATAGGAATTACACATGTTGTCCAAGATGTGCAAATTGAGGGTAAATAACTTTGCCCAAGAAAAACAAAAAGTGGGGCTCAAACCAGGGCGAGCTTTTGGCCCAGAGTGCAATGCCTTAACCACTCAGCCACTTTGCCTCTGCAAGAAATATGACATTAAAATGGTCAAAATATAACAATCAGACCAAACCTGCCTGCATTCATTTTTTAAAATTTGTAAGCATTATGAACAAGAATTTTGTCAATGTTCACTTATATAAATGGTCAATTTGCCCTCAGCAAAAGATTATGTAACGTTTCAAAATTCTAAAATTTGGTGCTCCGGAACCAATTTCCCCCATTAAAAAAAAATTGATATAATTTAATCTTGCTGCCGATGGAGCCTAAATTTGTAGTGCTATAATTTTTTTTTCAGAGACAAGAAGATCTCCCGGACATAATTTAGACTTAAAAATACCCAAATTAAAGCTAAAAATAAGACTTGTTCAATAAAAAAGGGAACGTATACAGATCCAAAGAGCAATGTATATACTTGTGAGTTTGAGACCAACTTAAAGGGTGACTCAAACACATGCATTGTATGTTTTTGTTTTTAAGGGTTTTACGGCGCTTGCAACACATTTAGGTTATATCAGCGCCAGTAAAAAGGAAGAAAATGGTAAAGTAAAAAGTTCTAGAATTACAAATAAAGCACCCAAGAAAAAGTAAGACATAGGGGAACTGGGAACAAATAGGGATCAGATGTAGATTCCCAGAGCACACTATCAAAGTACTTAGTTTGAGACCACCTATACGTCTCATCCGGACACAAGCACAAAATCCAACAAAGAGGAATACACTCAAATGCTTACATTATAAATTCAAAATAACAAATATAATAATACATAACAGAGAGATGATTTACAAAGATAAAGATATCATCTCCCAAAATAATAACTATGTATTTGACTGTTTCCCTCCCAGCTTGGACTCCGGCCAGGGCCAGGACAAAACCAAGTAATCTCATTCCAAGACAAAGACAGAAAGCACGTTGGAAAACAGATATAAGGAGATAGAGACACAGTATGTACCTTCCTGCCAACTATGGGAGGTCAGGAACCCCATTGTTTTGTTTTTGTTTTGTTTTTAAGGGTTTTACGGCGCTTGCAACACATTAAGGTCATATCAGCGCCAGTAAAAAGGAAGAAAATGGGATAGTAAAAAGTTATAGAATTACAATTAAAGCACAAAAGAAAAGGTGGGACAAAGGGGAATTGGTTCAAATAGGGAACAGATGTAGATTCCAAGAGCACACTATCAAAGTACTTAGTTTGAGATCATCTAAAAGTCTCATCCAGACACAAGCACAGGTCCCAACTAAGAGGAATACACTCAAATGTATACAAATCAAATAATATAATATGTAAACTAAATATAATTCAATGCATAACAGAGAGATGATTTACAAGGAAATAAATATCATCTCCCAAAATCATAACTATACAATCGACTGTTTCCCTCCCAGCCAAGGAACTCCACCCAGGGTCAAGACAAAATCTCATTCCAAGACAACGACAGGAAACTCTCAACCTTATGAACAGGTATGTGTTGTGTATGTGTGTGTGTGTGTGTGTGTCTGTGTGCATGTATGTGTGTGTGTGTGTGTGTGTGTGTGTGCACGCGCGCATATATGTCCTCCGTGTGCTTATAAAAGTCAGCATATCTATCTCGTGAGTTTGTGAAAATAATGAAGCGTGTCTGCCCATGAGAGAAAAGTATGGGGGAAAAAAGGCAAATTTTAAACAGGCTTGGTGTGATACGCACGGAGAGATGGTTGATTGAATTTACAAAAATGCATAATGGAAAGATCTAAAGACAAAACGACACCTTATTGAATAAATGAAGGCAACAGGGGAAAAAAGAAACATGTCATACTGAACCTGTTTTGAGAAGACACAATCTTAAAATTTTGAAGTCCTTTACTCTATGTAATTTTGTTGTTTTTGTTTTTGTTGGTTTTTTTTTTTTTCTTCTTTTTTTTTTTTTGGGGGGGGGGGGGGGGGGGGGGTCTCCTCTTTTTATCATCATATTGGTGCCCTTCTTCAATTAATTAATATTTTCATATTAAACTTTGACAGTATGCTAAGTGGCATAACTCATAAATTGTGATTTTGTGACTTGTTCCCTTTTCCCCTGAGGTCCTTCCATTTCATTTTTAGTTAAAAAGCGATAGGCAACCAAAATTGAATGTCATTATAATCATTCCAAAATCAAATCATCATATACAAATTATGAATATTTTTCAACACATGTCAGTATCTTAAATAACATTTTATGGCAACTGATTTCATATTTAATTTTCAAAAGTTTTCATCAGCAAAGAAAGCGACAATTAGTGATCATTGGAAAAGCAAAGCAATCGATCAAATGGATTCAGACCTACCACAGGCAACTTACCAGAAATCTGTATTTTCAACATCTTTTAAATAAAATTCGAAATTTGAAGACAAAATAAAATCTCTATAAACCCAAATTGCATGACTTTCACCCTTATTTATATGTCTTTTGTTATTTTAAAATGACAAATCAATATTCATTTGTTTATTTTAAAGGATTTTACGGGTTTAATATATATATATATATATATATTATATATATATATATATATATATATATATATATAAAGTCAAGTGGGGGGGGGGGGGGGGGGTCTGTTGTCTGTACTACAATCTACTTGATAAAACCCACCGTCTCATCAGTAACAATAACATTTATTTCCATTGACCCAAACATTCCACCTCATTCCTAAGGCAAATGAAATTAAATTTAAATAAAGGATGACATCCGGAGGCCTGGATTAGCTGACTTATACTTAATTCTAAATGGTTATTAATATTCCACCATAGGAGCATGCAAGCTAAGGCAATGAATCCTAATAATATATTATATAGTCTAAAAACAACACATTTGATAAAACATTGTAACATAGCTATACAGTGAGAATTCAAAATTTGGAATTGGCAATACTCTGACTTCACCAAGACTCTGTGTAGCTTTGTACAGAAAATGCAAAATTTTCTTCTGTACCACAAACAAATAATTTGTGTACTGTCTTGGAATCTGTGTTATAACTGTATTGCCATGTTTAACACACCGTATTTCAAACAACTTGATGAAACCTACTACTTTAGTCTTTACTTTGAAAAATTACTAAACGAAACATGGCATTTAAACCCGGCGAATAACTCTTAGTAAGCTTCATTCCTTGAGTTTCAATGCCTCTTTGGTTGTTTTACACCTCTGCTTGGATGTTACCTATCATAAATGTCTCTATAAATAAAATTATGTCCCAACTTAGATGTGAAAGCATTGTATAAAGATGTTAAAACTTTGAAGCAACATACAATGCAGTCTCTGAGTAAATTGCAAAAAAAATGAATGACAACGTCACATAGAAGAATTCTGCTATACTGACTAAACTAAAATTGTCAAAATTTGACACATGAAATTCATCTATAGGATATATGTGAAGATTGATGAAGCCCTGCAGTCTGCTTTTGGGAAAGTCATTTTACATGCAATTTTATAAAATTTGTTGAAAATTACCATTTGTATGTATAAGTTGGATTTTTACAAAATATTTAACAGCTGGAGATAGGATTGAATTTCGTCCTGGTGCGTAAAAGTAGTAAATAAAAGCTGTGGTATTTTGAAGTGTCTAGGGTGGAATTGTAGATCAAAGCTATGCAATACTCATCATGCTATATAAAAATATAACAAAACAAAACAGAGGGTGAAATGTAGAATTTCTGTCTCTACAGATCTGGAGATTTATTTTCCTTCCAATGAGAGTGAGTGAGAGTTTACAACTGTTATTTTCTCAAAGTTTAATCTAGGCCTTATACGATTTCAGAATAATATACATATGTGAATAGCATATTTCTATCACAATATTAATTATTTATACTCATATTGGTAGTAGTATTGGAATTATGATTTTTATAATTATCACTACCAATACTGCTGTAATCCGAAAAAAGCATGTTTTTTAAAAAATTGGCAAGAAAACTTGTCCTTCAAATATCAATAGATTAAAATGACCCTTATCTTAGCATAAGCTCTCAAGCCTGGGACATCACCAAGTCCCAGGCGTGAAAGCTTTTGCCAAGATTAGAGTAATTTTAATCTGTCAATATTTGAAGGACAAGTTTTCTGGCCAAATTTTTTAAGCATATATTTTCAGAGTACTGTAGAAAAGTACCCATTTAATAAAATCATCACCGACATCAGTTCATAAATACAAATTTTTAAAATCAATATAAACCTGTAAAGAACTTGTTCATTTCATAATGTTCAATTTTCTTGTTAGAAAACAACAACACCAAGAAGACTACATGAGGTATTGGCTCAAGACGAATTACTATTGTCAAGTTATAATTTTTCTTTTCCATACATTATTAAAGCAAAACTTATCCCATGATGATTGTGACATTTACAATGAAGGGTAAAAGGGAAAATCTATTATATTGCTAGACGAAATAAAATCGACAAGTCAGATCCATGGAACACAATTTCGACTTTCGATAAAAAGTTGGCATCTCAAACTTAAACTTTACTATTCTCAGCATTAATTTGCAAACGCTCTCATTCTTTTCAACAAAACACGTAAATAATAATCTATCTGAGCTCTGAAACATATTTTAGCGCTTGCTTCATTAATTTCTTTTTTATTTGTTTTGATAATAAATGGCTTCAAAGTTTACTAAACAACATTTCAATGTTTAAAGCAACCATAGAATTAAAATATTTAAAGAGTAAATTTAACTTTAAAATCAAGTGAAATTACGCAGAAATGGACAAACTATCATATAATTGGAACATCTCAATTTTCATCAGAAAGTTCTCAAATATATTGTATTCGCCATATCTTAAATGTACTTCCAGTGGCATATGGCCCATTTCCCTAGAGCTTTTCACATATATATAAATAAATAAATTTTATCTTTTTAAATTGATTTTAACTTTGTTTAAAATTTCAAATCTAAAGGAGAGAAAAAATAAAGAATCGAATAAGACCAAATTTGGTCCCCTAAAAATCTGTGTGTGTGTGTGTGTATATATATATATATATATATATATATATATATTTGTATGACTGGCAGTTCTGTACATTCTGCCATACTCAATCTTTTTAACTAAGCATAAAAATAATTAATTCTGCTATACTCATTCTTCTTAACTAAGTATAATAAAAATACTTAATCTATCTGAGCTCTGGGGCACACAATACAAACAATGAAGAACGTGCCCTTCATTCTACAAATCATCATCCATTAAACTGAATAAACGTTTTAATCAGATCACACTTCCATTTTTCACAGCGAGCTCTACAAACATTTTGTCTTCATACAGCTGAAAGCCCTTGTGTTCTGTCCAAGATCACCGTGCTGAAGTCAAATTATGAATTACTATCACTTTTGGTGTTATATCTCCTTACTTAAACAGATTATTAATGTGATGAAACTATATAAGTAACCAACAGAATGGGAAAAATTGGGATATTAATTACATTGAATCGCTTTCCTCGTTTTGTTGACCAAATACAAAAGCATGATTATTTTTCTTAAAAAGACAAAACAGAACAAACAAAAAATTGATATATCATTCAACACAATCATGATAGCTGTTGGCTCCTCTATGATGTATGCTCATTGGATTTTGAAATCGTTTTTGTCTCTAAAATCATAATTGGAATGGTATGAATGCGTATTCAAGTAGATAGATTAAAATCAAATCAATATTATCACACATAAATAATTGCTCTTGTTTTAATATAGACAGCAATGATCTTAAATTGTAACTCAAATGGAAAAAAAAGAGTAACAACGATGTAAGTTAAAAATCAAGACCAAACAGGAAACAAATTGAAAGGTATATTAAACAGACAAAAGTAACTGGAAAATGTTTACACCATTAATTGATTGGATAACATTTAAAAAACAAGGAATCAGAAAGCAAAAGAAATGGTTATGGGAATCAGTACAAACTCCAACGCCATTTAAACTACAAATAACATTAAACACAAATCATATGTAACCCACGGCCTCAAAACGGTAGACTATTATCAGGGTTGTCGATTCAGGAGGAAAACATTTGCTGAATTTTTACATAAACACATCGACCGACCCTTATCAGAAAATAGAACTTCAGTAAAAAAAAAGACAGTAAATACTAACCCTTTTCCGTTCAGCAGGTGAGGTGATTGGGAAATAAACAGAAGTTTTTTGGGTTTTTTTTCAAATACTGAATTCAATAATATGCAGAAAATAGGCAGCCTTGTATTATGGCAATTATGAGCGTCATGAGAAATAAAGCTATTAAACATAAAATAATGAGAAATATGAACTTTTCGTTTTTTACTTATAGAACAAATTATATTCTCTCTGCCGAATAAACAGCAAAAAGCTGATATTTATGATTAAAAGTTTACTTTCCAGCACAAATTTGTCAATGACAGTATCTTTAGGGAAAAAAGGGACGATGCTGAGAAAAATTTCATGAACGACAAGTAAAAAGTAATGAAGAAAACTGAATATAAAGGCTTACAAAAAGAGCAAAATACCAACACTGTACGATCTGTAGATTTACTAGCCAACAAAACATGTGAAATTTTGTTTGTTTGTTTGTTGCTTTCGGTCTCTTCCAACACAATTGAGGTTATATGAGAGACCGCTGAAACAAAAAAACAAGCAATCTAACAAAAATAGTATAAATGTAAATCAAAATCATAACCTAAAGATATCATAAGCTAAATTATAAATAACCAAGAACAAACAGGCAGAAGATTTACAGAAAAAAAAAATCCCCTGTCAAAAATACAATCACAAACCAAAGAAGCAGGATAGGCTAGTAAAGAGAAGAAGAAACGACATCACTATCGGATCGTACACCCATGCGAACATCATAGGTATATGATTCAAGGGTGATGCTCCCATCCAACCACCCGCAAACATGTGAAATACTTTTCAGCATCTGTATGGAATTAAAAAGATGTATTAATGTTTCTATTGTTTTTATTATTGGCTGAAGAAGAGTTTTGAGCCTGAAATATTCTGTGTTTCAAACAGTTTGGTATTTTAGTCTTTTCTCTGAGCTATTAAATTCATTTTATTTCATTACTTTATACATTCCACAATTTCTAGCAGCTTGGTATCTCCATGAACGATGAGATGTAAATCTCTAAAGTACCTCACTTGAAACAAACAATTATGGCCCTAAACATTATCAAATGTGGCATCTCCGCTGAAAAAAAAACAAAAACGGGAGACTCCAATCGAAATAATTGCTGAAAAGTTCATGAAAAAGAATCATTTTTCATGTATAAATTTAATTTATAGCAAATTATCAAGTTGATAGAAAGGTTAATCCCTCATCTAAATGGCGAAAAAAAATTAAAAAAGAGATTTTAAACTTCAAAAAGGTTGATATTATCACAATCAAACCATAAAGGGGAAATAACCCTAAGAAATAGAACATGAACTTGAAAAATTAAAACTCACAATCTGAATTCCTCACTCAGAGAAGTTAAAATCATTGACATAAAAAATTTAAGGAAAAAAAATCTAAGCATCACATCAAAATAAATTATCGCATACCAATGCCTACATGAACAATTAAATCTGGATTAAAAATAAAAGGTAGTTTAATAAAATTACAAAAACTGATTAATATTGTGATAATACTAATAAATCAAAATAAAAATCTAATTTGTCAAAACAATTTTATAAAGTTAAAATATCCACACTTGGTAACATTTTAATGTAAATCTTTCCCTCCTCTAATCTTTTCTTCTCAGAATTTAAAAAAGATACTTGAAGAAGGTTATTGAATAAGACATAAAAGAGGAAAAAGAACCTACTGGATAGCAGAAAACAAATGCGTGAAGGAACTTTTTTTAACTTTTAAATGGAAGTCTCATCCATTAATGAAATTTCATTCAGTTGAAAGGGAATTACATTAAACTTTCCTGAATATAGTGACCTGTAACACTTTTAAAAAGGTTAAAACATCTTCTTCAACAAACTTTTAAATTGTGTTCGCCAAAAATAATTGATAAACCGATAAAAATACAAAGTATTCAGTATACCTCATAAACTATCTATTCTCAAAGAATAATTTTCTTAAAAAGTCAATTTAATAATATTATGTTTTTTCCTTTAAAATTGAGGTTGTAAATGAGGGGGACTGGGCTGAAAATTGTGTGCGTTTTGTTTCCTTAGTTTTTGCTTGTTTATTTTTTCATATCGTATATATAAATCACAACGAACAACAATGCAATAAAAGTGGAACTAACAAACTAGAAAAAGATATGAAAAGAAACAGTCTTCAAACACAGATGAACAATATTTTAAAAACTGGATATCATTGAGTTTAGGATATTTTTGAGTTATTTATTTTCATAGACATCAGATAAAATTATCATTGTACAGTTTATGTAAATTGAGTTATAAAAAGAATGAAGTGGTGAATTTCTGAACTAGTTCAATCAGAAAATGTATAAATCATGGCCATACAAATACAAGCTCTTGACTCTGAAAGGCCATTTGTGGTTTTCTTCATGTTTTTTTGTTGTTTTTTGTTTTTGTTTTTTGTATCTGGCACGCTTACAATTGTGGCAAATAAGAATGCACTGCGATTTCTGTTATTCTCTTTTTTTTTATCACAATAATAAATATCACAGATCCTGATTAACGTAGGTAAGCAAAACTCATTGAAAAAAGAATGAAATAATTCGTGAAACATCCAGCAAATTAGTAGCAGAATGTGATTATGTATAAATGTAGCAGCATGTGTGTTGAGGAGTCTTTATTTATTAACAGATAGATGTAATTTTGTTTTAGTAAAAACACATCTGTATCTTGCACTTGCGAAAAGTTAACTCTTTCTTGAGAATTTAATTCGGTTGACAGTTCATAGGCACTCGATGAGGTATCACATGGGTTTCTTTTGATGGCTTGCATGCTGGGCAAAATATCATCATATTGCAGTCGACAAAACATATTACAAGGGGAGGGGTTTGCCATAGCGTGTTGACTGCTGTCAAGTGTTCGATCTATACAAATTACATATCAATATAAACAAACTATATGGAATCTGTACATATTGCAGAGGAATGATTTTCAAATGTGTTTTCAAAATAGATGACATAAACTGCGTGCCATTTGATTGTAAAACATAATTTTGTCTTTGAATCTTCAAAACAATCAAAAGTTTCAAGATCTTTGTTGAAATATTCTTTGAATCACGAGAGTGACAATATACAAACTAAATTAAAGTGACATTGAAGGTTTTTTACAAGAAATAAAAAAAATATGAAATGGACGTTTGGAGACAATTTGAAATTCAAAGAATCTATTGATTAGATCTGAACACAGCAGGATAACAATACGTGTCCTTTTGTTTCATAATATCATTGAAAACTTTTTTAAATAATTCAGGAAAGCTGTCTTCATTAGGTCACCTCTCCTTTTAACTGGTCAGCATTGTTCGATTATTCTCATATACTGACCCCTAAAAAAAAAAAATGAAATAAAATAAAACAAAAATTTTTAAAAACAAAAAAACAAACACAAAATAAAATAATTGTCACTTGTTAAACATGGATGCATCAAGCAACTATCACAAAATATCCAATAATAGTCTATGTTTGAAACAAGAATAATATTGAAAAATGCTGTATTTATAATTATTTGTTTTGGACCTTTATAATAGTATCTATTTACAGTACCCATTAATTAGCAAAATGGTGAACGTTACATTGGATTCAATCACCACCATATCAATCAATCTTAATATTTTTCAATATACTTTTGAAATGTGTTCGTTTAATATGGGGTAGTTTGTTTTTGTTTTTTGTTTTTTAAAGAGAAGAGTTGTCAATTTTGCCATATTCATTGACATTGAGCATAGCCTATGCAATTTCATCCAGTATCTATCACACTTTTAGTTCTAGAGATGAACGGGAATTCGACAATGTCCAAATTTCTTGTTGAACTTCAGTCATATTCACACTTGTCTGCTGGGCTGTTGATAAGTTCAGGTGTTTCCCCTCCACGATTGGTCTTCCAACAAGTCATCTATGTAAGCCTCATCTGCGTCAGCATCCGAGTAGAACACAGCCAGGGGCATGTTAGATTCAGGCAATAAATTCCATGACCGGCCAAAACTTTGTGATACCTAATGTTTCAAAATAGGAAATAAAAAAATGAAAGGATATAAAACCATTTAAAAGACACAACTTTTTCTCACGTAATTGGTTAAAGAACAACTTTTCTTAATTAATTTGAAATATATTACGTTCAAAACCACTAAACTGGAACAGCACAAATCCACAAAAATCGTTCCAATTAAAGCAGTTACCATTTAACTGATCAAGACAGCTTTTATATTTGAAATCCACAAATAAATGTGTCTTTATTTTGAGATGCTTACAAAATAGTCATAAACTTAAAGAGACTTAATTATCTAGTATTTTAAGAGTACAAAATGAAATGTAAAACTAATGTTACGTTTTTGGAATGCTGTAATTGATAATGTTATATATATATAACATAGATATATATATAATACAGTCATTCAACATCACAGGAAAGTCATCCCTCATCAACAATTACACATTTTATCTTTAATCCTGATCAGTAAAGGGAGACAGTCTGTCTTATCGAAAATCATCACTACTAGTGTTTCACCTCTCCTTGTATAAATGACGAATTGCCAATCAAGATGCTTAAAGGAGTGAAAACCTGGCATGCCATGGTATGTTTGGGGAAACCAATCTTACGTAATAATAAGGCATCATGATGAGAAAATTAATATACCTATATATCTATGTAACCTACGTCTCATTTCGGTATTATCATTATGACAGGAGTAAACTAGGTGCCTAAAAGTGAATTATAACTTAAAATAATCATTATGAAAGTATCGCAGCTCTTTAAAAAACAAAAACAAATGCTATTTCCCCTCAATAAAAACATACAAATCTGAAAAGGTGTGTATGAAACAATGCCAGACACAGCAGATAAAAAATTAAAATACCAGTCCAGGCAAGCTGATTTTTTTTTCTTGTATTTAAGTTTCTTCTTTGTCTGGCACTGTTTCATACATACCTTTTTAGGTCTTTATTTCACACCAGTACCTGCTCCCTGCCTTGTTACTCATCAAAACAGAAAAACTTAGCCCAGGTGTCATATTTTCTTTACTATAAATTGAATCTCAACATCTATTCTACTTCAGCACTTTACCTGTTTGAGAAGGTCAATGTCTCAACATTGCTCAATGACTCGATACAAGCAGCTAAGGTGTCCCGTGAGCAAAAGACATTTTTGATAAAAAGATCAAGAAGACTCAACACATATGGTTGAGGAAAATAGATTATTGTACTTCTGGTCTCAAGGAAAACTTAAAATTATAATAAAATGATATCCTTATTACTATTATCTTTTGTAATTTTTTAAAAAGCGGTGCATTTCCCCAATTGTTCGACATTTCAAATGCAGGAGTTCAAGAATCGTTTATTATCCAAAAATTTTATATCTGAATAGCCCATTTGCATTATACTTTTGCATTATATTTTGGTTGTGGAGTATATTATTAATTTTTCTTTTGTCTATTACACTATTATAGGACACTGTAGTCCCTTAATATTTGCTGATGTAAGAGTTGTCGGAGATGTTGATCGATGACTTTGTAGAGTTTACAAAAATTGTAACCTAATAATTGGTGTAGTTATCTCAGAATGTTAATGTAGGTTTGGAGGTATCCTGATTTATTGTGTCACTGTGGCTTTGTGAAAGGAATTCGTACTTATAAAATTTTTGCTGGTATTATTTTGTAGTTTAAATGCCAAGAATAAATAAAATAAACCTTTCATAAAAACTGGCATTGTGAATCCTGACTACTATGTGACTATATCCCAATACAAAGCAACAATTGCCGATATTCCTTAAATATATTCAACTATATGTAAAAATAATACTTCCTGGCCGTCAAGAAAAATTACAACTTAAAAACAATTACCTTATCTTGAAGATCATAAAGTGCATCCTCCTCATCATAATAATCTTCATCTTCCTCGTTCCAAAACACACAACACATTGGTACAATTAGTTCACGAAGACCACTTCGCAACCTGGATATGGCTACAATGTCTCTCTGATCCATGGAAACACCTGATGAATGTTTAAAAAAAGAAGAAATTTTATGTTGCACACAAAACTTTTCATAAAATTTGTTTGGTGTCAATAAATTGAATGAAAGAAATTTTAGAGAGGTAAATCCTTTTATGCTCCAACGACAACATAACCCAAAAATGGCCAAATACTCGTAGGTCAAGCTGTCACGACTGGATCCACTGGTTATATTCTGTTCTTGGAGAAGAAAACAGAATTGCCACATGTTTGGTATAATGTTCAGCTATACTGATTTTTCAGTGAATCAATGTATCAACAAAGAAGAGATTATCATCACTTTAATTGAGTCCATTCCTATAAATTGAGTCAAATACTTATTCAAAAACAACATTCTGATTGGCAATCTGTAATGATGAAACTAAAGTGCTGCAGCCGATCATTTACAAAACAACACCTATTAAAAGGTGTTAAAATTTGTTCCGCCTGCATGTGTATCACATCTTGACAGATACAGTGGAATCTGCATGATGCCAACTTCTACTTAAAGTCAACACTTCCTGTTGGTCCCAGATTTTCTATTCTTTGCCTAAACATGTTCTATTGATATATGGATAAAGTCAAACTTGCTTAAAGTCAACCAATCTTTCTGATCCAGCAGTCTTGGATTTATCAGGATTCCAATGTAAATTAAACCATAGAAAATTGAAAATGATTTGGCATAATGAGAAGCAACAGAGTTCAAATTTAATCTCAAATTTTCAAATGTTACCAATGAGTTTTAGAGACTCCAATCTGGTACATCTCCAGGCTAACATGACAAATGGATCCTCCACATCATGAGTTGTGTAGTCAATAGGTTGATCCTCGATGGCTTCAACGATGGTCAGAGAATACAAACTGCTACAATGCTGGAAGCTCAAAAGGTTGAGGGCTGCAACGTTGATATCTCCACAAAAATATTGTCTTAAGTGAGCAAGTGGCATTGATGGTTTAAGGATATCCAATAATGCATTGAGGCCTTTAAACGAATGCACAAGATTGATGGTAAGTTCTAGTTGTGGATTTGAATCAACAATTCCCTTCCACATGTGGTCAGTCAGTTTGTTGGGACCAACACGATGTATGTGGACACACAAACTTCTCAGAGAGCAGGCGGTTGGTGACCTGCTGGCCAAACAGCTCATCAATCGTGGTGTAAGAAAATCATAATCAATGCTGAGAGCTTGCAGACAAACAGAGGATGATATTGCATCCAATGACAATGGTGGAGCAATGTAAGTAACAGGGTCTTCTTTAACACTTGTCAAATGCAGTGACTGTAAGAAAGGGGCGTGATATTTGATGAGAAGGTGTATCAACTGTTCTGACCGGTTGAGCAGAATTTCAGTGCAGCCCAAAGATAGGTGGCAAATATGTCTGTTTCTTTTTATCAGGACTTGTAAAGATTCGAGGAAACTGTAAAGAAAAATAGAAGACAGAAAAAATATAAATATTGCATTTATAAGTGTATATCCACAGTAAACATCATACTTTCAACAATCTACATTATGTATTTTAATCCTCTCTTTACGAAAGAACAGTGTACATTTAATGCATGGGATTATATAGGCAATATTTGAATATTTGCTATTTTATAATTTTCAGACATTTCCAAAAAAGGAAAGAATAAAATAACACCAGGAAAACTTTCTGAATTCAACACCCTTTTCCAATAGAGCAAGGAGAATGTGTGCAAAGGGAATTTCATGAAGACATACAATCAGTGTCAATAGCCTAATCACTAGTTCAAACCCACTGACCTATTTCGGGTCTTATTGTGCGTCCCAGACTTTAAAACTGTTGACTAATCTGATAGGTATGCGTTGATTTTTCAGTTTGAATAATCGCACATAAGTAAATTGTCAAAATGAAACATATGTTGGTAGCAATCATGATGAGAGTCATTTCAACATATCAGTGCTGTTTATTAAACACTTATCTAAAACCAAAACGAATATGATGATTTAAGAAACCTCAAGCAACCAAAGAAATATAGGATTAGACTTCTGTCGAGAGATATGTATCCCATTAAAAAATTAGTGGGTTTTTTAAAATATATCATCATCATCATCATCATCATCATCTCTCTCTCTCTCTCTCTCTCTCTCTCTCTCTCTCTCTCTCTCTCTCTCTCACACACACACACACGCACACACTCACACATCTGCGAATTATCATAATATAAACATTTTATATTCCCATTTCCTTTTGATGGAGAGAGATAGTTTAGCATGTAGCTGTAATTATGTCTTCAATTTAGAGACATGGAGAGTCTGAATAATTTGCTTTGTCTGGATACCTGATCTGCTTGTGATACGTAGTAAGTAGTAGTAGTAGTAGTAGTAGTAGTAGTAGTAGTAGTAGTAGTAGTAGTAGTAGTATGTTTGTTTGTTTTTAAGGGTTTTACGGCGCTTGCAACACATTAAGGTCATATCAGCGCCAGTAAATAGGAAGAATATGGGATAGTAAAAAGTTATAGAATTACAATTAAAGCACCCGTGAGAAAGTAAGACACAGGGGAACTGGGAACAAATAGGGATCAGATGTAGATTCTAAGAGCATACCACCAATGTACTTAGTTTAAGATCACATATAAGTCTCATCTGGACACAACCACAAGCTCCAACAAAGAGGAATACACTCAAATGCTTACATTATACATTCAAAATAACAAATATAATAATACATAACAGAGAGATGATTTACAAGGAAAAAAATATCATCTCCCAAAACAATAACTATACATTTGACTGTTTCCCTCCCAGCTAGGGTATCCGGCCACGGCCAGTACAAATCGAAGTAATCTCATTCCAAGACAAAGACAGAAAGCATGTTGGAAAACAGCTATAACGGGATAGAAGACAGAGTAAGTGCCTCCCTGCCCAGTCATAGTAGTAGTAGTAGTAGTAGTAGTAGTAGTAGTAGTAGTAGTAGTAGTAGTAGTAGTAGTAGTAGTAGTAGTAGTCCCCTTTGGTACCTGTGCTTGTTATTGTAAGTTCGGATACACTCTGAGCTTATAAACAACCTACTTAACTTCATATTTCTGATAAGACGATAAGACCTAGACTAACTATAACTAGAAGTAGAAGTAGAAGTGTTGAAATCGAAATTGAAATTGAAAGTGAAAGCCCATTAATAATGTTAATAATCATAATAATAAAATAATAATAATAATAATAATAATAATAATATATAATAATAATAATAATAATAATAATAATAATAATAATAATAATAATAATAATAATAATAATAATAATAATAATAATAATATAATAATAATAATAATATGCCATTCTCATTCACTACAGTTGGGGATGAGTAGTGGCAGTTGTCTTTAAAGTTAAAGTACTACAGTGTAGACTACAGTTGTGACAAGACACTCTAGTCTAGTCCAAGTCACCACGAGTCTGTGAGCAACAGTTGGGTTCAAATTGTAAGCCACGGACAATAAAGTTATTATCTTAATTAAATAAAGTGCAAGATGACTGATATCAGTAAGATACCACAAATTCATACAAAATAATATTTGGTAGACATCAGTGCAGTTGACTCTGCGTTTTATTTATCAACACAGCTGATTGATTCAAAACGAGGCTATGTAAACAAGGATGGATTATGATTGCGCTCACCTCTCAAAGCTACCATCGGATTCGTCAAAAAATGAACTGGAGGGCTTGAGAGATAAACACTCCAGCTGACGATGTCTTGACAAATTGTCCAAAATCCTAGAACAGTCCCAAACTTGAAAATTCTTTGAAGAATCGAATTCAATAATGACTTCTTTTAGAAATTTCGCACATCTTGAAATAAGAAACTTCGATCTTTCTCGGCCTCTCCGACAAGTTAAATTCAGAGACGCTGCATTCCAAAACTGGGGCATAAATAAGTATTCTCTCCACCTATGGCATGTAGATGATGCAGAAAACCTATCTTTGGGCTGCAGTTTCGAAAAGATGTCCTGAAGGACAACACTGGGCAGCGATGCCCAGTCTCCCCCAGCTGCCATTTCTTCATGTCTGATAGAAAATAAATAAGTTAACGAATGTGTCACGTGACTATGTTGTGGTTGTGTTTCTAAATTTAGACCAAAGAAACATTGCATCATGGGCCACAGACATACCTCGGAAAAATGTAAACAATCGTCTTTTCTAAATTGAAACTTGAATGAAAGTCATTACAGAAAACCAGATTACCAATACCAAATTGATTTGTTTAATCGAGTTTAATTGCCGCTAATGATTTTAATGCAATTGGCATGCATTCAACTCTCATTGTAATAGTTTACCAGAAGCCCTGCCCACAGAAACAAAAATTGTATTATGTGATACTGTCAGCCAAGAAGTCCATACACACACTTTCATAACTCTGTGACTGTGTCAGCATAATTTATTGATAAACACTGTGGTCCCCCTTTGATTAAATTATTGTTTTTAGCTAGACGTCTACTGCTTGATCACAATTTTTAAATTCCCGAGTGGCTGATGATTTTATTATTATTATTATTATTATTATTATTATTATTATTATTATTATTATTATTATTATTATTATTATTATTATTATTATTATTATTATAATTATTACAATCAGTGACTGGTAACCTAGATCCAATGCTTTCAGTTATTCCAGCCTATCATGGATTTCCATGTAACTCAAGTCATAAATATTTAATATATAACAACAACAACGATGATGATGATGATGATGATGATGATGATGATGATGATGATGATGATGATGACGATGATGATGATGTTGATAATGATGCATTGATCATATTCAAGCGCTTCACAGTTACGAGTATGGCAATCTAGAGAGCACTTATTATTTCACACACACACGCACACGCACACATAATATATATATATATATATATATATATATATATATATATATATATATATATATATATTTATATAAATTCATAAACATGTATTGCTGAATATTTTAAAAAACCCAAACACATCGATTATAATAATAATAATAATAATAGATCTTTATTTTCCATATATATGGCAATTTGTCATTTAGTTACACTTGTTATAACGTTAAATGATAACTGTAACATTGAACAGATATTTCACTCCTACTTATTCTCTCTCTCTCTCTCTCATTCTCTCTCTCTCTCATTCTCTCTCTCTCTCTCTCTCTCTCTCTCTCTCTCTCTCTCTCTCTCTCTCTTCCTCTCTTTCTTTCACACGTGCGATATACACAACATAAACATATTCATTTCGTTTTCAATTTGTTACAATTGTGACAATTCGACACCAAAAATTATCATCATTATCAATTGGTCAGTTAATCTAACATTAAATAAATTAATCCGTTAATCAGTCAACTTATCAATCCTTGGTTTTTCTGTACCATATGAAATATTCAAAATCTTTATTGCTGATGGAACGAACGTTGATTTATACTTGTTAGTTCTACATTTAATCTGACAAAACCTTCTTCCAGATGGTAAAAGACTAAATTCATGGTATAAAATATGTTTTTTATTGTTGGTAATTGAGAATGCTTTCCTTTCTATTGCTTTTCCATGAATTCTTTCTACACCATCAAGAGGATGGTTTATTATTTTTGATGTCTCTTTGATAGATTTTGAAATTTTTGATTTATCTTTAAGTCGGCATCCGCCAAACCATATGGTGCAGCCAAACGCAATTACACTTTTAATCAATGAGTCATAAACTCTAAACATAGTTTTCTTCCTTACTTGCGTGTAGAAAGTTGATAGAGACTTAATTTTTTTTTTTTTTATTCATTCACACATACACAATACACACACACACACACACATATATATATATATATATATATATATATATATATATATATATATATATATATATATATATATAGAGAGAGAGAGAGAGAGAGAGAGAGAGGAGAGAGAGAGAGAGAGTGAGGAGAGAGAGAGTGAGAGAGAGAGAGAGAGAGAGAGAGAGAGAGAGAGAGAGAGAGAGAGAGAGAGAGAGAGAGAGAGAGACTTTAAATATATTATTTTTGTAAAAGCATGCTTTAACTCACTCAATCCTAGAGATTTTTGCTACTTTTCAAAATTGGAAGAAAAAAAAGTATTAAAAATGAGCATGTGCATAGATAGTTTTATTCAACTATCATTAACATATAAAAACTAAAAACATTAGCTTTGATACTACACCTATAATTTGTCTCAGAAAAATTATGTAATAAATAGGCATGGGGTAAAAGTAACCCGGGTAAACTACGGTGTTAGGGTTGAGTAAGTTAAGTTTGATTTAATGTCTATGTTTGACGCTTCTTCGAATAGCCTTGCAGAGGTCGTTCCATATGTGTGGACCAAGTGTTGAAAACGACCTCCCATCGTAAAACAAGTAATTTGATTTGCTATTGACTTAGGAGAATTGACATTTATGAGTTCATTTAAATAAATAGGTATTAAACCATTAAGCATTTAAAACCGATAAGGGCGACTTTATATTCAATCCTTTCTTGTAGGCTGGTAACCAATGCAATTCGAACAGAATGTGTCATGAATGTTCACATCCCTTTTGTTTTGTGATTAGTTTTGCAGCACTATTTTGAATAATTTGAAGTCTCAACATTGTATCTTTTGTAAAACCAGCCAGAAAAGAATTACAATAATCTAATCTTGATTATTTAATTGTTGTTATTAGTTTTTTAGTTTGGCAAGTAAGTAAATTTGCAATATTCTTATTTAAACTTTTATCAACATGTGATTTAATCGTTATCTTCCTCAGGTTAGCTCAGATGGTAATTCTTCTCTCCACCAGATATGCTGCTGTCCTCTGGAGATCCTCCTGGCTCCCTAGGAGCTCATTCCTCAGGCTGGCTGGGGCAGTCGGTGACCAGTATTTTCTCTTAAGGGCAGAGAGGATTGGGCAATTCTGTAGGATGGTTTCACCTGTCATACTTCCACGGGGGCACTGACTTGTACTTGTAGTTCCCACCTTGAATTTGGTATGGAGGTGGTGGTTTAATATGTTATGACTTGTTCGCATCCTAAAGATTATGACCTGCTTTTGTCTGGTCAACTGATGGGTCATTACTGTTATATTTCGGGTTCGGGACCTGCATAATAGATCTAGGGATGTGATAAGATCTTAGATTTCCCTATCTTTGAGCTCAGAGGCCTGTGGCTTCTAAAGAATAGAGAGGGCATCAGTCAGGATTACCATCTCCTGTATCGTGTTTGGATTATTTGCAAGACAAGATGTAGCTATGCCTCTACTTCAGCTCTGTAGCAGTTGGTAGAGTGTAGTCCTGTTGCTGTAGATAATTAAATTATAAATAAACTATCCAACGGTATAGAGGACAAATTTGTCCTCTATACCGTTTGGATAGTTTATTTATATCCCTGCTCCTCCGTCCCGGATAGCATTTTCAGCAGAGCCGTCTAATTGTTTTGCTTGATTGTATAGAATTATCATTGTTGTCTAAATTCATCCATCTATACATCCACCCATCCACCCATCCTGCTACCCATCTATTCATGCATTCAGCCATCCGTCAGTCACCATCCTTTAATTGATCTATCTACTCTGAGTGGTCCATTCATCCCACAACCATTCATCCATCCATCAATCCACCAACTCATCCAACCATATATCGATTCATCCACCCACGAATCCATCCATCCATCCATTGAACCGTCCACCCTTCCATCCATCCACCAACCCACCATCAGTTCAGCCACCATTTCATGCATCTATCACTTTCCCTCCCATCCATGCATTCATTGATCCACTGTCTGCCCATCCTACGATCCAGTCATCTATAAAATCTATTCTCTACCCATCCACCCATCTAACTACCCGTCTACGCATGCGTTCTAACACACGCATCATTTCGTGTATCCTTCGTTCCTTCAATCATCCATTTATCCATACATGCATATACATTGATTATGACACTTATTTATGTATTATATATTTACTAATCAATATTATCAATTAACATTGAATGCTATTTATATAATTGATAAATTGTATCTATGCATAAAAGTTAAACGGAGCATTTAAAGGTTTTTAGAATCTATTAGCTCTATACGATACGATATTATATTTATCTATCCATCTGTCTACCCAACTCCACATCCATCTATTGACTTCTCACCAACCGATCTTCTTCGATCCATCATTCATTATCCATCCATTCAATTCACAAACAACACCATCCATTCATTTGCCTATTCACCTATTTATCCAGTCATTTATCCAGCCATCTATCCACCCCCCCCCCCCTCTCCCACATCTACTCATCAACCTGATCTTCTTCGATCCACATCCCAACCGTCTGTCTATTCATCCAGTCGCCAAGCAATCAACGACAAAAATCAATTCATTAATTTATTACCCGTCCCATCTACACACCCATCAATCCTTCTATCTTTCCAGTCATTCACCCCCGTCGCGTCCCCCCTCCAAACCCCGGCCCCCTTCCCCTCCCCTACCTCCCAATGACACTCCATACATCTATCCATCATTATTCCACCCAACGACCCTATTCATCCATCCAACCCACGACTCACACAGCCATTTCTCTATCCATCCATCCATTAATCTTATCGTCTACACACCAGCCACCTAGGTCCTCTATCAATCATTCGTCCAACCATCCAACCATCCATCCACCCAATCGCATAAACGCTTTTCATCTTGCTCCATCAATCATTCGTCCAACCATCCATCCATCCATCCGTCCATCCATCCAATCGTCAACACACCATCCATCTAGCTCTATCAATCATATATATTCGTCTAACCATCCATCCATTCTTTCTGCCCTATCTAACCGTGACGTTATTGATGATGTTATTGATTTCTATTTCATTTGATTGATTAGCTGATTTATTGATCATCACCGGAATGGTTGGGATAATAGCGTTTAGAATATCGAGTTGTTGGTTTGTTGGTGGGTTGGATAAAGACTATACTTGTTTTATTTTTAGGGGAGAGAAAGACTTATAAAATGTATATCAGTTTGTTATTTTTCTTTCTTTCTTTAAATTGTGGACTGGAGATCGCCATTTTCGGCACACACATGTACACACACACACACCCACACACACACACACACACGCGCACACACACAAATAAATGGATAGGTAAATAAATTGACAAGTCTGGTTAATAGCATACTTGATTATTTATCTGTCTATTTACTTATTTATATATTTATTTATTCATCTATATAATTTATATATTTATTTCCATTGTATGTCCATATAAAAGCTCCCATAATTTAGCGTAATTACAAATCTATCGTAATTACAAATCAATTCTAAAGAAACAGGTCAAGACAGATAACAAGTATTTATCGCGAATTAAGGACAGCCATCGATGGCTATGTGGATGGGTGCATAGATAGATAGATAGATAGATAGATAGATAGATAGATAGATAGATAAATAGATAGATAATTGGTTAGATAGATAGAAAGATATATAGATAGATAACTAGACGGATGGATGGATAGATAGATAGATATTAGGTTGGTAAATAGACATATAAATTAGTTGATTGATAGAGGGCAGGATAAATGGATAAAGAGAATGAATTGCGAGGTAGGTGGATAGATTGATAGATACTTACATACGTAGTTGGATATATATAATATATATATATATATATATATATATATATATATAATATATATATATATATATATATATATATGGGGGTGGGGGGGGGTGGATAGATGTATAGGAGGATATATGGATATATAAATAGATCGATAGATTGACAGGTGGATAGATACACAGATCGATAGATAGATTGATACTTAGATGGATAGATAGAGATAGATAGATAGATAGATAGATAGATAGATAGATAGATAGATAGAACGATAGATAGATAGATAGATAGATAGATAGATAGATAGATAGATAGATAGATAGATAGATGGATGGATGGATGGATATATAGATAGGCG
The DNA here is from genome assembly GCF_034508935.2 of Berghia stephanieae. Classification (NCBI taxonomy): domain Eukaryota; kingdom Metazoa; phylum Mollusca; class Gastropoda; order Nudibranchia; family Aeolidiidae; genus Berghia; species Berghia stephanieae. The sequence goes on along the minus strand of NC_088361.1, from coordinate 91,587,318 downwards.
GATGGGCAGATAGATAAATAAATTGATAGATAGGTAGGTGGATAGATAGAAAGATGGATGGGTGGAAAGATAATCTATTCTATTGATAGAGCAATGCAGATAGATAGAGATGGAATGATTGATGGGTGGATAGACAGATTGATAGATAGATATATGTTTAGACGAATATGGTAGTATATCAACAGATGAAAAGAGATGGGGATACAGATTTGTAAGCAAGTGATTTGAAAGCTTTAAGTATATGGAGTAGATATTACATTTTACCAAATATCGCTTTAAAGATAGGAAGGGTATGGATATAACAAAGAGGCAGCTTTGCAAAGATTCATCCTTCAGAGCCTTGGAGTTATCCTTGTTTCTATAGCGTGAAACGGACAATAGCAATTGCTTGCTACCAGTGACATCTAGCGGACGAGTCGTCCACGAAATTGTATATGAAGTCCTAGCTTGCTACCCTTTGGATAGATCGCTTGTCTATCGCAAAGTACTTTCCTTCAGACCTAACAGACCCAGCTACCCAACACTACTGGGTGGACAGAGGTCAGAAAAAATTTCGGTTGATAAAATGAAAGATTGAGAGGCCGAAAGACAGAAAGACATTAAAGAAGGGAGATCAATCTCCTTCGGCGTAAATGTAAAGTTTTATCGTGCACTGCACACACCTCATCAATCTTATCTATCAACCAAACGTGTAAACCTACTTGGGTCTCTACTTATCTCTCCTCTTAAAATGATAATGGCTGGCTCTATCGCTAGATAGCTAGGCTATGTGTGTAGTTAACTCACTGGTTGATAGATTGATATAAACCAACCCAACAAAAAATACAAAGACAACCTACACAACACAACTGTTCACTATCTAAATAAGTGGCCTATCTATCTGACTGGCTGATCTATCTCTGCGCCGCCGGTAAAATTATAATCTCTATCTACCCCCTCGCCTCCCCCTCCCCCCAACCCGCCACCGTCCCTCCCTACCAACCTATCAATCGATTCGTTGACCCAACCATTCTGCCAACACACCAGCCAAGCTCCTTGGCTGAAGAGTAGGCAGACGATGAATCTAAAAATAGCTCGCTTGTCAGTCGAGCAACGAACGAACGAGCGGAGCAGGCTAGCTAGGCAAGCTGTCTGGTTGTGCTGCAGGGTAAATATATCACTAGCTAACCCAGCCAGCCAGCCAACCAAGCTACAAGGCTACACATTCATTGAGTAAGCCATCTTGTTGTCGGCCGGAGCGTTACTTTTCTACAATGGCTATGATGTGAATTGGTTAGTGAATAGCTTTGTGATTATATTTTGTAAGAAGTTGGAGGTAAATTATTTTTTATTAACTTTTTTAATTTATTTATTACAGTAGTATATAATATAACCTTTTCTTTTATCTTTTATAATATTATAATTTAGATATAATATACCATTATGTTCTAGTATTAGTATTATCTATAAGCTAGTCATCTACTTATACAGATTTTTAAAAAGTTTATAAGTTAAATTGTCCACTCACTCATAGTGAAATACATTTATAATAGTATTCTTTGAGTTAATTATGTTATTCAATATTTCATCGTTATTTCAAGCTGGAACGTTTTCTTATTATAGAACCTAAAATTATTATAAGTTATCATGTATCAGACAAATAAACCATGTGGATCCGTTACAATTCGTGTATTATCACTATTGATGCTATGCGTTTTTATTTAAAATACTCACAACATCCGTCAACCGGGTATAACGTACCAACACACAAAACGTCAATAGTCTGATTGATATGATTTAATGAGAACAAATCACCGAAATGGCTGCCTAAAAACAATAACAAAGAACTGAAAGACGTCAACTTCGTTATTTCTATAAATATTATATCACAGTCTATTACAAGATAATATTCATTGTGAGTACATACTATTAGAATTAAATTACATTTGGAGGTATTTACTATGTCAAAATTTTAATTACTTAAGTCACGTGGGTCGAGAGAGAAGGAATGATGTGTGTGTGTGTGTATGTGTGTGTGTGTGTGTGTGTGTGTGAGAGAGAGAGAGAGAGAGAGAGAGAGAGAGAGAGAGAGAGAGAGAGAGAGAGAGAGAGAGAGAGAGAGAGAGAGAGAGTTGTGAAGACAGGGTAGAAGCCGCTATTCATATCGGAATTGAATTATAAACTAACGTGCTGATTCCCATTACTGATGCTTTGGAAGAATTTTTGTTGAATGATCAAAATATGATCATTGTGAATTTGGAAAATCATAGTTATGATAGTTCGATGTTTAAAGTTTCCTTTTTGAGCAGTCAATTTAATTGATTATATTTATGTATGTCTTTCACTTTCTATATCTATGTACCAAAATACCTCCACTTATCCATCCAATCATACGTCCGTCCATCTATCTATCTATCTATCTATCTATCTATCTATCTATCTATCTATCTATCTATCTATCTATCTATCTATCTATCTGTCTATCTATCTGCACCACATCTTTGCCTGATCCATCGATCTATATAGCTATATCTGTCTGCCTACTTATCCACCCATCTATCTATCTATCTATCTATCTATCTATCTATCTATCTATCTATCTATCTATCTATCTATCTATCTATCTATCTATCTATCTATCTATCTATCTATCTATCCATCTATATCTCTGTCTGTCTGTCTATTTATCTATCTATCTATCTATCTACATTACATCTTTGCCTGGTCTATCTGTCAATCGATTGACCTATATATGTATCTATCAGTCTATCTGCTTGCTTATCTATCTATCTATCAATCTATCTATCTATCTATCTATCTATCTATCTATCTATCTATCTATCTATCTATCTATCTATCCATCCATCTATCTATCTATCTATCTATCTATCTATCTATCTATCTATCTATCTATCTATCTATCTATCTATCTATCTATCTATCTATCTATCTATCTATCTATCTATCTATCTATCTATCTATCTATCTATCTATCTATCTATCTATCTATCTATCTATCTATCTATCTATCTATCTATCTATCTATCTATCTATCTATCTATCTATCTATCTATCTATCTATCTATCTATCTATCTATCTATCTATCTATCTATCTATCTATCTATCTATCTATCTATTTATTTATTTATTTATTTATTTATTTATCGACCATCTGCACGCCTATGACTGCTATCCATCTATCTACCCGTACATCAAATCTTACATATCGCAATATCCACTAAACGTGCTCAAAGCGCTTTACCAACAGCACCACGTAACATGTAGAACGAGACATGACGCCTGTGTTCTGGTTGACGTGCGTGTATAAGAGAGAGAGAGAGAGAGAGAGAGAGAGAGAGAGAGAGAGAGAGAGAGAGAGAGAGAGAGAGAGAGAGAGAGAGAGAGAGAGGTTAAGTTTTTGTTTGCCTATGTGTGGATGTATGTGAAAGAGAGAGAGAGAGAGAGAGAGAGAGAGAGAGAGAGAGAGAGAGAGAGAGAGAGAGAGAGAGAGAGAGAGAGAGAGAGAGACGTATGCCATCATCAGAGGTACTTTTTTGATTTATCGATAAATGTATCTTTTGAGTCTTGTGTTTCAGTGTGTAGTGTAATGTAAAATGAATACATAAATTAATATTCAAATAAACACGTAAGCCCTTATGTTACGTAACTGTATCCCCATGGTGTGTTCCAAGGGATTCCTAGCTTACAGCAACACTGGACGAGACTTAACGCCTGTAAAGCGCTATCATAATTTCAATTTCTTTTAGACGAGTGCACACGGTTACCGTTCATGTACTGATTTTTACCTCTGAGTACAGTGAGAAAAAGCATAGTAATGAACCCCCTTTTAACGACTCCACTTTTCCGCACTCACAGCAGGCTCAACCCCCAGACCTACAGATCGGCAGCCGAGTGTTATATCAAGAGACGACGCTGTAGCCGTGTATTTTGTAAATTTGGCATTTTAAATTCATTTATTTAACCAGTTAACCGCTGTATTCTGGAAAGATATAATATATTAAAAATTTGGCCAGAAAATTCATCCTTCAGATACCGATTGATTTAAATTGAAATACCCTCATCTTGGCTCCTCGCGATGTCCCAGGTTTGAGAGGTTTTGCCAAGGTGAGGGTCATTTAAATCGATCGATACTTGAAGGCTGAGTTTTCTGGCTAAATTTTTTAATGCGTACTCTACGA
>NC_088361.1:91558139-91580639 GCF_034508935.2 Berghia stephanieae | reverse complement strand
TATTATTATTATTATTATTATTATTATTATTATTATTATTATTATTATTATTATTATTATTATTATTATTATTATTATTATTATTATTATAAATTAAATTAAATATGGCTTTTCAATCTTTAGATAAGGCTCATGATGCCATCATTGATTATATAATGTCTCCATCTATTGGCCACAGAGTAACTTTGCTTTTCATTTATTTTGATTCGAACGTATTTTCTTTTCCCCAGCCTTCCTACTATCTGAATCTGTCTACCATTGTGTTTTGATCTACACATTGTCATAAGCGACTCGAGGAAGTTAGTCCCTCAAGGTAGTGACTATGGCAAACTACGATCCACGATTTCTACAAATGCACGCCCCCCAGCATCCATCCATGATGGCAAATATGATGGCCAGGTACGGAGGTAACCCCCCTGCCCCTCCGCCCATGAATCAAAGTACGCCAGTCAACCACAGAGCCGCGGGGCCTGGAGGTGCCGCAGGGCAAAACGCCGCTGAGGAGGCTAAGAAGAGACAAAACGTCGGTTGGGAAAGCACCTACAAGACTGCCCAGAGGATTCCATTCCCAGAGACGCGAGCTGCATGTGGGGAGAAGGTGGGAGAGTTCGTGGAGGATTTGGCAAGAGCTATTGGCTGCCCCGTTGAATATGTCTTGGTGCCGCTACTGCCGTGCGTTGGGGGTAGGTTTGACTACTTTCATTTTACACTGGTAGCTTTATTGCTTTACATTTCATCATAAACATGTACATAATCTAAAGTCTATTTTCAAATTACCTTTTTTTCATTTTAAAAAAAATTAATTAATAAGTACCGTACCATAATATACATTTAATTTTACTAATGATCATTGTTTTTTCTCATTTCTGATTAATGCTTTGTGATATGCTTGCAAATTTTTCTTCAATTTTTATTATGTACCACACGTCTTCACAAGGAATTTCCGAAAGGATGAAAATAAACATTAAAATGACTCCGACACAATACCGTTTTGAAGTGATGAGTCACATATGTAATCCTCATTCGTTGTCATTTTCCAGATACCCTCATTTGTTATCTATCCGTTCCTGGGCAATTTTGAAATATATATTTCATTCCCCCCTCAGGTCTTCTCGGCACACATACAAGCATCAACGTGCACCGTGGGTGGAGTGAACCGCCCGTATTGTGGTCCATGGTTGGTGCTCCTCAAGGCTCTAGGAGGTCTGCTGTCATTAGACAACTATTGAACCCAATTCTGTCGCTACAGAAACACCAGAAAGATAAAGCAACCGCTGAGACAAATCATGAAATGACGTCCCAAGACCGGGCGCTTTATTCCGGTAAGAATGTATTTTTTTTTTAAATTGAACTGAGTTAATCAAGTAATTAAAGAATTAAGTTTTAACCCCCCCCCCCCCCCCTCTTGTTATTGTACGCCTTTGCACATTCCCTTCTTTCTAAATGTCTACTTCTTATAATTATAAGCATTTTTTGTTTGCTTTTAGTTTCCTTACCAATCGTAATTTCAGATACAGCACAAAGCTCCTCATCAAACTGTAATGATATCAGATTGCCCTCATTCTAATCAGTTTTAGATATACAGGGGTTCACGATAGCTCATTTGGTAGAACACACGCTTCACACGGAAAGGGACCAAGATTGATCCCGGGTGCAGTCGAGATTTTTTCTGACCCTTCCTTCTGTCCATCCAGCAGTGACCGGGTAGCTGGTTCTGTTAGATCTAGTGGAGAGTACTTTGCAATAGACATGTGTCCTTGTTTGATGAATTATCTATATTCCTTCGTGGAATGCCCAGGCGACGATATCTTATGATGTCGTGGCGGAAGGGCATAATTATTTTTTTTTAATATGGTTTTGTGGTATAACACTCAGGATTCTTTTGGACCTGAAGATCCAGTAATAGCGCTCCGCTGTGAGCGCACATAGTTAAGTCTTTGTAAACTGCTCTTTATTCACATTCTCTCACCGTACTCAGGTGTGAAAAGAGTAACAGCGTTGTTCCTGTTAATAAAAAAAAAATGTAATGATAATATTGCCTAACACGCATCTTGTCTCGTTAAGTGTTGATGTTGGCTCGCTAGGGAACCTTTGAGCACGTGTAGTGAAATTGCACCATGTAATTGCTCAAGTTAAGTAATTCTTATTCACTCATTCTTTTGCTGTTTCACATACTAAATCATATTATATTTCAATGTAATCCAGGCACCCGCATAACACTACCCGCCATAACAGAGGTACTGCACAGAAATGACGGACACGCCTTCAGCCTGACAGAGAACATTGAAAATCTCCACGATATGCTTGGACTTCTCCAGCCCGTGCCCACCCCACGTCTTGTGTCAGTAATCGAAGATCTCTACGAAGGGTTGCCTCTGGTAGCTGTTGAAAACGGGCGTGTGACCACTATCCTGGGCTCCAACTTCTGTCATGGAGGTTTGTTTGAAATGTTATTTAATTCACAGTATATACAATAAGTAATGAACAAAATTGAATATTATATAACAGCTTCGAAAAAGAACAAAATACCAAACATGAAACGTTTCGGGCCCAAAACCCTTCTTTTCCAATTTTATTTTTGTTGAAATTCTAATGAAAAGTTAATCATCAGATCATCATCATCATCATCATCATCATCATCATCATCATCATCATCATCATCATCATCATCATCATCATCATCATCATCATCAAGTTCTTTATTTTATCTTTATATGCAATTTATATCAGTATTTTAGTATTTTCTCACTGAAAGGCTGAGATTTAGCTGAACAAATGTATGTTAAAGATCTGAAAAAGTGTGCCAGACAGGCAAGAAAGAAAAGTGAAGAAAAATCGACTGATTTATGGGATATTTTTTTTCCTTGTATTTTTCTTTCTTGCTTTGGATGGCACTGTTTCATACACACTTTTTCAGATCTTTATCTTACTCCAGAGCCTGCTTCCTTATATGAACTAATTTTGTGTTGAAATATATCTGACTGAAAAACGGTTCGAAATCTGAGAGATTACCTTATAAATGAGGATACGCGTGGAATATGAGCTTTTTATATAGAGCAATATCCACTGAACGTGCTCAAAGCGCTTTACAAAGGGTCCCTGACCAACAGCAAATGTAACACGAATAACGAGACATGATGCCTGTTAGCGGATATTACATTTTTTCCGACAGAGACAACGCTGTTAACGGCCAGGTACTAATTTTAAACCTGAGTACGGTGAGAGAATATGGTCGTTAACCAATGACTTGACTATGCGCCGAGAGAGTCTCGAACACAGGACCTTCCGATACGAAAGCGAGTGTCATACCACAAGACCACATAGCTACACAATCAGTATCAGAATCCGTATCTTATACATTAATGGTGACCCATCATCTCAAAACAATATTAACTCGAGGGAGAACCAGATGCTAATATGTTTTATTTGACCAGAAATGTCAAACTTAATGTTGGTCACTATAAGAAATTACAGTGGAATTCATATTAAGTATTAAGTCAACACTTCTTGGTCTCAAATTGTCTTTTTTAAAATCTAAAGGTTTTAAGTTATTGATATTGGATAGAGTCAACCACCTTGCTAAAAGTCAACCAGTCTTTCTGGTCCGGCAGTGTTGGCTTTATCAGGATTCCACTGTAAATTTAGTCTCCTCTATCAACCATAGCAAAACCGTACCCAAGTACACATTATATTTTATTTTACTCTAGTTTTCAGCACCTAAACAATCCGACATAATGCTGTTTTGAGGTGGTTGGTCACAATATTACTTTTTTTTTTAAAAACACATTCTTCTATTCCTTTATTCTCATCCCATTTACTTGTCTTATGTTATCCAGGGTTTTCCAGTCCCGAGTACATCGTCACAGTTTTAATGAAATACCCAGCATGGCTGTCGTCTCGCTTGCTCATGTCATGCCCTGTAGCAGATCACGTCAAGGGCGTCTTCGGGGACGCAGATTCCGATGCAGACTTCCCAAGCCTGGACAAAGTGTATGAAATACTCCTGAACACTCACAAAAATCCTGACTGCAAGTATAGATTCGATAAAGAGGCAGTTCAAGAGCTGAGCCGCTTTTTTGATGAAGAGTGGTCTTCCGTTCTGACTCAACTGGAACAAAATGAGCATGAAGCTTTAATCGGCAAGTCCATGGGTCAGATTGTAAGGATAAGTGGAATACTGAAATCATTAGAAAATGCAATCTATGCAGCAAGTGATGTGGACCGGAATCAGATTAATGATTATGAATGGAATTGGGTTATTGATGTTGACACGATTAAATGTGCAATTAATCTTGGTAAATATTTCCTAGAGCAGAAATTGGCCATGACCTTTATGGTAGGAACTGGGTTCTTCAACAATCTCAATGCTATGGAGGATGGGACTGGGAGTATGAATGGAAGTCAGGATCAAGACTACCCGGACAGTCCGACCACCCTGCCTCAGACAGCGTTTCATGAAAGCGGACATGGTCAGAGTGCATATCAAAGCAATAAGGGAGGAGGTGGAGGAAGTGGCAGTAATAGCAATTCCGGAAGTAGTGGTAGTAATGGTAGACATGCAAGTGACAGAAGAAGCAGTGGTGATTTCGGTGTAATTGGACAGGGTAGAGTTAGTTACATGGGTGGTGGTAGTGGTGGCGGTGGTGGTGGCAATAGTAGTAATAATCCTTATAATAATATGCAACATAACACACCAATACTCCCGTCGATGCAACAACAACAGCACCAGCAACATCAACAGCAACAAGAACATCAACAACAGCAGCAGCAACATCAAACGCCAACATCATCAAAACAAGAATCTAGTCAATCATCAGCTAACTACGTCACTCCAACACAACAGACAAATTCCTTATTTGAACTCCCTAAAACCAATACAGAAGCAGAGGTAGATTTTTCAACGTTGCCTCAAACAATGACCACGATGGAGGAAGACGTGAGTGAGATGATGCAAGCCATTGACTTTGTCCACTTTTCTAAGACCCAGTTTGTGGCTGTTCACGGACGCAGGATCAAAAGACTTTTAGAGTGTTATGACGACGGACACGGTGTTTCGGCAACAACAGCTGCTCAAAAATCCATCACACCACCTGTCAAAGTTCACGGGACAAACAACAGACATCCTGCGTGGGCTAGCGCTCTATTTTTCCAAAAGGTTGCTGAATTAGAGCTTGGTATAGCGGAACAAGGAAGACATCCGCACAACAGGAAAGTATGTTGGCGCTTCAAACGGAAGCCAGTCAGCCAGCTGCAAGAACGAGACTTCCAGTTGCTTCAATATCTTCGAATTGACATGGATAAATATTCTCATTTCGGTTCCAATACTTTTAACCCCGCCATGATGGTGAACTCGGGTTTAATCAGCCTTGGTCCATCCAGTAATCATTCATCTCAGCAGAGTCCATCGTCGAGCCCTATCCCATCTGGACTCGATGACGATGGGCCAGGGTCCAATACTCAGACCAGCCCTGCCTCGGGTATTCCCCTCAGCGCTAATCAAAGTGGCCCCAGAAACCCCTCCATGTCACTCAATATCAAACCCGAGATTTTCTAAGCTTTGCTAAATGTTTTCATTACTACTGAAACTTAGCATATATTTTTGACTCACTGCCTCATTACGGTACTATGTGGGGTTAAGTCAGATGCTGAGAATTGAAGTTATAGAATGCATTGGAATGTTATGAAATTAAGTTAAAGTGGTGTTTTATCTAGGAAAATAATATTAAGTTATGCATAATAAGTGAGGAAAAACCATAATTATATTTATTTCTGACCATTTTAACTTTAAATTCAATTGTTGGCATCTGCTTTATCTTCACCTAATACCAGATTTAGGGAGTGAATTACTAGATATTTGCAGTAACCCTGTTTTAATGGACTGCTAAATGGTCGTTATGCACTATTGCGAATTGGAAAATGTTTTAAATAGTTTTGTTATCGACTATATTGTTAAACTCCTATTCTAATCTATTTTCTAAAAAAATCGATACTATTGGGAACAACTTGATTTTACACCTTTAGATTTGAATTTATGAAAATATAATAAACGTTAGATTTAGAATCGTGCATTGTTCTCATTAATAATTGTGTCCGAACTTTTTCATTTGTCTGATCTTTGTAAAAGTAGACTCAAATTAATCTATTGCAAGAAATAGCAGATCAAACATTTGGTCCACCGCCCCAAAAATGGTTTTATGTCGGATTAATTTAGGTGCTAAAAATTAGATTCATGGTTTAAAAATTTGAAATATGAAACTTAGATGTTCAAATCTCGAATAATTACTTGTGTTATCTAGGTATCACAAGGTAATTTGTAGGACTGTTAGTGGTGATATTGATAGTGGTCATTGTCTTATAGTTAAATTATTGTGTCCTTAAACACATCATTCCAGTTATATAGTTATATTTTGGAATGTGACAATCATATTAGATAGATGGAAATAAAAGATATTGTTTTTACTATGTACGTTGTAGGTATAGTGAAGCTTAGTTTGAGAATACGGCTGACTATTACTATTATTGTATATGTAAAATAGATTAAGTTGATCATGGTCTTAATTGCTTTAATTTTGGAGTTTTCTGAAAACTCTCCCTCCAAAATGTTAAATCTTCCTAGATTTTTTTCCACACAAATCTCTTAACTATTTTGATTTAGGATGGTGTCAAGTCAACAATATCTATATCAGACTTAATTAACTTTAATTGAGCACTTATTTTACCTATGTCACTCTAAAAATGGTGGTGGCGTACTTCAGAATGTCACCACATTAAGTGTTTCTTATTTCAATTTAAGTTTTTGGAAAGAGGATGCTATTTATACGGGGGGGAAAAACCCGTAAAAAGCATTGAAACAGCAGGAGCCAACCATTGATTTGCAGCGTATGCTAAGTGGATTCCTCATTTTTAGCCAAAATTCCTCATTTTCATGTTTCTGATTCCTTTAAGCCGCGGACAGGGTAGCCATGTCTGAATAGGGTACATACATTAATGAACTAAAATGTGAATTGTCATATGTTTAACCATTTTGACTTTAGATTTACTCAAAATCATTATCTGGCTTCTCTGAACATAATTGCGATTTGATATCGTAGTTTTTTAAATATAATAATAGCATTACAATTAAAATAAACCTTTTAAACATTGGTAGGGGGACAGCGTGGCTCAGCGGTACGGTCTTTACTTCGTACCCGAAAGGTACCGAGTTCGATCATCCGCCGCTGCGCTGTGTGGCCTTTAGCAAGTCACCTCGCCCTAGCTCAATTTGCGCGGCGCTGCACTGCGGCCGACGCTTGGGTTATACCAGTCGTCCTTTGGAATAGACCCTAGAGAAAAATTTCCCATATGGGACGAATACAGGGAATTTTATTTTATTTGAAGTATTTGGAACATTTTGAAAGCGCCGTCATATGAAGATATTTAGTCATGATCATAAATACATAGACACGGGTGTCTTTTTACATAATTTGTGATAAATACTTGTTTTTCATTTGTTATTTGTTTTCATATCATTATATGCAAAAACCTACGTATACTTATTTGCAGGTCTGAAAACCCAATTTTTTGGGACCTCATTGTTGTGATGGAAATACTATCAAACCAACGGAAGACAATGTCGTCTAAAAAAAATATGCCAAAACAAGCCTATAGCTCTGTCGTTGTTTTTAAAAACACAGTATATGCAATGTTAACCAAATAGCACATAGTGTGTTCTTCAATAAAACGGCAGAGCTGCGCTGTGTAGTATAACACCTGCAAATATGTACACGTTGGCAAAAACCGACGTGCGCATAATATTTACAGGTCAGGTAAAAGACCGCAATAATGGGCTTGATTGACATTGTTGTAGTAATGGACAATATTTTGCGTTGGTTCGAGAGTTTTTCCATTGCAGCAATGAGCCCATACAAATTTGTGTGTATCCGACTTGCACATAAGTATCTACACATCCGTAAAACAAAACAAAAAACCCAAGAAACATGACAAATATCTTGGATACGATCTGATATATTTTTGTAAATCGCCCGATACTGTGCTAGATCATTCTTCATTTGTTATAATTGCTTAATGAGATTAATTACTCCTATGATTAAATGTTATGTTTGATTAAAATGTCAACTACGCAATCATTTTTATGTTGATTAAACATTTTCATTTGTATGATTATGATGTCTTTGCTTTCGTTTTTTTTTTTTCATTTCGTCTTTTAAATTTAAATAAGAAAAAAAAGTCTTATATGTAATATAAACACGACACTACGACTGTGAGTTTATGGTATTTTATGCTTGTCTAGTGGTACTATGTGTCCTTAGGAAGAGTTCCTTTCTGGGCGACACAAAGTTGAATCCTTGGAAACGGTCTTTACTCACATTCTCTCACCGTACTCAGGTGCAAAATGAGTACATACCTGGTTTGTATAAGTATAAGCCTCGTTTCCGTCGAAAAAAAAAGTAATGGCCATAATTGTCATACAGAGTAGGGACCCTCTGTGAACCATTTTTTGGAACGTATAGTGGATATTGCGCTATATATATATATATATATATATATATATATATATATATATATATATATATATATATATATATATATATATATATATATATATATATATAAAATAGATAGAGTTGTTAAAATAACCTATTTCATTTTTGCCATCTGGGAACCGGCGGTTTGATTTTCCTTTTCTATGTGGCTCTACTCTATGTCTTTGATGTGGAATGGAACTTACACGTACAGTTAGTTGTGTAACAGGGATACTATACTATGAGAGGGTTGCCTATAAAAATAATGTCATCTTGCGTGACCTCATGATTGCTACATTCACACACGTATTGCTGAAAACATCGGGTGCAGTACTATTGTAAAATAGTAATCCGTTAATGGTATGTATAAAATAGTGCAGACCAATCGAGAGAGAGAGAGAGAGAGAGAGAGAGAGAGAGAGAGAGAGAGAGAGAGAGAGAGAGAGAGAGAGAGAGAGGAAAAAGAGAGAAAGAAAGAGGGAGAGAGAGAGAGAGAGAGAGAGAGAGAAAGAAAGAAAGAGAGAGAGAGAGAGAGAGAGAGAGAGAGAGAGAGAGAGAGAGTTAAATACAAGAAAACATCATCACCAGGAAATCGGCGTACATTAGGCCTCTCAATCACCGATAATTTTGTTGGGAAAAAGTAGTCTTTATTTAAGAGCCACTAAACCCATGGAGTAGCAAGAGTTTATAGCGTGAAACGGACAATCGCAATTGCTTGCTACCATGTTGATAGGACGTTTATCATAAAATCTTTTCGCCAGATCTGACAGATCCAGCTACCCAATCATTGCTGAGTGGACGGAGGGTTCAGATAAAACATCTCGACTTCACTCGGGATTGATATCGGACCCTTTGCGTATGAAGCGAGTGCGCTACCAACTGAGCTATCCAAGAGACCCCCGATATTGTTGGTACCCAAAGAAATAATCTCTATATTTCTACAAATCATCTGAAAAGTTCCTTGAAGTTCCAGGTTTGAGTTTTTATTTATTTATTTTTTATTTTTTTATTTTGACAAGTTGAGGGTCAATTTGTATTGATCGGTATTTGAAGGACGAGTTTTCTGGCTAAAATGAGACCCATCGTCTCAAAACGGTATCATGTCAGTAAGAACAAGATGCCGACAAGAATTATAAATTTAGCCATAAAACTCGTCATTCAAATATTGATCGATTTAAATGACCTTCACCTTGGCAAAAATCAAACAAACTCTCAAACCGGGAGGATTCACGAAGTCAGTGAGCCTTTTGCATCTTATGGACTTGAACTTGTACTTACTTGAAAGCAGCTATGTGGTCTAGTGGTATGACACTCGCTTTCGGATCGGAAGGTCCTGGGTTAGAGCCTCGCTCGGCGCTTAGTTGAGTCCTTGGAAAAAGGCTCTTTACTCACATTCTCACCGTACTCAGGTGTAAAATGAGTACCGGGCCGTTAACAGCGTTGCATCTGTCGCAAAAATATTGTATTATCGACTGACGGGTGTCATGTTTCGTTCTACATGTTACGTGTTGCTGGTGAGCAATAATGTACAGTTGTATCATGCTCCCCTCACACTTTTAATTTTTAATTCTTAAAATTGTAAAAAGCTAAACCAAATAAAAGAAGTCACTGTTATGCACGTTCCCGCTACCATATCAACCAAGGGACGAAACTCTTCACAATCATTATAAAAGAACCCATCAAATCTTACCTCCCCTACCATTGTTTTGCCGTGTTATCTCGACTATGCCAATGAGCATTCATTTACCTAATTATTTATTCTTTCAAAGATCTAGATATGTAAAAACAGTCAAAACTTTAAAATTTATGCAAAATTATCATGTTATTTACGATACATAAAAATGTATATTAATTCAAATGGGCAAAGAGTTAAAGTATATAATCACAGGGGAATAAATAAAATAATAAAACAAAAACAAAAACAAAAAATAAATAAGAAAAACAAAACAAAAAACAAAACAAAACAAAAACAACAGCCCCCCCCCCCCCCAAAAAAAAAAACAACCAAAGAAAAATGAACCACCCCCAACAACACAGTTTTTCAAGCTTATGTAGGCTACATATTTGATCTATCTAAATCGAGACGTCAATGATAATATATTATCGAGACAATAAACTTTGGAGTTTCATATGCAATCTGAAGTCGGTATACATTGCTGACCTGCGTAACCTTCAAAATTTATAGTCCGTTAGAGAGAACTTTAATGAGACCAAATCATCCAAATGAAGTTAGAATCTGTGAAAATTCGTACCAAAATTTAAGTTATGTATCTATTTAAAAAAAAATAGAGTTGGGGATCAACATTGTTCAGTGCGGCCAATGTTAATTTCTTATCATTCATTCATTCATTCATTCATTCATTCATTCATTCATTCATTCATTCATTCATTCATTCATTCATTCATTCATTCATTCATCCCATGATCTGATGATCGTCGGTGGGATAGATGGGATTCAGCTTTCAAACTTTCCTGTGTCTTCCTCTTCTTCTTCCTCCTTCAAGGGCACCCTCCATCACCGTTCATGCCTCACAAACCATGAAACGTTTCCTCCTTCTAACTGTGGTGATGAGGGGTTCCTGTCGTCCTGCATCATTTCTTATCACCGAGCAGAGAATTACTGACAGATCTGAAAATTATAAAACTATTTTTCACATATTGATATACGAGTAACTTGCAAACCTTTTTAAAATAAAGGGTAATTCTATTGCCCGTTGATTCGAATGGTTATTTAGAATATCTGCTAGGGCGTAATCATGAGTCCTTAATTTGACATTTGACCCTCGGATTTGCCATAATTTGGCCGCCCTTTCGAACCGATCAAAGCTGATGACTCAAACGATTCGTCTCGATCTATGTTCATTTTCACAATGCATTAGTACAATAAATAAAGATAGATGAATTTTTCATCCTCTCTTTTATACTTTGCTACTCAATTCACGGTTCTTTGGATCTTAGCTTGTTTAGTTGAGGTCGTCCGTGTGTAAATAAGCTTGCAGGCGGACTGGTTGTGAGTATTCAATTGTCTGGTTGTTGCAGGTAGGTAGGATGGCTTTTGCTGGCTTAGTTGGTGGATGGTTTCTTGGTCATTCTCTGATTGGGCCAAAACATAATTTAATTCGTGAAGAGCTAGATCTTCATTCAGTGGGTAACCAGATGGTCGATTAATGGCTAACCAGATCTGCGAATACACAGGAGCAAAACTTTGACTGGTTGCAAAACCTCATGTTCTTTATGAGCAGTGATATTGAAAGGATTTCAACTAAGGAACTTTTGACAACACCACTGATCTCATTTTAATAATATTAATAGTAGCCCTAACGGGTCACAATAATTATTATTGGGATAATAGTAGTAGTATCGTTCAGCTACACTTCTATGTTCAAGGTATCAATCCAGGTTCGGAAGTCATCATCACATTTATTGATGGTTTCAAATCCCCCTTCCAGTTTTGTCTCTGGGCAATCTAGTACGAGGTGGTTTTCATCTTGTGGTGCTTGGTTGCACTTTGGGCATGTTGGTGATTCTTTGAGCCCCCATTTGTGCATGTTGGCAGCAGCGGCGTGGCGTATTGACGACATATGGTGGTGCCATGATTAGAAGAAGAAAAAAAATTCTAAAACAGTGAACACGATTAAGAGGAGAGAGGAGATGTTAAAAACTCTCTTTTTTGGAAGGGTGGGGGGGGGGGGGGGGGTCGATGCTTTCTACGAGTGGACAAAACTCACAAAAACAAATAATTCATGAAAACAACAAGCCACAACACTGAGATAGATACAAGTCCGGTGTGGAAAGGTCTTTGTAATTATTCTTTGTCCACCATTTGAAGGATTGGATTTGGTAGATAATGCAATCAATATGTGATAAATGTAAATCAAAAGAGAAAAGAAACCTATGACAGAAATTAATTACTTTTAGTACTTGTAAAGAAAATCTGCTAATCTTTTTATAATTTGTTTATTGAAATCTGGAATGGCATCTATTTCAGCTTTGTGAATTGACAGAATCATTAACGAATTTAACCGCTCCTGTTTCATTGAATTTCGCAAGAAATTTTTCACTCTTTTAGGGGTGCTAAAACAACGTTAAGGAGGTCCAGAAATATGATGGAAGTGGTTAAGGTCAATATAGCCTATAGATGTCTATGATTTGTCAGTGTTTGTTGTATCTGTAAAAAGTAGACAACAAAAGAAACGTTGTTGTTTTTTCTAAACTAACTGTGAGCCATTCATGTCTGTCATACCATGTCAGTGAAAAAGAACGTTTTCGAGATTTCCACACCTGTGTTAATTCAAAATCAGTTGGTTGGTGAGGAACTAGTCTTTTTATTTCTAATTTGTCATCTAGTGTCAATCTCCCAAACGGTCGGTGAAGCAAAGAGTCAACTTAATTCATTGCTCATTGTTTAACAAAACAAAATTTCAAAGTATATCTCAAATAATGGAAATCAATGGAATACGATTACTGATTGCACAGATCTTAAAGCATCACAAAGAAAAAATCACTCCACTTAAGTACTACTTAAGAAATCAAAATTCACACCAAAGTATAACTGTTGACAATCTTCGCTTTCTTTCTCTGACTGACACAAATACACACGCACAAAACACACACACACACAAACACTCATACACACGTAACCAACTCGGCACTACAAGCAAGAAAAATGTTGGTAAATTCGTCCACAATGCTTCGTTGCAAAGGATTACTTTATTCAATAATCGTGAAAAAGAGGTTGGGATGGGGGGGGGGGGGGGGGGGGGGGGGGGGGTTGATATATCATATTTTTAAGTTTTATGTTGTTTTTCTTTGCTACTTACAAATAAACTTGACAATGATCAGTGTTTTTGACAGTTAATCATAAAATTAAACGAATGTGAATACGTACGAAGCCTAAAAAGTGTCCACCAATGAAAGCATTCAGCGCCATTATATCTTGGGCTGGGAATGTAAGCATTACCATTCATTCGGTCTCTATGTCAACATAACGACACAAGAAAAACAACAAACAAAATCAAAATCCACAATAAAATGATTCAGAACTGTTGCGTATATTTATGGCACAATGAAGCTGTCAAAAAATGAAGTTAGAGAATGTGTGTAATCATGTGTTATAATAACCTGTAATGTGTTATCCAACCACCACATCATCACTGTCACTACTACTACAACCACCATTACCACTTCATCACTACCACAATTACTACAACCACCACCACTGCATCATTATCACTACCACCACACCACCACCACATCATCATCACCACTACAACGACCACCACTCCATTATCATCACTACCACTACTACTACACTATCACTACCACCACTATTACAAACACCACCACCACATCATCATCACGACCACTACAACTGCAACAACCACCACCACATCATCATCACTACCTCTACTACTACAACCACCACCACAATATCATCACTAACACTACTACTACAACCACCATCACCACATCATTATCACTACCACTACTACTACACCACCACCAGCACATCATCATCACTACCGCTACTACTACAACCACCACAACCACATCGTCATCACTACCACTACTACTGCAACCACCGCCACCATATCATCATCATTACCACTACTACAACAACCACCACCACCACTACTACTACAACCACCACCACATCATAATCACTACCTCAACTACTACAACCACCACCACAATATCATCACTACTACTACCACAACCACCAGCACCAAATCATTATCACTACCTCTACTGCACCACTACCAGCACATCATCATCACTACCACTACTACTACAACCACCACCACCATCACCACCATATCATTACCATTACCACTACTACTACAACCACCACAACATCGTCATCACTACCACTACTACTACAACCACCACCACCATCACCATCACATTACCATTACCACTACTACTACAACCACCACAACCCCATCGTCATCACTACCACTACTACTGCAACCACCACCACCACCATATCATCACCATTACAACTACTAATACAACCACCACCACCACATCATCATCACTACCACTACTACTACAACCACCACCACATCATCATCATCACTATCACTACTACTACAACTACAACCACCACCACATTATCATCACTACCACTACTACTGCAACTACCACCACCATATCATCATCATTGAAATATTTTTCTACTAAATGTGCTCAAAGCGCTTTACAAGGGGTCCCTGGTCAACATTTAACATGTAGGACGGGACACGACGCCTGTTAGACGATATTACATTTTTTCGGACAAAGACAACTCTGTTAACGGCCAGGTACTCATTTTACACCTGAGTACGGTGAGAGAATGTGAGTAAAGAGCCTTTTCTAGGACTCAACTATGCGCCGAGCGCGAGGCTCGAACCCAGGACCTTCCGATCCGAAAGCGAGTGTCATACTACTAGACCACATAGCCGCATCATTACCACTACTACTACAACCACCACCACCACATCATCATCACGACCACTACTATTACAACCACCACCACCACCATATCATTACCATTACCACTACTACTTTTTGTTTTTGTCCGAAAAATTGTAATATCGCCTAACAGGCGTCATGTCTCGTCCTACATGTTAAATGTTGCTGTTGGCCAGGGACCCCTTGTAAAGCGCTTTGAGCACGTTAAGTGGATATTGCGCTATATAAAAGCTCAATTTTTTTTTTTACTACTACACCTACAACCACCACCACATCATCATTACTACCACTACTACTACAACTACAATCATCACCACCACCACAACATCGTCTGACCTTTTTGCCTAGGACGTAATCATTAATAGAATGTTGTGTGGTTTTGACCGTGAAGAAAACCTTAAGAAGTCACATTTATATCATTTTAGAGACATAGTTTTGCATAGTTTTGAGTTAAACGAGCGAGCAGGAAGTTATTTTCTTAGATTTCATGAACGGCCGATCAGCGCTTGTTTACTATAGTAACGCGTTTCCCAGCCCATGTCTCAATGGCGGATATTTTTCTCATCGAGGCCGCTGGTTGGTTAGCCAATAAGAGCACCGTACGGTTTCCATTGGGTAAATTCCTTGCAGTTAATGTAATATTTTGGATGGCCGAAGTTACCCTAATTATGACGTAAATGGTGCAACATAGGCGCATCCCTCCAGTCCAACGGTGGAGCTCTCAGATCCTGGCACAAGTCGAGGGGTTTTCCGCTATTTGAAGATCCTTTGAAGATAGTATAATTCGACCCAGTTTCTCGCTCAATCAGCTGTAGCGATACTAAAGGATAGCGCATTAACTGGAGCTTGGATTGCTTTGCACCACGGTGTTGATTCAGTCACTAATTCGCGCAGTGATGTCACCAACACACGAGTCGGCGCAGTGCGTGAATCGGAATCTTGAATAGAGCGGAGACTAAAAAGGCAGTATGTTATTGGCCAGTTGGCGAAAGACAGCGGAGTTAAAATTTGTTTTATTTTTAATTAAATTATGCTGTTAATGATTTTTAAAAGATTGGTATGGTGCCTGGCACCATTCGATCCAATGGCCCCACGCCACTGGTGAGTTGGAGCTGTTCTTGTATGTTTTGACAGTAGTCAATTTGCAGCTACCCAGTATTTTTTTGGTTGATCCTGTAGACCTGGGAGATATATTATGTAAACAATTTTATCGATTCAGTTCAATACGCCCAGATGTCATTGTCATAATAATAATATGTAAACAATTTTATCGGCCCAGCCTACTGTTCAAATAGAAATATCACAAAGAATTCAGTGGTCACAGATCGTAAGTCTTCAATATATATAACATCGCCGACAATATGGTGTGTCATTGAATTGGATTCATTAGTCTGATGTCACTTCCACCCAGCAACGAGCAGCTTGGTTCTAAACAAAGAAAATCAGTACTTTTTATTCTACGTGCTGGCGAGAACGTTTTCACATGTCATGTGATCAGAATGTATAAGGGTCAAACATGATCAGATTTATAATGTTTTTCTCCTCTGGACACACTGTTTTGCTCGTCGGAGAAGTATTTCATACGGGCCTCCGCCATTGTTCCGATAGTTTAGAACCAGTTATTAAGTACTATGTGTCATTATGAGGGAGTGACGTCACAACTGTTGAAGCCTATTGTTACAAATGTACACACATGATAGATCATCGGTCTGTATCGCACTTAATGTCTACCACCACATCATCACTGCCACTACTTCTACAACCGCCACCACCACATCATCATCACTACAAACACTACTACTACAACAAACACCAACACATCATCACTAACACGATTACTACAACCACCACCACCACCACCACAGCATCATCACTACCATTGCTACTTCAACCACCACTACCACATCATCACTACCACTACTACATCCACTGTCTCCCATCATCTCTACCATTACTATTACTACAACAACCACCACCACCACACCATCATCACTACCATTACTACTACAACTACCACCATATCATCATTACTATCACTACTACAACTACGACTACAACAACCACAAACACATGTCATTACTATCACTACTACAACAACCACCACCATACCATCATTACTACCACGACTACTACAACCACTACCACCACCACCACATTATCATTGCTACCACTACTACTACAACCACTCTCACCACATCATCATTGCTACCACTACTACTACAATCACGACCAACACATTATCACCACTACTACTACTACTACTACTACTACTACTACTACTACTACTACTACTACTACTACTACTACTACTACTACTACTACTACTACTACTACAACTACTACTACTACTACTACTACTATTACTACTACTACTACTACTACTACTACTACTACTACTACTACTACTACTACTACTATAACCACCACCACCACCACATCATCACTGCCACTGCAACAGCAACCACCACAACCACCACCACATCATCATCACTACCACCACTACTACATCCATCACCACCATCACATCATCACCACTACCACTGCAACAACCACCACCACCGCTACATCATTATCACTACCACTACTATTACAACTACCACCACCACATCACGACCACTAATACTACAACTACCACCACATCAACATCATTACCATTGCTACTGAATAATATTCTTTATTTCTCCCAAATATAAATCATTATCAAAATATATTTTATATGTCAATTTGATTAGCATACTTTAAATCATTAATTTACTAATGTTCTCACCAGTCGCGATTATCTTCGAAGCTCGGAGTTGAGACTTAATGACAAGACAAGACAAGACTAATACAATACAATTTTGACACTGTCTTCAAACATTATATTAACAAAAGTGTTTTTTTTTAAAGGTAACGTTTGCGTGCTCTTTATAAAAAGTGTGTCTGGTGTTTTTTTTAAAAGCGTCTTCTCACTAGAGCATTATGATCGGTCATTTGACGTTGAGTATCGTTATCTGGCCGGCCGCTCTATTGCCAATAATTCCATTTGATCGCCCCTACACTCTTTATGCCTAATCGATTTTGATCGTTCAGGATTTAAAAAATTTGTCTCGATCAAGGTATGATCATTTCCTCAATATGGGAGTATAATAAGAAAAATGGACCAATGCCTGTTTGTCATAGCCTTTATTTCCTCGCAAACAAATATCGCGGATTCCCCACTAGTATAACAAATAAGACATTGAGAGAATGTTTACCGAGTTGACATAGCCTGATCTAGATAGATACGCATCATCTGATATTAAAAACGTTTTGCCACTCTCAAACTTTCCTGTCTCTTTATTCCTGTCTCGGGTCTAGCTATGAATACTTTGCAATTTTCACGTCGGAGTGAATAATAAACTGTTAGAGACATTTGATTGTGAAAAAAATTGAACGAAAACAAATATAACCGCTTAAATAATTTTTTTATTAAAAAAGAAGAAAATAACAAACTAAAAAAAAAATAAAAAAACTTAGCATTCTTATAGCGTAATTTCCACAAAACATGCTTAAAACGCTTTACAAGTGGTCCCTATCCACCAGCAATACTTAACATTAAGACGATCATGACGCCTGTTAGGCGATAATACATTTTTTTTCGACAGAGGCAAAGATGTTCACGACAAGGTAGGCATTTTACATATGAGTACTGTGAGAGAATCTGAGTAAAGAGTCTTTTCCAATGACTCAACTATACGCCGCTCCAAGCAAGACTCGAACCCAGGACGTTCCGATCCGAAGGCAAGTGTTACAGTGCGGCTCTGTAGTTTTGTTGTTGTTGTTTAGTAGTAGTAGTAGTAGTAGTAGTAGTAGTAGTAGTAGTAGTAGTAGTAGTAGTAGTAGTAGTAGTGTGAGGCAATGTGGTCTTGTGGTATGACACTCGCTTTCGGATCGGAAGGTCCAGGGTTTGAGCCTCATTCGGCGCATAGTTGAGTCCTTGGAAAGGGTCTTTACTCACATTCTCTCACCGTACTCAGATTTAAATGAGGACATGGCCTTTAACAGTATTGTCTCTGTCCGATTTAAAAAAAAAGTTAAATCGCCTTATAGGCGTCATGTCTCGTCTATACGTTAAGTATTGCTGTTGGCAGCATCCTCTTATGGTTCTCACACTACTATGTTATGACCCAATCAGCAAAGTCCGGTCCGCATTCGTGCACCGTGGCGAACCCGCCGGGTAGCATCGTCACAACACACCTTTCGACTAGATGCTCTGCCGTCTCGGGTTCTTGCCCACAGCGGGTACATATTGGACAGGTAGGAAGACCCCACCGGTGTAACGCACTTGCCGTTAGAATTCGTCCAAACCGACTTCCATCTCGTATATGCAGCTCTAGACGTAGTCAGGGATTCTGCGTACAAGGGTTGCCGGGACTTATTTCGGCTCGAAACGGGGGCACCGTCCATTATGCACATCAGAGGGGTATCCCCATTCCCTCTCTCTTTGATCTTACTCAGCCAGTTTCCCGTAATCGTCTCCCTCCGGACATCGGGGGGCTGGATCGCTGCCATTATCGGGCCCCATTCTCTAGGAGTTGTTGCTAGCGTTCCTGACACTATGTGCATCGACTTGCGAAGTTTTACATCCACCTTCTCAACGTTGCTGTTGGCTACCAAGCCTTTGTAAAGCGCTTTGAGCACGTTTAGTGAATATTGCACTATATAAATACTCAAGTTTATATATTATTCCGGTCTGACTGTTCTAAACATTCTATCCATGAAATAAATAAGTAAACATAACATCTTTATGGGCAGCTGATCTTAATAACGAAAAATGAATAGCTATGCATGTGCTAAAACATCATATAAAACGAAATAAATCCGACAAGCATAAAATATAAGAAAGAATACACACAGCAGGTCATGCCCGCTATTGCCCATCAAAGTTAAAGTTTTCATCCAAAATTTTACATTAAGAAAATAAAAATAAATAGATACAACCACGCAGGCAAACGAATAAAAGAACAGAAGTTGTTATTTATAGTACAGGAGTAGACAGGAGTATAATGGTATTCACCATACGTACACTTATATGCAGGTCTGATAACCCAATTTCATTGTTGTAATGGAAATCTAAAAAAAATGACGTAAAATATTGTCCGTTACAACAATGCTAAACTAGGCCCATAAGTGGGTTCGGATGTCAGATCTGAATATATGTAGGTACACGTCGTCTTCAGTACATTTACATCGGTGATATGCTTGTTATCATATCATATCATATCATATCATATCATATCATATCATATCATATCATATCATATCGTATCATATCATATCATATCATATCATATCATATCATATCATATCATATCATATCATATCATATCATGTTGGTAATAAGGCTTTAAAATGGACCAAGTATTCCTTAAAACAAAAGTAAGAATATCTTGGACATCACACAATGCATAATCTTTGAGATTAAAAAAATATATATAAAAAAGAGAGAAACAAATAAAAGCAGAGAAGAAAATAAAAAAACAAAACAAGGGCATTTTTAAATTCATACATTAATATCTTCAACAGCTTTTGGCCTAAAGTGTGGCCCATAGCCTTAGAACGGTATTGTCATTATCTCGGAATGAAGTCGTCCTTCAAGGTCACGAGGCCCATGGAGTCGGAGTTTTTCTCGGTTTCTATGGCGTCAAACGGATAATAGCAATTGCTTGCTACCCTTTGGATAGGACGCTTGTCTATCCCAAAGTAATTTCCCTCAGTTCTAACAGACCCAGCTACTCAATCACTGCTGGGTGGACAGGGGTTTCAGAAAAAAAATTCGTCTATGGAATAAACTGCCCCAGGAATTGAGAGACACTATAAACAATACAGAATTTGAAAGGATCTTGGAAGCGTGGAAAAAATATCAAAAATATAATGATCACAGCGTGTATTATGAATATGTGAGTGAGTTTGTGTGTGTGTGTGTGTGTGTGTTTTTTGTGTGTCTGTGTGTGTCGTGAAGTTCATAAATTTGAACTGTAGTCTGGAACCTCTATTTAAGGGGCTACTACAACGACCACGAAGAAGAAGAAGAAGAAGAAGAAGAAGAAGAAGAAGAAGAAGAAGAAGAAGAAGAAGAAAGTAATCTTGACTTCACCTGGGATCGAACTCGGTCCTTTTGCGTGTTTAGCGAGTGCTCTACCAACAAAGCTATTGGGACCCTCTATCTCGGAATGTTGCAAGTCTCATCAGAAATACGTAATATCGGTCTTTTGCAATCTCAGAATCGACATTTTTTTTTTATCTCCCCTAACAAAGAATTTAACTCTCTCCTCACCAGCCATTTTCACGATTTTCTCAGAAAAGTCCTATCAAAAAAATATATTTTTCCCCATCAAATCCCAAATAAAGTAGGCATGCGTTATTAGAATTAATTTGGTTCAGAAAAATAATCATCACACCACAATGCAGTGCCTTCAAAATATTTTTATTATGTAATTGGGATCCCAAAATACAAAAAAACAAAAAAAAAACCCAAAAAAAAAAAACAAAAACAAAAAAAAAAAACAAAACAAAAACAAACAAAACAACATAAACAAAACAAAAGCAAATGCTACATATCTATATCATAACGAATACAACGATTTTCTTCTTGCTGGTAAGGAAACGGTTCAATTTAACCGATGTTTTACATAATATTGTATTATAGATTAAATTGTCAACATCTTTGTTGCCCCTAATATAATAATGTTATAATATAATAAAAACTCACTATGACATCAATATTTCTTAACAGGATCAATGAAAAAATTCTCATAGCAGGGAAGGAAAGTCGTGACGCCACACTTTCCACCTTTTCGGTTCCAAAATCGTTGGAAGTGTGTATGCGACCAGTAATTCCGAGGAATAGTAACAAATATGTTACATATAGAATGGTGGCATACCTATTTTACATGCAAGGTGTACAGGCAGATTCTAAGGATTACAGACGTAAAAGAGCGAGAAAGGATGAACTTCATTGACGATCAGCTTATATTTAAACCAGAAAATAAGACGCCATCACTCTTAAACCAGAATATTATTTACACAAGGTATGTATTCAATCTCCGGAAGAGTGGTTTTACACTTCCAATGAGATGGGAACCATTTTGTTGACATCACACTTTTACTCCCTATTGCTAATCAATAGTTCATCAAAATGCGTTCAACTCTCTGGTCATCAGTTTCTGGGTGTTTGCGCTCTATATTGACGACCACGTTTCTGACTTGCTTGACCACAGCAGCAACATGAAGATGCTCTGTAAATGAAAAAAAAGAATTCAAAAATTACGGGTACATGTGTACTGTCCACTACTACTACTACTACTACTACTACTACTACTACTACTACTACTACTACTACTACTACTACTACTACTACTACTACTACTACTACGACTACTACTACGACTACTACGACTACGACTACGACTACTACTACTACTACTACTACTACTACTACTACTACTACTACTACTACTACTACTACTACTACTACTCCTACAACAACAACAACAACAACAAC
>NC_088361.1:91548139-91553139 GCF_034508935.2 Berghia stephanieae | reverse complement strand
GTTCGAGCCTTGCTCGGTGCATAGTTGAGTCCTTAGAGAAGGCTCTTTACTAACATTCTCTCACCGTACCCAGTACCTGGCCATCCACAGCGTTGTCTCTGTCCGAAAAAAATGTAATATCGCCTAACAGGCGTCATGTCTCGTCATAAATGTTAAATATTGCTGTTGGCCAGGGACCCCTTGTAAAGCGCTTTGAGCACGTTTAGTGGATATTGCGCTATATAAAAGCTCAATATAATTTATAGAATGTTTTCAAGCCAAGTCAACTTACAAAGTTTTCATATTCTGTAAGGTTGAAGAAAGCTGCGTTGTAGAAATCCGTGTACCAGCTCTCCAGCTCCGGAGGTACTAAAGTCACATTCGGCAGGCTGATTTTCATGGCATTAAAGTAAGCAGTCACGTTTACAAAGAACTGGGGAAGGGTGATATAACGGAATATAAGAGAAATCATGAAGGTGTTGGAATTTTTAAAGTATCAAAAGTTTTTTTTTCGCGGGCATGTTTGGAATATAGTAAAACAATGGTATATAAAGAATTGAATGAATGCGGTTGTTACTTGTCAGCCTGATTGACATAACTTTGTTGTCAGCTTACTTAATCGGGTCCTGATAGCTCAGTTGGTAGAGCACTCGCTTCACACGCAAAGGGACCGAGTCGAAATTTTTTCTGACCTCCCCCCCCCCCTCCCCAACTCTGTCCACCCATAAGTGAATGGGTAGCTGAGTCTGTTAGATTTGGCGGAAAATACTTTACGATAGACTAGCGTCCCATCCAAAGGATAACATGCAATTGCTATTATCCGTTTCATGCTATATAGGCCCAATGTCTCTGAAAGACTTTTATTTATTTTTTTACTTAGTCGATATTTGAACTCAATGTTTTCAGGTGGCGCTGATATAGCCTAAATGTGTTGCAAGCGCCGTAAAACCCTTAAAAACAAACAAAACAATGTTTTCAGGCCTCTCACATTAATAAATGTAACGCTTAATTCGGATATGTTTCCGAATAAGTAATTTCCATATTTTGGCCCAACAAAATTAAAAAATAAATTCTGAAAGAAGACAGATACAGTGAGCATTACTACAACAATGTGGTGGTTTTTCCAAAACTCCCCAACTCCCTTTTTTCCCATTTTGAGATATTGAGGATTATTTCCCCTAAAATTTCTCAATATTTTATCATATCTAAACTTCAAATTCACACACATCTTGGAAATTTTTTGTACATAATGATGCTTAAAATAAGGTTTACGTTTCAATTTATCTCATGGAGGAATATCTCAAAAAGTAGAAAAATCGACTTTACGAGTTTTGGAAAACCTTATAAAGAGACGCAGCTCTGGTATAATATTATTGCGATAATGGAGACAATAAATGCTTTAAACAAAACTGTCATTTTATTATTAACTGAAGTGCCTGCTCCATTCGCTTTGCCCAATAAAAGCCGTCCGCTGGGCCGCTGATAGTAAACTATGAAGAGACAGGCTTAAAGAAACCGTGATGATCCTTACAGAGCTGAAAGAGGCTGGTCAAACCTGGAATCATATCGGTGCCAATGCAGTCGCAAATAGAAGTCCATCGTAGATGCCCTTATACGCCCCATGGGGCTTGACGAAGATTTTAGCAAATTATGAAATCGAGTTTACAAAATAATTTGTGACGTCAGATTCGCAAGCGTTAAATTTATGTAAAATGTGACAGACAATAAGTAATATCATTTCATTAAATATATAAAGTAAGATAAAGATGTTATATATATATATATATATATATATATATATATTTGAAAGGCTTACAATCAGAAATAATGATATCAGAATCATTTGATGAGGTCTTGTGGTATGACACTCGCCTTGGGATCAGGAAGTCCTGGGTTTGAGTCGCGCTCTGAGCGGCGTATAGTTGAGTCTTTGGAAAAGGTTCTATACCGACATTCTCTCATCGTACTCAGGTATAAAAGGAGTACCTGGCCGTTAACAGCGTTGCTTCTGTCCGAAAAAAAATGTAGTGTCGCCTAACAGGCGGCATTTCTCGTCCTACATGCTAAAGGTTGCTTTTGGCTAGGGACCCTATGTGAAGCGCTTTGAGCAGGTTTAGTGTATATTGCTCTATATAAATGATTGATGGTTAAAATAAAAGCTTCGTTGTACTGTTGTGGACTTTGTTCTTCTCACGCTCTGGCAAGCTTATGCAGCGATTGGAAAAACTACATCCTAAATTCCAAAAAGTTAAGAGTTTGCAAGAATCTTAATCTAATCATTCATGATCAGTAGGTATGTCTGACCCCTCTTAATAGCCAACCGTTGAAAACTGAACCTATAATTCTTGGCATTCGAATATGATATATTATTATTATAATGAATTAAATGAACTTTTTTTTTTCAAAATGTTTGGTTGCGACTTACAGGGTTGTGTGTGAGGTCAGTGTAGATGTTAGGTACGATGATGTCTTGGTGGAAGGTCTCGTACGACGTTGTGTTGTTGGCACGGCATAATCTGGAGAGTTGATTTGGGGGGGGGGGGGGGGGGGGGGGGGGGGGCACACACACACAGGAGAGAGAGATGGAGAGAGAGAGAGGAGGGAGAGAGAGGAGAGAGAGATGGGAGGATGAGAGGAAGTGAAAAGAGAGAGAGGAAAGGAAGAGAAGAGAAAGAGAGAGAGAGAAGAAGAAGAGAAGAGAAGGAAGAAGATAGAGTAGAAGAGAGAGAGAGAGAGAGAGAAGAGGAAAGAAGAGAGAGAGAGAAGAGAAGAAAGAAGAGAAAGAAAAAAGAAAGAAAGAAAAAAGAAAGAAAGAGAGAAAAGAGAAGAGAGAAGAGAGAGAGGAAGAGTAGAGAAGAGGAGGAGAGAGAGAGAGAGAGAGAGAGAGAGAGAGAGAGAAAGAGAAGAGAAAGAGAGAGAAAGAGAGAGAGAGAAGAGAAGATGAGAGAGAGAGAGAGAGAGAGAGAGAGAGAGAGAGAGAGAGAGAGAGAGAGAGAGAATAACATTGCGATCATAATTTGATGATATATTTCCTGAGATATTGATGTGGGCTTATCGTTAGAGTAATCGATTATTTAAGGAGCTTGAATTATTATAGTATCCTCACCTCTTTCTTGTCCTACAACATTGTCTTCGCAGCTGTTACACTTCATTACATCATCAGGTCATAGGTGTTAGAGTTCTTATCTTCTAAATTATACAATTAATGATGCTGTCGTGTCTTATATGTGCGGCTATGTGGTATTGTAGTATGACTCTCGCTTTCGGATCGGAAGGTCCTGGGTTTGAGCCTCGCTCGGCGCACAGTTGAGTCCTTGGAAAAAGCTCTTTACTCACATTCTCTCACCGTACTCAGGTGTAAAATGAGTACCCGGCCGTTAGCAGTGTTTTCTCTGTCCGAAAAACTGTAATATCGCCTAATAGGCGTCATGTATCACTGCTGCATGTTAAGTGTTGCTGTTGGTCGGGGACCCCTTGTAAAGCGCGTTGAGCACGTGTAGTGACTATTGCTCTATATAAAAGCTCACGTTTATAAAAAATATAAATTATGAAAATATTGCTGCTTGAAGCTCGAAGAAATAGATAACATTGATAAAATAGAATAGAGAAGCAGGATCGAATCTGATCAGTAGCAATTTTCTCTTCCCGGAGAGAAAGGTAAAGTGAGTAAATGTGACTCATATATAAGGGAACAACACAAAACAAACAACGTTTCGGCCCTTGATCTTCGTCGGGAGACAATAAAAAAACAAAACAAAACAAAAACACAAGTATGTAAGGTTTCAAAATATGAGATTGTGTCAAATGTGGAAACAATGCAAATGTATGGAGAGGGTGTTGGATTTACTCACTTTATCTTTCTCACCATTTTACTGGCTCATTTAGGCACCTCTAGTTTTGGTTTTTCTCTCCCCGGTTTATTCTGCAAGTGATGAATACAATATTATGACGAAATGTACACAACCCGCTTACTTTTCCCAATACACAGATTCCACTTATCCTAGGTGCACATATTTGCAGGACTGATAAAGAACTCAATTATGGGCTTGATTTAAGAG
This sequence comes from Berghia stephanieae, assembly GCF_034508935.2. Classification (NCBI taxonomy): domain Eukaryota; kingdom Metazoa; phylum Mollusca; class Gastropoda; order Nudibranchia; family Aeolidiidae; genus Berghia; species Berghia stephanieae. Next base: position 91,549,102 of record NC_088361.1, on the reverse strand, counting down.
TTGTCATGGACAATATTTTACATTGGTTTGAGAGTATATCCATTACAACAATAAGCCCGTGACATTTTTTGGTTACCAGACCTGCAAATAAGTGCACGTCGTACTTACCCAATGATGTCTTCGGCAAATAAGGGGTATGTGGATCCGTTTCCCAGGAGGATGGAGCTCAGATACCATCCATCATGTCCTGGAATAGCTCCGTAATAGTCGACGGTCTGAGGAAGTGTCGGGGATCAAAATATTGATAAAACAAGGTTGAGTCTATGAGTATGATAAGATAGATGATCAGATTAAAACATTGTGAGATCAACGTTTTTTATTATCTCAAAAGACCTAACGCTTTTAACGATGACCAAATAGCCCGCAGAGTTCTGAAATACTTTACAAAATTAAACAACAACGCAAATGGCCTCTTAGTTGCGCTTTATCTAAAACCAGTTACTTCTTTATAACAATACTTATTTACAATAATAAGGCTTGCGGCAAAAGATTGTTTTCGCAACTGTTTGTCACAATAAACATTAGTAATAATTTACAATGATAACATTTGGAAACATTTAGTCTTCCTGTCGGTTTTATAGCAAGAGAGATGCGCCTCAAAAAGAGATTTCTCAACAAACAAAAACAAAACAAAAAACAAAAAAAGAAGAAGGAACCGATCTTCTCAGCTTTCTAGGAGCAGTCAGATTTTTGAGGGACCCGCTGCCACCATGACCGTCCCCTGTAATTCTGTCATACGCACCGGGAATATGCTACGATTTCTTTCACCCATGCCGTCATCCAGCTCGTCTTGGGTAAAAATCGTTCGTCTATGGCGCTTTTAAATTATTTTCACTATGACATTTTGAAAGAGTTATTTCTCCATCAGTAAATCCATTCTAATTTTTTATTGTTTTGAAGTCTTCACTTTTTTTTTCTAAATTTGAAATTTTATACGGACTTCACCCTGGGATTAAGTGTCTC
>NC_088361.1:91540639-91543139 GCF_034508935.2 Berghia stephanieae | reverse complement strand
TAGTAGTAGTAGTAGTAGTAGTAGTAGTAGTAGTAGTAGTAGTAGTAGGGTTAGTAGTAGTAGTAGTAGTAGTAGTAGTAGTAGTAGTAGTAGTAGTAGTAGTAGTAGTAGTAGTAGTAGTAGTAGTAGTAGTATATTTATTATTATTATTATTATTATTATTATTATTATTATTATTATTATTATTATTATTATTATTAGTGTCATATCTCTCATTTTTTTTTTCTTAATTACCACACCCACCGTTGTGAAATCCATATTGTAGTAGATATCATCGGGTACGATATCATAACAATCAGTACAAGACCCGTCACATCCAAAGCAATGCATATCACTCCTAGCAAACGAGATATTATAGTAGATCTCATTCATCACAGCTGTCAGGTTTTGACCCAGTGATCCTGCCACGATTGTGTTGATTTGGTTCTGCATATCGGCCAAGTATTCAACAGCCTGGGCCAACTCTGGAAAGATATATATGTATTAAAATGAAACACTTTTCTTCAGTGCGTCAAGTTGATATAATAATAATAATAATAATAATAATAATAATAATAATAATAATAATAATAATAATAATAATAATAATAATAATGACAATAAAGATAATGATATCAATAGTAATAATAATAATAATAATAATAATAATAATAATAATAATAATAATAATAATAATAATAATAATTATTATTATTATTATTATAACAAAGTACTAAAACAACCCCCCCCCCCACTCCCCTGCCCTCTTCCAAAATATTAACCTTATGCCATGTCTTGTCTTACTCGTGATGAGTTGCTATTGTCTTGAAATTCCTTGAGTGGCACTTTGAGCACAGTGCATATTGCATTATAAATGACAGGCTGCCTCAATTCGATATATATGAGACTTGGGTTAAAGTTTCATTTCTACACTTTAAAAAGTAATGAACAAAAATGAAAATAACAGCTTCGAAAAAGAACAAAATACGAAATACGAAACGTTTCGGGCTCAAAACCCGGCTTCACCGACTAACAAAAACATTAGTACATCATTTACAATCGGGTTAGAGAAATATTTATGTTCCTTACTTTCTTTTAGAGCCTCTAACAGCTTAATACATCTTCATTGTGGAGTGTTATCTAGACGCTTAAAAAGGGGATAAGAAGCAAACAAAAGTTTCATATTTGGGCTCTCCCGACGTGCACTTATTTGCAGGTCTGATAACCCAATTCCTTATGGGCTCATTATTGTAATGGAAATCTCATTTAAAAAATGACGCAAACTATTGTCCATTATAACCGTGTTAAACTAGGCCCATAAGTGGATTCGGATGCCAGACCTGCTTTTCTGTGCATGTCGGGCTCTACCATTCCGAGTACGTGTGTTATTCCACACAGACCCCAAATCGGCAGATGTGGATGGACTAAAAAGACAGAAAAAGAATTAGGCGGTCATTAATTACCTATGTCTTTGGAATATTCATGAACAAATAAAAAAACTATTATTATGACTTCGAAAAAGCGTTGAGTGTTTGGTACTCTGTCCTTTTTTTTTTCTAAGCTCTTCCATTCATTTTTTGTTCACGACTTTTTACAGTCCACAGCTACTAGCAGTTTAATATCACCATATAATAATATTATTATTACAAATCTATTACCTGCATCCAAATTCCCGGTGTCGCTAAAAGGGGAGGCGAGGTCATCAGAATAATCCTGGACTGCGGGTTGCCAAATGATCGAGCCTACGTCTGGAAATTGGAGTAAGAACAGGCTTCAACAGTCGTGACGTCACTTCCCGCGTAATGACGTATAGTAACATAGTAACTGTTTCTAAACTATCGGAACAATGGCGGACGCCCTTATGAAATATTTCTCCGATGAGCATAAAAGTGTATCCAGAGGAGAAAAACATTATGGATCTGATCATGTTTTGACTTATACATTCTGATCACGTGGAATCTGAAAAAGTTCTTGTCAGCATGAGGAATAAAAAGTACTGATTTTCTTTGTTTAGAACCAAGCTGCTCGTTACTGGGCGACGTGATATCAGACTATTGAATCCCATTGTTGCATCATGACCATCTAAAGAGGCGGTTCAATTAATGTCGTTTTATTAAAAATCATAATGGTGACAATATCGATAATGATTGGGGGTTTAAATAGCTCAGTTGGTAGAGTACTCGCTTCACACGCAAAAGGACTGAGGTTAATTCGGGTGAAATTGAAATTAATTTTCTGATTCCCTTGTCCACCAAGTAATGAATGGGTAGCTGGGTCTGTTAGATCTGGCTGGAAGTATTTTGTGATAGACACATTCCTATCCAGAGGGGAGCAAACAATCGCTATTATACATTTCATACTAAAGAAACCGGGATAAACTCCGACTCTGAAGGCCGTTTTTTAAAAACAATAATGATGATGATTTCATGATATCTGAGGCAGTAATGCTAGACGTAACAAAGAATATAGGAATGTCTCGGAATATTTTGTCGATCATGTTATTAAGATGATGCTATTGATG
>NC_088361.1:91525639-91535639 GCF_034508935.2 Berghia stephanieae | reverse complement strand
GAGATGCCAACACGAAATTTTAAAAAATCGTAGACTCCATGGGGAAAAAAAGAAAAGAAAAAGTCATCTTAAATAGCTTTAGAAATAAGTTATTTTCTCTCAGCAAGATCCAAAAATGCTCGAAAGTCCTTTTAATTGGATCGAAGGAACCAAAATTTCCTTTTCAACAAGATTTATTTAGTCAATGAGGAATGCCATTCTGTTGCTTGAGCCAAAATTCGTATTTCTACGATTTTTTCGTAGTACTTAGCAGGTCTGCGTTATGGTTATCACAGATCATCGAATATTTTCCCCTCCGGCTTTCTACGGCGTGTCTTACGCTATCTTCAATCTTCAATCGTAAATGGCTTGTATTTGCCCATGTTCCCTGTTTTGATTTGACTGTAACTGAACATTTGCTGACCACATAACTCCACTTACCATAAGGGAATGACTGTGTTTGAATACTGTTGATGATTGCTTTGGCAAAATCCGTAAAAAATCCAAATAGAACCATCATTTCTTCCTTTGCCACCTCCGTAGGTTCATCCTCGTCTGCGAAGAAAAAAAAATGAATGTCGTAAGCAAGGGTTTGCAATGGGCATGGTCTATAATAACTTTCCATGTGCTCGAGGTCATTGGTCACATTGCAAAATGTGCTCAAAGTGACCCACTTAGTGAAAAGTGTTCACAGCTTTTTAAATAAATAACATCACGATTGCTCACTTGATTCAGCCTGACACATGGGTGTGTTTATAACATTTGTAAACAAAGCAGCGTGTTTACATTTGTTAAGAAATATCCAATCGTTGGACAGCAACAAACCATTTGATTGATGACCTGCTTTTACGAAAATATGAATATAGATCGCTCCCATTTGCAATGTATTGAATGTTGTTAGCAAAAGTTTTCTTCGTTTGCCTACACACCAATAATTCTGACCTGCAAAACTAAATTAAAACTATGAAACAAAAACACAAACACACACACGTTTATTTATTTTCTAAACTTCAGCCTGTATATAGTGTAATATCCACTAAACGTGCTCAAAGCGTTTTACAAGGGGTCGATTGCCCAACGGGAACACTTAACATGTCGGATAAGACATGACGCCTGTTAGGCGATATGTGATTTTTTTTCTTCATTAGATTCTAAACTATTAACGGCCACATACTCATTTTGCAACTGAGAATAGTGAGGCAATGTGAGAGAAGAACCTTTTCCAAGGACTCGATTCTGCGGGAGTCGTAAATTGAACCCCGGACCTTCCAGTAGACCACACAACTGCAGAACAAACACTAATAGAATCTGAGGCGTCTTGTCTCGTCCTACATGTTCTGTGTTGCTGATGACTTGGTAGCCTCTATAAAGCGCCTTGAATACATTTATCTGATTTTGCTCTATATAAACTTTCCTAGGATGAAGAAAGTAACAAAAAGCAAATGCATTATAAGTACATGATTTGCTGTGACATTCCCAGAATGGTTTGCAAAAAAAAAAAAAATAAATAATAATAATAAAAAATTAATGTCATTTTCAAGCTTCCAAGCTTCATAAACAGAAATAACAGTCCGCTCCATACATCTCCGTGGCACTAAAGAATTACTATTCCAAATAAGGTTTGTGTTGATGCGACTTTTACATACAATATCGTTAAAGTTCACTATGAGTCACTCAGGTCTTTATTATTGTTTTTTGCCATCCTTGGTTATGAGTAATTCTCACTAAACTGGTATTAACCGGAGCTATAACCGTTCAAGGTTACAAATAGTTTTGTGTGTTGGTCCGTTATATTTCCGAATGGTAATGTTGTGAGTTTCTTAGCCAAGCGCACAGAATCTATAGATAGTATGCACTTGGCTAATAAGTTCACAACATTGCCATCCGGAAGTATAACTGGCCAACACACAAAACTGTGTGTAACCATGATCGTTTATTGTCTGGTTATTATAGTTTAGTGAGAATTACTCATAAACGCGGATGGCAAAAAAACAATAACAAAAACCTTAGTGACGTCATCTTCGAACTATCTAAAGACTAGTCAATATGGATAGTGTGCGCTTGGCTAAGAAGCTCACAACATTGCCTTCCGGAAGTAAAACGGACTAATACACAAAACTCTGTGTAACCTTGAACATTTATAATCCGGTTAATACAGTTTAGTGAGAATAACTATAAAAACGAGGATGGCCAAAAACAATAACAAAGACCTGAGTGTCGTCAATTTAATTCCATCTACACGTGATGATTAATCACCAAAATGGCTGTCTAAAAACAATAACAAAGAGCTGTGTGGCGTCCATTTTCGTCCCACCGTCTATAGATAGTATGCGCTTGGCTAAGAAGCTCATAACATTGCCATCCGGAAGTATAACAGACCAACACACAAAACTGTGTGTAACCATGAACTTTTCTAGTGTGGTTGATACAGTTTAGTGATAATCACTCACAAACGCGTGTGGCAAAATACAATAACAAAGGCTTGAGTGAAGTCATCTTCGTTCTATCTATAGATAGTGTGCACTTGGCAAAGAAGCTCACATCATTGCCATCCGGAAGTATAACAGACCAACACACAAAACTATGTGCATACAGTTTAGTGAGAATTACTCATAAACGCGGATGGCAAAATACAATAACAAAGGCTTGAGTGACGTCATCTTCGTTCTATCTATAAAACGGAGACATACCTTCTGGAAGTCCTGCAAATACAAAGTCTCCCGTGGTCTCTCTTTTGTGGCCAAGAATGGTGTTGTTGTATTCTTCATAGACCAGCGAGCCCTGGGTACCTGGTACAAGAAACACCAGGAACCAGAGCACCCCTAGCATCATGGTTAGGTTCCATGACGCTACTGGGCGTGGAGGTTTGGACGTGAAACGATCACCAGTCATCTCGTCTTGAGGCTTGACCAATGTGATGGTCAGTGATTGACGCAGACCCTTTTTGGCCGCAACTCACCTGTGACAAAAAGATTGATAAAAAATCTTTTTGACCATTAGAGACCTTCCTTAATTTACGAAAAGAAATATTTAGAACTATCGAACACCGAATGATGTTGCCTGAAATTTGAGAAAAGGATTAAATTCAAATCTTGTGTTTTAGTGTATCGTTGTCTTGAAATTACTGACTAAACCTTCAATTCAGAAAAGTGAGTGGAGCAGGCACTTATGTTGGTAACAACAAGATATGAAGTGAGTAGAAAAGTGCCAGAAGACAATAGAGAATAAAAAAATTTTTCGCGGCGGTGGTGGGGTTTGAACCTGCGACCTTATTGGTACGACAACTCCGCCTGGCAGGTGAGAGCGTGGCTCTACCGTGTGAGCTATCCACGAACACAGAAATATTCGTTTCAAACCCAAAGTCATTTCTAGATCCCTCTCTCACCCACTTCTTGAGATCGCCGATTCGTTCACCACCATCGCGAAGTAATTTTGACCAGCAGTTAAGCTTAATAGCCAATATTCTCATCACAAACATATAACATAGAAACGATTGAGACATTGAGTATGCTCCGGTGTATGGGGTGAATTTTTAATTCAGAAAAGTGAGTGGAGCAGGCACTTATGTTGGTAACAACAAGATATGAAGTGAGTAGAAAAGTGCCAGAAGACAATAGAGAATAAACAATTTTTTCGCGGCGGTGGTGGGGTTTGAACCTGCGACCTTATTGGTACGACAACTCCGCCTGGCAGGTGAGAGCGTGGCTCTACCGTGTGAGCTATCCACGAACACAGAAATATTCGTTTCAAACCCAAAGTCATTTCTAGATCCCTCTCTCACCCACTTCTTGAGATCGCCGATTCGTTCACCACCATCGCGAAGTAATTTTGACCAGTAGTTAAGCTTAATAGCCAATATTCTCATCACAAACATATAACATAGAAACGATTGAGACATTGAGTATGCTCCGGTGTATGGGGTGAATTTTTAATTCAGAAAAGTGAGTGGAGCAGGCACTTATGTTGGTAACAACAAGATATGAAGTGAGTAGAAAAGTGCCAGAAGACAATAGAGAATAAAAATTTTTTTTTTTTTCGCGGCGGTGGTGGGGTTTGAACCTGCGACCTTATTGGTACGACAACTCCGCCTGGCAGGTGAGAGCGTGGCTCTACCGTGTGAGCTATCCACGAACACAGAAATATTCGTTTCAAACCCAAAGTCATTTCTAGATCCCTCTCTCACCCACTTCTTGAGATCGCCGATTCGTTCACCACCATCGCGAAGTAATTTTGACCAGCAGTTAAGCTTAATAGCCAATATTCTCATCACAAACATATAACATAGAAACGATTGAGACATTGAGTATGCTCCGGTGTATGGGGTGAATTTTTAATTCAGAAAAGTGAGTGGAGCAGGCACTTATGTTGGTAACAACAAGATATGAAGTGAGTAGAAAAGTGCCAGAAGACAATAGAGAATAAAAAAAAAAAAAAAATTCCATTGCAACAATGAGCCCATAACAATTCGGGTATCAGACCTGCAAATCAGTGCACGTCGACTTTGAATACATTTTCTTGAGAGTAAACTTACAAAGTTAAAATGATACTAAACAGCTAGAAGTTGTGGACTGTAGTAATGAACAAAAAACTATTATTATTATTATTATTATTATTATTATTATTATTATTATTATTATTATTATTATTATTATTATTATTATTATTATTATTATTATTATTATTATTATTATTATTATTATTATTATTATTGTTATTATCATCATTATTATTATCATTATTATTATCATTATTACTATTATCATCATCATCATCATCATCATCATCATCATCATCATCATCATCATCATCATCATCATCGTTATAATAATAAAGATAATAATAATAATGATAATAATAATAATAATGATGATAATTACTATAATAATAATAATAATAATAATAATAATAATAATAATAATAATAATAATAATAATAATAATTGCTAGTACAATAATAATAATATTAATAATAATAATAATAATAATAATAATAATAATAATAATAATAATAATAATAATAATAATAATAATAATAATAATAATAATAATAATAATAATAATAATGATAATAATAATAACAATTATTATTATTATTATTATTATTATTATTATTATTATTATTATTATTAATATTATTATCATCATTATCATTATTATTATTATTATTATCATCATCATCATCATCATCATCATCATCATCATCATCATCATCATCATCATCATCATCATCATTTTCATTAATTTTCTCATTTTTATTATTATTTATTATCATGATAACAATAAACATTATTATTATTATTATTATTATTATTATTATTATTATTATTATTATTATTATTATTATTATTATTATTATTATTATTATTATTATTATTATTATTATTATTATCATTATTATTGTTATTATTATTATTATTATTATTATTTATTATTATTATTATTATTATTATATTATTATTATTATTATTATTATTTATTATTATTATTATTATATTATTATTATTATTATTATTATTATTATTATTATTATTATTATTATTATTATTATTATTATTATCATTATTATTGTTATTATTATTATTATTATTATTATTATTATTATTATTATTACTATTATTATTATTATTATTATTATTATTATTATTAATATTATTATTATTATTATTATTATTATTATTATTATTATTATTATTATTATTATTATTATTATTATTATTATTATTATTATTATTATTATTATTAATATTATCCACCATTTCCAATAATCAACTGATTAACCAAAAGAAAATTTAGTAAAACTCCACTATATAACACGTTATCAAACTTCATACTTACCTCACGTCTTGTGGCTGACTATAGAGAACAATGAAGCAATAACGGCGTCACCGAATCAGAAGCTATAATCCTTGACTGGATTATCGTTTGGATAAGCGGATTAACGGGATTCATGTTTGGAAGTCATGATTGGATTATCGCACCAGTTGCGAAATCAAAAAATAGTTTGTAGTCTTGACCTTATTTTTTTTTTCATATAGCAGTCCTTCAGAGCGTGAAACGGACAACAGCAATTGCTTGCTACCCTTAGGATAGGACGCAATTCTATCGCAAAGTATTTCCGCCAGATCTAACAGACCCAGCTACCCAACCACTGCTGGGTAGACAGGGGGGGGGGGGGGGGAGGGTCAGAAAAAAATATCGATTGCACCCGGGATCTATCAAGTTGCCTTTGCTTGTGAAGCGAGTGCTCTACCAATTGAGCTATCGGGACCTCCCCCTCCCCTTATTTAATAACACAACAAATATTGTACCCTGAGTAGTTGCACATGGCGAAATGGAATAGAAGTAAAGTAATGAATTTGTATTGACATTTGAATGATGTATTTGATGTCTCTGTAGCAAAATGCCATTATATTACTTGAGATAACATAACGAATGAATAAATCAATTAAATGATATAGGAATGAATAAAGAGCTGAATAGATAAATTATTATTTACAACCTTATTTGAAAAAAAAAGGTTGTCAAATTAACAAAGATTCTCAATTAATTGATTTAACTTCTCCTTCTTCACTTTTTAAAGGTGGATTCTTGCTGGACCGGTGTTTTGTTTTTTGTTTTTTCGTATTCGGGGGACAACTAGTTTGGTGGAATCACTGGCCGAATGTAAGGGGCGGAGTTTGGAATATCTTTCAATCAGTTCCGAAAAGGTAGGAAGGGGCAGTTCTTTCAAGACAACGATACACTAAAACACAAGCTTTAAATTTAATCCTTTTCTCAAATTTCAGGAAACAATATTCGGTGTTCGATAGTTCTACAATTACCTCCCAAGCAGCCCGAAGAAACTCCTCTCTGGCTTTCATCTGTGCCATACGACCTGCTTCTGTGTTTGTTCTCCTAATCTAGTCCGCTATGTCTTGAGACCAACCTCCTCCTTGGCTGCTCCGCCTCCCTTGCAGGCACCCTCCGTGCAAAACTTTTCTATTGTAGCGTGTCTTTAGATGTGGCAGAAGAATGTCAGCCTCAATATCTGGATGGTTGACAGGAGATGGCAATCTTTGGAGTCCATTTTCTCCAAGACCCAAATGTTTTATGTCTTGGCTGTTAATGGTATTTTTATGAACTTCCTGTCGCACTTCATCTCAAATGCATTTATTTTCTTTTTACATCTGCCTTTGTTATTGTCCGCGATTTACAATTTACAACCGTATGTTGTTCTTGGGAAAATGCATGTTTTATGACTCTTCTTTTTTTTTAAATTGAGCTTTTATATAGAGCAATATACACTAAACGTGCTCAAGTAGTAGTATCGTATGGTGGGGTCACACTTTCAGATCTGTCGCGTCGAGCCAAGCCTTGAATTCATCTTCACATTTGTGAATGGTTTCATAACCTCCATTCAGCTTGGTAACAGGACAGTGGAGCACAAGGTGATCTACATCTTGGGGGTCAGTTTGGCATTTGGGGCATTCTGTTGAGTTGTTTAGGCCCCATTTGTTCATTTTGCGGCTGTTTTCGCATGTCTGGAGCGTAGCCTATTTGCAGCCACCCAGTATTTCCTACCAAGCTGTGAGCCAGGAATTTCATTGGTAGGGTCTTCAATAATTTGGCCTCCTGTTGGGGTATTATTTGCCCATTCTTTTCTCCATTCATCAGTGATGCTGTAGTAATCTTTCTTGAGAGGTAGAAAGGGGATCTGGATTTTAATCTTGAGCAGGTAGGGGCATTTTTGTAAATTTCGCACAGAGGGGTATCGTTGTTTTGTTCTGCCTTTTGAATCCACCTTTGGTTTTGTTCCTCTCTTCTGAGATGTGGTGGTGCAATTCCACTCAAGACTGGTAGCCACTGCACTGGGGTTGACTTTAGGCACCCTGTGATGGTACGCATGGAATCCCTTAGCTTTGTGTCAACTAGTTTGGTGTTTTTACTTCTGGCCCATGCCGGTGAACAATATTCGCCGACACTGTGACATAGGGCAACGGTGGATGTCCGGAGTACAATCGGTGAGGCACCCCAGCCTGTCCCTGCCAGTTTTCGTATCAGGCAGTTCCTTTTGCCAAATTTTCGGGAGGTTGCTTCAAGGTGTTTTTTGTATGTCAACTGTCGATCCAAAATGACTCCAAGGTATTTAGGGTTCTGGTCAGATGGCAGTGATATGCTATCGATGGTGATGTTTAGTTGTCTTTGAGATTCTCTGTTGTTTAAGTGGAAAACTGATGATACTGTTTTATTTGTGTTCATTTTGAGGTACCATTTATCAAAGTAATTTTTCATTTTGCTCACATCTTGGCATAGGGTAGTTTCTATATCATTCCAAGATCTTGATTGGTATGATAGAGCCCAGTCATCAGCGTACCCCAATTTCATTGATGTTGTGTTTGGCATGTCACTGATATAAACATTGAAGAGTGCTGGTGCAAGAACTGACCCCTGTGGTACTCCGTTCTTTATTCGTTTGACTTTGCTTGTTGTACCACCTAGCAATACGTGAAATTTCCTTGGACCAGTTATTTGAGACAGGAGATTAAGAATTTTTCTGCATTTGATAATCTTGGCTAATTTAAACATAAGGCCGCCTGTCCACACTGTATCGTATGCTGCTGACAAGTCAATTAGCACAGTTCCAGTTTTCATTCTTTTCTGAAAGCCTGATTCAATATGGGAGGTAAGAGCTATGACCTGTTCTGTTGTGCATCTGTTTTGTTGGAACCCAGCTTGTTCTTTTGGGATAGCAGTTTGTAGGGCTGGTGTTATTCTTGTTAGGATTACTTTCTCAAGCAATTTATATAGGCAACAAAGTAGGGATATTGGTCTATAACTGAAGGATCGTTCGCTGGCTTGTTTGGTTTTAGGATAGCAATGACTTTTGCATGCTTCCACGTCGGAGGGTACTTTCCCTTGTCTAGGATATCAGTCATTGCAGTAGACAACCATTCCATTGCGTGCGGTCCAAGGTGAGTGAGCATGTCAGGGTAAATACCATCCACTCATAGTTTTCAGAGCATTTTGAATTTCATTGGGACTGATAGGTAGTGTCCACATTGACCCATCTTTTGGAAGAGAGTTAATCATTCTGTTATAGTCTTTCCTGATCTTATTTTCAAATGCATGGTTTGGGATATGTTGACCTCTTTGTTTGATTTCGTTAGCAACTTTGCTTGCTTCTATGGCTGGTGCAGTGGTGGTCCTATTCTTGTCTGGGTCTAATTTTTTAACCAATTTCCAAGCATGTCTGCTTGAGTGTTTCATGTCTAAATTTTCAACAGTTTCTGTCCATCTCTTTCTTCTTTCTTCTTGGAGAGAATCTAATAGTTTATCTGCCATGTCTTGGTCTAGGGTCTGTTCGTATTCTTTCAGTAGGTCCTCGCTTGTATTTGACCAGCATGGGATGTGCCACTCTCTTACTCCTCTTGGAATATACATTTTGGAGCTTTTTAATATTAACTTGCAAAATCTGTTAATGTTATCAAGTGATGTTGGAATTCTTCGACAAATTCTTTCTATGTATGCGGCATATTCCTCCCACTTCGCTTTTCTAAAATTCCATCTTGGTTTTGGTATGGCATGGGATTTAGTTATCTGTATACCTGTTGTTAGTGCTCAAAGCACTTAACAAGGGGTCCTCGCCAACAGCAACATTTAACATGTAGAACGGGACATGACGCCTGTTAGGCGATAATATTACAATCTTTATTCCGGGCAGAGACAAAAGCTGTTAACGGCCAGTTACTCATTTTACACCGAGTACGGTGAGAGAATGTGAGTAAAGAACCTTCTCCAAAGACTCAACTATGCGCCAAGCGAAGCTCGAACCTAGGAGCTTCCGATCCGAAAGCGAGTGTCATACCACTAGACCACATAGCCGTACCTTCAGGTCGGAGAAATGGCAATTAGTTTGGCAGAGGCAAGTGCCGATCTGCGTCTTACAATATCTTGCTGACTTGCCAGGTCCTATCTTTCTAAAATTCATATCATATCATGTACTTGCTGATTTAGGCCAACTGTTTTGAATGCCCCGGGATTGG
>NC_088361.1:91458139-91515639 GCF_034508935.2 Berghia stephanieae | reverse complement strand
GATAAAACATGACGTCTGTAATCATTTTTTCCCCGACAGAGACAACAATTTTAAAGGTCAGGCACTCATTATACACCTGAGTACGATGAGTAAAGAGCCTTTTCCAATGACTCAACTTAGAGCCGCTCAGAGCGGGACTCGAACCCTGGACCTTCCGGTCGGAAGGCGAGTGTCATAGTATCACAGGATCACATAGTCGCACGAATGTACTAGACAGATGAACAATGATGAATTGAATGTCAAAACAAAATGATCAGATTATCAAATCTAGATAAGTGCTTTGAAATTTTCAGAAATAAAACACACCTTGCAATAACAAAAAATTGACAGATTGAAAACAAGCCACTAAAAACACAACAACAAATTCAAGATGTGGTGTATTTATACATTATCGTTCTGTTAACTCGGAAAAGACAAGAATGCGATTCCCGACAGCTGTTGACATAAATACAAAATAATTGGATAAGCACACACAATATGTGTACATAGGCACATGCACACGTTTTACCCCTTATTACTTCAGTTGCTCTCGACGATAATTTCATTATCTATAGATAGTTTGCGCTTGGCAAAGAAGCTCACAACATTGCCATCCGGAAGTATAACGGATCAACACACAAAACTCTTGTGTAACCATGAACTTTTAAAGTCTGGATAGTACAGTTAAATGAGAATTACTCATAGATGTGAATGGCAAAAAACAATAACAAAGACCCGAGTGACGTCAACTTCATTCTACCTAAATATAAATATATCTCTTAATTTAAATATAGATTTAATTTGAAACCCTTTTAGTACCTGGACTACTGGGGCAATGAGCTTTTATATAGGGAAATATATACTTAAAACTAACTATACATTTGACTGTTTCCCTCCCAAGGGGGGCCAGGACAAAACCAAACAATCGCATTCCAAGACAAAGACAGAAAGCATGTTGGGAAACAGACATAGGGGGATAGAAGATGTAGTATGTACCTCCCTGCCCACTATGGGAAGTCAGGAACCCCACCCAGGAAAATACATTGTTATCGACCAGTTTCTCCATTCTGTAGTTAGTTGAGTACGGCGAGAAAATGTGAGTAAAGAGCTAGTTGAAGTCTAGTGGTATGACACCCAGCATTTGACCTGTAGCTCTTGAGTTCGAGTTCTGTATTGGCGTCATCATAACTATAATACAATCAACACAACTTCAATCAATCTAAAGTCCCGATTGTTTTAATCCCTAATAATAATAATAATAATAATAATAATAATAATAATAATAATAATAATAATAATAATAATAATAATAATAATAATAATAATAATAATAATAATCACCATCATCATCATCATTACCAACAACATCACCATCACCATAATCATCACTACTACCACTACCACCACCTCCACCACTACCGCTTCAACCAAACACAACCACCATCACCACCAACACCACCACAACCACGACAGCAACGAAACTAAGAACCCGGTTGTCAACAATCATCATCATTATCATCATCATCACCACCACCATCATCATCATCATTACCACCACCACCACCATCACATCGCCGCCGCCACCACCACACGTCCACCATAACACAAACACCAAAACCACAATCAAGCTAAGAGCCCTATTGTAAGGGACAGTGTTTTTGTCCCCAATCAATTATGATCGATCGATATGCACAGGCTGTACACAATACAAACGATACACTCGCCTCGTGCCAATGGAAATAACCGTAAATATTACATTACAAACAATAGGTAACTACCACATCCTCTCAAGAAAGAGCGTCATTAGTTCGATTGGTTCTTGGCGATGTGAACGTATTTGTAGGTCTGATAACCGGATACAATTATGGGCTCGTTTTAACATTGTTGTAATGGAGAATATTTTGCTTTGGTTCGAGATTATTTCCATTACAACAATGAGCCCATAACAATGTGGATTTTCAGACCTGCAGATAAGTACATATCAGTTGTAGGCGATGTGTACATAAATGCAGGTCTGACACCCGAACTCACTTATGGGCCTAGTTTAACATTGTTGTAATGGATAATATTTTGCGTCATTTTTTGAGATATCCATTACAACAATGAGCTAAAACGATTTGGGTTATCAGACCTGAAAAGAAGTACACGTCGGTTCTAGGCAATGTTAAAAATAATGAAATGAAATCAAATCAAATTCCCCTTATTCATCCCATAGCAGGCATTTGTCTCTAGGATATATTCCAAGGGAAGACTAGAATAACCCAGGCGTCAGCGTCGAATGATCGATCGATATGCACAGGCTGTACCCAGTACAAACGACACACTCGCATTATCATACCTGGAGAAGAGAATTAACAGAAGACCTAAAAACTGAAGGCTTAACATGGAGAGACGCTGAGAAAATGGTTCACTCGATGATGTGATGGAATGTGACCCACCGGTCAATAAGGTATTATATCGAAATGAACTAGAGATGTAAATTGAGTATGAAGTTAAATGGTGAGAATTAGGATTTTAACGGCGGTTGAAGATAGTGAAACAATACTATGCGGCTATGTGGTCTTGTGGTATGACACTTGCTTTCGGATCGGAAGGTCCTGGGTTCGAGCCTCGCTCGGTACATAGCTGAATCCTTGGAAAAGGGTCTTTACTCACATTCTCTCACCGTACTCAGGTGTAAAATGAGTGGTTGCTAACAGCGTTGTCTCTGTCCGAGAAAAAAATGTGTCGTATTGCCTATTAGGCGTCATGTCTCCTCTTACATGTTAAGTGTTTGTTTTTAAGGGTTTTACGGCGCTTGGAACACGTTTAGGTCATATCAGCGCCAGTAAAAAGGAAGAAAATTGGATAGTGAAAAGATTCTAGATGTACAATAAAAAGGACGTGAGGAAAAAAGTTAGACAAAGGGGAGTGGTTCAAATAGAGAAAAGGTGTAGATTCCAAGAGCATACTCTCAGTAAGTTTGAGATCACCTAAATGTTTCACCCATACACCAACACAAGATCCCACTAAGAGGAATGCACTCAAATGCTTACATTATACATTCAAAATAACAAACATAATAATACATAACAGAGAGATGATTTACAAGGAAAAAAATATCATCTCCCAAAACAATACCTATGCATTTGACTCTTTCCCTCCCAGCTAAGCACTACGGCCAGGGCCAGGGCAAAACCAAGTAATCTCATTCCATGACAAAGACAGAAAGCAAATTGGAAAACAGATATAGGGGGATAGAAGACACAGTAAGTGCCACCTTGCCCACTATGGGAGGCCAGGAACCCCACCCAGACATGTTAAGTGTTGCTGTTGGCTAGGAACCCCTAGTAAATCAATTTGGGCACGTTTAGTAGACATTGCGCTGTGTAAAAGCTCAAGATATCAAACAAAAATCGCTCTTCTAAACAAAGGCTTTTATTCTAAACTCAAATTTTATAAGATAGGCCTCGCATCAAAATTTAAATTTTAACCATCTTCTTGTCAACTACAGCAAAATCGCCACATTTATTACAACACAACCAACATCTTTCTTACATCGGATGTATTGTGTTCATTCGAAAATATGATTGTAATATTTTTGTTATGGCTATTAAAACTTTATATTCTGTTGTCACAATTATGTTTCTGGACTTCCTTTTTTATAAAATTTCCCTTTTGGGATTCAATGATCTTAAGTGGGTAGGATATTTTTAGGAAAGATCATGAGAATGGCTGATAAGGAGAGAGTTAAGCACCGGATTCGCCATGAATTACGATCATTATTAATCGACTCAAGAGTGAGTGAATACTTGTCTATGGGCTATGACGGATATTGTAAGAGCGTTAGTACAAAGAATGAGGCCTAACAGGTGACTAGTACTCTATGTAATGGTTATATTGATCCATTTGGCCTGCTGGGAGAATTAATGGAATGTTTTGAAGCTCAATGAGCATGGTAAATCCGTAGAAATGCGTTTTAAAATTATTTTTTAAAGATTACATATTTCTGGCGATAAATTCAATTTTCACCATCTAAATTGTCCCTACGAGGGGCTCCGATATGTCAGTTGGTAGAGTACTCGCTTCACACGCAAAGGGACCGAGGTCAAACCCAGTTTAAGTCGAGATTTGTTAGTTTGTTTTTGTTCTTAAGGGTTTTACGGCGCTTGCAACACATTAAGGTCATATCAGCGCCGGTAAAAAGGAAGAAACTGGGATAGTAAAAAGTTCTAGAATTACAATTAAAGCACAAAAGAAAAGGTGAGACAAAGGTGAATTGGTTCAAATAGGAAACAGATGTAGATTCCAAGAGCACACTATCAAAGTACTTAGTTTGAGATCACCTAAAAGTCTCATCCAGACACAAGCACAGGTCCCAACCAAGAGGAATACACTCAAATGTTTACAAATCAAATAATATAATATGTAAACTAAGCATAATACAATGCATAATAGAGAGATGATTTACAAGGAAAAAAAAGATCGTCTCCCAAAATTCTAACTATACATTCGACCGTTTCCCTCCTAGCCAAGGAACTCCGGCCATGGTCCAGACAAAACTAAGTAATATCATTCCAAGACAACGACAGGAAACAATTGGAAAACGGGTAGAGGGGGATAGAAGACACAGCATGTACCTCCCCGCCCACAGTCGAGATTTAAATTTTTTTTGACTCCCCCGTTTACTTAGGGAACCCGCAGGGAACAAGGAAAAGAGGGCAAGAGAAGAGAATTAATAGAGGGCCTAAAAAATAAAGGCTAAACATGGAGAGACGCTGAGAAGATGGCACAAAGCCTGACAGGAAGGAGGGGCTTTGTCGATGGACTATGCTCCAGCCGGACCGAAGGGCCTAAGCAAATAAATAAGTATGTGTCCACTTGGCAGTGATCGACTAGCTATCAGTGAACCTTGTGTATGTTAATAATAATAATAATAATAATAATAATAATAATAATAATAATAATAATAATAATAATAATAATAATAATAATTATAATAATAATGATCAGCACTCTGTCCACAGTGCTTTAGAATATTGAGAAAACAAAACCAACACATACTGAAAATGGCTATTACTATTACTCTTTATTGCAAAAACTGAAAAAAAGTATTTATCAACATCAAAAGTGGAGTGCTTAATTAAGATAATGAACAGGTGATATTTTATCATTAGAAGACTTGTAAATTCTAATAATCAAAACACAATAAATTAGGAGGTGTATAAGGACTGGGTGTTTGTTGATTGTTTTAATGAGTTTTAAGGCGCTTGTGACACTATTATGTCATTTCAGTGCCAGTAAAACGAAAGAAGACGGGATGGTAAAACCAGTTTAGATAAAAATGTAAATGCTCCCGAGAAAAATCATTTAAATGGAAAAAATAGGGAACAGAAAAAGATTCCAAGAGCAAATCATCAATGTCCTTGAATTGAGATCACCTAAAAGTTTCCAACCAGACACAAGCCCGGAATCCCACTTAGAGGAAAATGTTCGAATGCTTTCACAATATTATATTTAAAAACTGTAGCACCATAAGTGCAAAACAGAGAAATGATTTACGAAAAAAAAAAAAAAAAGAAAAGGAAAATAACAAAAGAAGAATCATCTCCCAAAACAAACATTATACATTCGACTGTTGGTTTCTCTCTTTAGCCAAGGTATCCAACCAGGACAAAACCAAGTAATCTCATTCCAAGACAAAGACAAAAAGCAACCTTGAAAAGATAAAGGGGGAATAGAAAACACTACAAAAGTTACTTCTCTGCCCACTACGTCATGGGATGTTAAATGACCCCACCCAGAACATGTAAGACTCGTCCTTAACACCCCTGATTAAACCTGCAAAACAATATGTAATCGAGATTATAAATTAATTTAAGTGTTGTAATAAAAATTAAAAAAACAACATGCTACAGGTGCTGTGAAGTAGATCACGTAAAATGATGAAATAAATAAAATCAAAATTGCGTCAATTGAGATCACATTGGTGACAAACATTGAAAATAACAACTTGTAGTAAATTTGACTTAATTTCTGTGAATTTTAACATGGGATGAATCAAATAAAAAAAATCATCGACATTCTACTAGAAGACTGTCTAAAAGTAATATATCAGGTTTTTGTGGGTGAATAATTTTGTTTGCTCATTTGATTTTAGTAAATAAAATGTGACTCACGTCCTCAAATTTGTATTATGTCGGGTTGACCCAGATGGTGAAAAGTGAATTAAAAATTAACGTCATTAGAAATGTGGAATTTCAGTCTTTTGCTTTTGATCAAAATGTATTTTGTGGGCTGCGGATTATCTGGTCCTATCTCCAGATTTCTTCAAATTGAGAAAAATTGATTTTAGATTATTTGTTGTTAAAAATTGAAATATAACTTCAGCCTTTTTTGTACATAACTTTTGAACTAATACCCAGATTTGAACAAAATTTTTAAGCAAATGAAACCCATTTAAAATCTGATTGTAATGCATTAAATATTTCAAAATCTTCCAAAAGTGGAGACAGAGCCAGTGAATCCTCAGCATCAAGATCATCCAGTCATAATATCGTTTTGAGATGATATGTCAAAATAAATAGGCAAGACAAGCGATATATACAGTGAAGGAACAGAATAAGATAAGTAAATAGCAAAAGTAATGAAAATTATTGATTCGGGTGATAAAATAATGATTAGTTTCAATAGACTAAAATCAATAAAGGTGGATACTTATGAATATCAAAGAATGTATTAAAAATTTTTTTTTTTATTGTTTTCAAGTCCTACAATTGTTTTCTATTTTCAATCAATTTCGTTACTTACTCTCTGAAGTTTTAACGTCGTCATTGCCTTTGCGTATATGAATGTATCACCGCATACACATTTTGATTGAAAAATCCACAACTGCAACCCGTTGAATTAAATGAATAGGA
Source organism: Berghia stephanieae (assembly GCF_034508935.2). NCBI lineage: Eukaryota > Metazoa > Mollusca > Gastropoda > Nudibranchia > Aeolidiidae > Berghia > Berghia stephanieae. Next base: position 91,508,761 of record NC_088361.1, on the reverse strand, counting down.
TGAGGAAATAAAAAATAATTACAATATTAATCTTAAAAACAATCGACGATGTGTTGTAAACTTTTTGATTTGACTGACTATCAAAAGATCCCATTAAAAAGAAGACTGATTGCACATGACTACATTTTAAAACATATTAGAAGAAGATTCATGTATCATGATTGAATCAAACCTAAAAAAAACAACAAATAAATCAAAATTCAACTGTAAGAGATGAACAGATTACTCATTTCGAATATGGAACAAAAAGGATACAGCAAATGGTAAATTATACAATTTCCAAAACGAAAAAAAAAAAAGAGAAAAGAATAAACAATACTTATAATAAAGTTATAAAAAAAGAGAAAAAGAATAAACAATACAAATAATTAAGTTATAAATAGCTTTATATATACACTCAACATGTGGACTGAAAATAATAAAATAATAAAAAAGAGTACAAAAAAAAATTATGTGCATAAGTACGCTTGTGCAATGCAATTTAAAAAAAGAAGAAAAGCAAAAATCATACTTAAAATAATAAATGCAAAAGATTGATAATTACCCCAAAAGTTTTTTAGGTTACGTTAGTGACCTTCTTACCTATGTACAAACTTGCTTTATATTGTGTTGTAGTTATAATTTTTATCGAAAATCGTGATTTAAAAAACACAAACGAGTTTTATACAGACCCTAGCTCGCTTTATTGAAAGTTCTTTTCAGCAGTCAGGAGCCCTGATAACTAAGTAGTAGAGTGGTCAACTCATACACGAAGGGAATGGTATTCTTTTCCAAATGTTGTCCCCTAAGTCTACCCAATAGTTGTTGGGTGGCTGGGTCTATTAGACCTAGTGGAAAGTGCTTTGCTGTGGCGTCCTCCCCCTCGTGGATCTTTACCTTGCAGTGGTGAGGGGGCTTGAGGCACACGGGAGGGCAAAGGTGTAAATCCCGGTCGACCGTCACGAGACCATCCCGGGTATCGAGCCAACGAGCCACATGAGCTGCTCGCCCCGGTGTGTGACTAAATTTGATCCAAACCCGGTGCCCGAATAGCAGCCCTATCCCGGGCGCCACACTATTATCCTTATGTCGAGTCCCAATCAGTCTCGTCAATGGCGAAGCGGTCTGCCGCATAGCCAAATAATACCGCGTTCGTGTCGCCAGGGTCGTCGGCACGTCCGAAAAAAAAGCAAACGTCCCATGCATCGATCGATTCGCGGCCTGCCGATCGGAAAATGTGACGGCGGGGATGGCGAACTGACGCACATATTGTCCCTGAACGTCGAGAGCCAGAGTATGGCAAAAAATGAGCTTTTATCAAAGCTATTGGCCGTTCACTGCGTAGATATCCTCCTGTTACAGGAGACCCACCTTTATTCAGGCGTGCAATCTTCCCGATTCCAGATCCCAGGCTATACGGTGGTCCAACGCGAGGACACTTCGAGGCTCAAATGAGGGGTTAGCGTTTACGCTAAAGAGCCATCGAAGGTAAGGGTCATTGAGAGCGTAACAGACAGCAATGGGGTGAACCGAATTTCCGTGGAAGTAGGTGGACTGTGTTTGCATAATATTTACAAACCACCTAGAGCGACTTGGACTACACCACCGGTTCCGGTGGTCAGCTATCCTTCCATCTGTCTGGGAGACTTTAATAGCCACCATCACGAATGGGGCTACCGAGACTGCAACGAGGCAGGAAGACAACTCCGCTCATGGATGGACTGTAATGATCTACACCTAGTGTACGATCCTACAGCCAAGGGTACCTTCCGGGGTACCCACCATAAGAAGGAGTATACTCCAGACCTCACCCTCGTAACGAAAGGCGCGAACGGTGAACCGCTGCAGGTGAAGCGGAGAGTCCTCGGGGACTTTCCGCATAGCAGCACAGGCCGGTTCTTGTCACAGCTGGGGTGACAATACCGAGGGTGCAGTCTCTCCCACTTTGCAGATGGAATTTCAGGAAGGCTGACTGGGAGGAATTCAGTTCCTATATCGAGCAGGTCTGCCCTGCCATCCCTCCCAAGTCCAAGAATATAACCAGATTCAGTAGGCTACTGGTTAAGAGCGCTCAACGCTCTATTCCACGGGGCAAACGGAAATTCTACACCCCTTGCTGGACAGCAGAGTCGGAAGAGCTGTACCGAGAGTACCAGCAGACCCAGTCCCAGGACGCAGCCGATAGACTACTTCAGTCTCTGGCAGAGGGAAGGAAGCAACGGTGGCAGGAGACCGTGGAAAGTCTCGACTTTACACACTCCAGCCGCCACGCTTCATCATTGCCTTTTTCACCCTGGGTCAGGGTATAGGCCACAGACAAACAGTTTCCATCCTTCTCTATCCTGAGCCAACTTTTTTATCTCATTCCAGGTCTTACCACTTCTTTGTATATCAGCTTCTTTAATTCTTCTCCATGTTCCTCGTGGCCTTCCCCTTGATCTTCTGCCCTGAGGGTTCCAGTCCAATACTTTCTTTGTTATAGTTGAGTCATTCTTTCTAAGCGTGTGTCCAATCCACCTCCATCGTCTTCTTCCTATATCCTCTCCCACTGGTTTCTGCTGTGTTCTTTTCCATACTTCTTCATTTTTTATTCTATCCATCCATTTTATTCTGAGTAGCTTACGCATGCACCTGTTTACGAAAATCTGTACCCTCCTTATACATGCCTGTGATGCGTTCCAAGTTTCACATCCATACAGTAGGACAGACTTCACGTTTGAGTTGAAAAGTCTTAGCTTTAGTTGAAGGGAGATATCTTTAGTTCTCCAAACTCTGTTCAAAGATGTGAATGCAGCCTGTGCCTTTCCTATTCGTGCTTTCACCTCTGCTTCCGTGCCTCCATCCTTGTCAATTATACTTCCGAGATAGCAGAAAGTGTCTATATCTTCGAGTTCCTGATCTTTTACTTTGATCTGCTCCCTTTGACGCGTACCTATCCTCAAGACCTTTGACTTTGCAGGGTGAATTCTTAGACCAATTGATTCCGAGAGGCTGTTTATAATTGTGGTTTTTGCTTGCATCTGGTCCTGGGTGTGGGACAGAAGAGCCAGATCATCTGCAAAATCCAGATCATCCAACTGTGTCCAGGGGGTCCACTGTATCCCATTTCTTCTCCCTTTGGAGGTTTCCTTCATTAGCCAATCAATGGCAAGGATGAACAGGAATGGTGAGAGCAAGCATCCCTGCTTGACACCAGTCTTAATTTCAAAGCTGTCAGTAAGCTGATCTTCATGTACAACCCTGCAACTTGATCCTTCATACATTTCCTTAATGAGGTTTACTATCTTTTCAGGGAGTCCATAATGTGCCAGAATTTTCCACAATGTTGCTCTGTCAATACTGTCGAAAGCCTTCTCGTAATCCAGAAAGTTGACAATAAGAGGAGAGTTCCATTCTATAGACTGTTCTACTATGACTCGCAGAGAGGCAATCTGGTCGGTGGTTGAACGGTTTTTCCGAAAACCTGCCTGTTCGTCCCGCAGTTTAGCATCTGTTGCATTCTTAATTCTCTCTAAAATAATACGGTTGAAAACCTTTCCTGGGATAGAAAGAAGAGTGATGCCTCGATAATTATTACAATTACTGAGGTCCCCTTTCTTTGGAAGCTTGATAAGATGTCCTTCCTTCCAATCCTTTGGGAATATCCCGTCATTCCAGATTCTCTCAAATAGTGGGTGCAGGGCCTCAGCATTTCTTTTCGCATCAACTTTTAGAGCCTCCGGTGGAATCTGGTCTGGTCCAGCAGCTTTCCCCCTTTTCATCTTGTTAATGGCACCCACAATCTCTGCTATCGATGGTGGATCACAGCTAATTGGTAGCTCATTCCTTGCAGGCAAAATTTCTGGCTGGTTGTCTGGTGGTGGTCTGTTCAGAAGGCAGTTGAAATGTTCCCTCCATCGTTCAGATTGAGCCTCTTTTCCAAAAATAGTTTTCCCATCTTTGTCTTTGACTGGTACCTCTGGTTTCCCATATTTTCCAGCAAGTGTCTTGGTAGTTTGATAAAGGATCCTCATGTGTCCTCCAGTCGCTGCTGCTTCTGCTTTCTCTGCAAGTCTGTTCATGAATGCTTCCTTGTCTTTCTTCACAGATCTTTTGACTTCCTTAGCTATGGCTCGATACTGCTCTTGTGCATCCAGCCTTGAAGCCCTTGTTCGGCTTGCATTCACTTGTTCCTTCCTTGTTCTCCTCTTTTCAATAAGGTCCAAGGTGGTTGGACTTATCCATTCTTTATGTTCCGATTTCTTTACCCCCAATACCTCATGGCAAGTTGTTATGTAGACTTCCTTGATCTTTGCCCAATGTGACTCTACATCTATGTCCTCCTCGAGCTCAGTAAGAGGTTGGAATCTATTACTCAATTGTAGTTTGAATTCCTCATTCTTTTCCCCATCAAGTGCATTCACCTCGAATTTTCTTCTTGTATGTGATCTGGCCCCGTGTTTTCTGAGTCGGAGCTTAAGCTTTGCCAATAGCAGGTGGTGGTCTGATCCAACATCTGCCCCTCTCTGTACTGTCACATCTTCCAATGAACGTCTGAATCTACGAGAGATACAAAAATGATCAATCTGATTCTCTGTCACACCATCTGGTGAGACCCAAGTTGCTTTGTGGATCCTCTTATGGGGGAACACTGATCCTCCAATCACCAAACTGTTGAATGCACAGAAATTTGCAAACCTCTCTCCATTATCATTCATTTCTCCCATGCCATGACGTCCCATGATACCTTCATAGCCTACGTTATCCTGTCCCACTTTTGCATTAGCATCTCCCATCAATATGTTGATGTCTTTCCTTGGCAACTTGTCAATGACTTGTTGTAGCAGACCATAAAATGTATCTTTGTCCTCATCTGTTGCATCATTTGTTGGGGCATAGATCTGTACAATGTTCATGCTGATCTTCTTACTCCGTGTTGTAAAGGACGCCATGATGATCCTTTCTCCGCATTGTTCCCATCCTCTCAGTGACTTCTGGGCAAACTTGCTTAGAATTATTCCTACTCCCTGTGTATGAATCCCGTCCCCTCTCCCTGAATATAAAATCTTCTCCCCAGACTTGAGGTGTTTCTGTCCGGATTGTATCCAGTGGGTTTCGCTTACTCCAAGTATATGCAGCCTGTATCTTCTCATCTCAGTCACAACTTGAGAGCTTTTTCCTGCTTCATACATGGTGCGAACGTTCCACGACGCAATTCGAAGCTGCTTGTTTGGCGAAGACGTCATCGGGTCAGCAGAGTCCTTTCGGCTTTGTCTGTTGTCCTTCATAAATTCTGTAATTCCAGAAACTCTTCGGTCGCCCAAGCTAAAAAAAGGATTTAGTTTGTCTGTCTGTGTTTCTGTAACGGTTTGAGTTTAACGGAAAGGGGTGTTAACCCTTTGCCAACCCCAACCTGGAGGACCAGGTGACTCAAAGATGGGGGAATCACACACCATTAGTCGCCTTTTACGACACGCTGGTTTGGCGTTGGGCTATTCTTGACCCTCTCATTTGAGGGACCCCGGACACCACACGGGGAAGCCGCCACGCTTGGCGTTTGATAAAGAAATTGGACCCAGATCGGAATTTCGCGAAGGCTGCACCGGAATGCGAGGCAGACACAATTGCCAAGAACATTAAGAACCGTAGTAAGCGGGTCCCTAATCAGGCTTTTGAGCGCGGTGTCCGCAAGGCGTACCGTGCGATTTTGGACTCGCTACCTGCGGAGGAGTCGGACTGGACGGCCCCGTTCAGTCCCCGAGAAGTGGGTGCAGCCATTAGCGAAGTGAAGAATGGCAAAGCAGCAGGGATAGATGGTGTATATCCCGATATGGTGACGCATCTGGGCCCCAGGGCACGGGCCTGGCTAGCAGAGGCAATGTCTGACATCCTTGCAAAAGGAAAGCTTCCACAAGTGTGGAAGCACGCGAAGATAGTTGCCATCCTGAAGCCAGGGAAGCCGGCGAAGGAGGCAGACAGTTACAGACCCATATCGCTGCTGAGCTGTCTTTACAAATTGTTGGAGCGTGTTCTATTAAACCGATGGGGGCCGGTCCTAGACGCTGCCCTGCCACCTGAGCAGGCAGGCTTCAGGGAAGGGAGGTGCACCACGGAGCAGGTCATTGCCCTTACAGAGCATATTGAGCACGTGTTTGCTGTGTTTATAGACCTATCAGCGGCGTACGATACGGTCTGGTGCGATGGGTTAATGCTCAAACTTGCAAAAATCATAAGGTGCAAAAAGACCTTGAAGTTGTTCTCTTCGATCTTAGGAGAAAAGCAATTCCACGTTGCGCTGGGAGACGTCACGAGCAAAGTAAGGAAATTGAAGAATGGGGTCCCTCAGGGGTCGGTACTTGCGCCAATGTTGTTTAACGTTTACATTAGCGATATGCCGAACACTTCCTCCCTGAGGCTGGGATACGCAGACGACTGGGCACTCGTTACTCAGAGTAAAGTGTGGACCCGTCTCGAGAGCGTACTCAGCGAGGACGTCACCAGACTCAAATCCTACTTTGACAAGTGGTACCTGAAGATGAACACTTCAAAAACCGTGGCCACTGCATTTCACTTATGCAGTGGTTGGCACACCCGTAAACTGAATGTCCTAGTCGGGGACCAGCCACTCCCATATGAGCCGCGTCCAAAATATTTAGGGGTGACGCTGGATCGCAGCCTTACCTATCGGGTTCATCTCGAAGGGGTTGCCCGGAAGATAGAGAAACGCAACAGTCTTCTGAGGAAGCTGGCGGGATCGACTTGGGGCGCTAGCCAAGCGCTCCTGAGAACATGCGCCCTGGCACTATGCTATTCCACCGCGGAGTATTGCGCTCCAGTGTGGGGTAGAAGCAGAAACGTTGAGAAGGTGGATGTAAAACTTCGCAAGTCGATGCACATAGTGTCGGGAACGCTAGCAACAACCCTAGAGAATGGGGCCCGATAATGGCAGCGATCCAGCCCCCGATGTCCGGAGGGAGACCATTACGGGAAACTGGCTGAGTAAGATCAAAGAGAGAGGGAATGGGGATACCCCTCTCATGCGCATAATGAACGGTGCCCCCGTTTCAAGCCGAAATAAGTCCCGGCAACCCTTGTACGCAGAATCCCTGACTACGGACAGAGCTGCACATACGAGATGGAAGTCGGTTTGGACGAATTCAATCCCTCGTGGGGGCGGGGACCTACACTCCTCTAAGCTTGGTGAGAAGTCGCCAGGCTTTGATACCATAAGGGGAGACACTGGGTAGCTGCGAATCGGCTTCGGTCGAGGAGCTGCCTAACGGCCGGTGCGTTACATCAGTGGGGTCTAACTTCCTGTCCAATATGTCCACGCTGTGGGCAAGAACCCGAAACGGCAGAGCATCTAGTCGAAAGGTGTGTTGTGACGATGCTACCAGGCGGGTTCGCGACGGTGCACGAATGCGGACCGGACTTTGCTGATTGGGTCGATCATCATAACATAATAGTGTGAACCATAAGAAGCTGCTGTGGCGTCCTATAAAAAATTTAGCAAGCAAATGCTAATGACTTTTAATACTATAGAACTTGAGATAAACTTTGCTTCCATGAATCTTAGGGCATACAGAGACTTTTGCCTTTTCAAATGAAAAAATGATTCATAAAAATGTAATAATATGACTAGTATTACCCATACTGGGGAATGTTAGGATGGGTTGAGAGTAACAAAAGTAAAAATTAAGTAAATGAGAATAGACAAAAACATTTCAAAAATTTACATGAGATTACAAAAGACATTATTGATATGCAAGACTGACAAAAATGCTAGAGTTGGCAAAAGAACGAGGTTCTTTTGATATTCATTTTACAATAAAAATCTTATGAAAAACAAAAAGATAACTAAAGGTGACAATAGACTATATCGAGCAGAAACATAAAATTTAATCTAGTAGTTGACAACCTTTAAAAACTTATCACATCACCTTGAGATTTTTAAACGTACTCTTAACATTTCCCTGACATTCTCTCTTAGATTATGGAACATTTGTATACACAATGTTTAAACAAGAAAACAAATGGAAGCATGTTGTGGCAACATTGATTATATTGTATTTTCAAAATAGATACCCATTAGCCTTGCTATGTTTTGTTTTTGTTTTAATGGGTTTTACGCACTTGCGACGTTTAGATAATTTCAGCAACAGTAAAAAGGAAGAAAATGGGATGGTAAAAAAATTATAGATTTACAATTAAAGGACAAGAAAAAAAGTAAGTAAAAGGGAAATGGTTCAAATGGAGAACATGTGTAGATTCCAAGAGCATATCATCAATGTACATAGTTTGAGATCACCTAAAAATCTCATCCAGACACAAGCACAGGATCCCACTAAGAGGAATACACTCAAATGTTTACAAATCAATATGCAAAATAATAACTATAACAGTACATCATAGAGAGATGACTTACATGGAACAAATATCCTTTCCCAAGACTTCAACTATACATTTCCCTCTCAGCTAAGGACTATGGCAAGGGCCAGGACAAAACCAAGCAATCTCATTCCAAGTCAAAGACAAAAATCAGATTGGAAAACAAATATAGGGGATAGAAGACGCAGTTGATCTCTTGCCCACCTTGGGAGGTCAGAGGATCTCATCAATTAACCTAGCAAAATTATTAGAGGCTTAAGCCCGACTGCAAACATAATGTGTTCCATTTTTGTGAAGGATCAGGATTTGTTTCAGGCTCTTCTGGCGACAGGGGGTCCCGATAGTTCAGTTGGTAGAGCACTTGCTTCACATGCAAAAGGACCAAGATCATTTTGTGGGTGAATAGATGTTTTTCCAACCTCCTCCCTGTCCACCCAGCAGTGACTGGATAGCTGGGTCTTTAGATCTCATGGAAAGTACTTTGTGATAGAAAAGCATCCTTTACAAAGGGTACAAGCAATTGCTTTTGTCCATTTCACACTATAGAAACTGGGATAACTCAAATCTGAAAGACCCAGCTGTTCAATCACTCCTGGGTGAACAAAGGGGTCAGAAAAAATAGACCAGGGTCCCGTAAAAAAAAGAGGTGATTGTGCAATTTCTGCTGTACGCTTAACATTATGGGGGGGGGGGGGGGGGGAACCCAGAATTATATTGCACTCTTATACTTCTGGGGCTCAAAAAAGACCTCTTATTCACGTCACCTTTACTTTTACACAATGGTTGAAAACCTTTCAATTTTTGACACCACCAACATTAAAATAGCCTATAATCACAGTTCTTGTATTATTAAGGAATAATGTTATGTACACAATCAAAATCAACATGTCAACTTTTCATTGACAACTTAGGACAAGAACTACTGTATTACCTCCCTATTTGACACCAGCAAAACCTCACTACATTTAAAATGAACTGTCAATAAATTGGAAATGTTCATTGTCTGAAAGACTTTACGAGGATGCTTGATTTGTGAACTGATATAAATTTGAAATGCAACAATAAATAATGGAGGGAATATTTACATCCATAGAAATGACTACAATAAATAACGTTTTTAATGATAACTTTACATTCACAGCACAGTAGACATTATACTATGGATTACTGTTTACAACATGCGATTTTCGAAACTTAAAACAGAAACAAAGTAATTTTATTTTTAAAAAAATGTTTTGAGATTTTATCCTACATTATCAAAATTGTTACACCGATTATTCATTCATCGATCTTAATCCAAATTTATCTTGGATTTTTTATTTTATTTCTACAGTTTCTAGCAAATATCAAACATTACAGTTCTTATACACAATGAAAGTGATTTGATATACAAATAAAACCTAGAAATTAGTATAAATGATTTGATATGAGTTTTATACAAATATTTTGCTGAATTTTTTCTGACATCTGAGAGAATAATAAAAATCTATATATTTTTGATTTCAGCATCTTAAAAATTTGACACAAATGCATTTGACAAATTGCGTTTGAATGCGTTTATATTATACATGAGATTTTAACAAGAGCTGTGACCCATCACCTCAAACTGGTATTAAGTCGGGGTGAACCAGATAATGATAATCTGACCTAAAGTTTAAATTAATAGAGATACAATAAGTAATATCGCTCCTCAAGAATTTATAATCTTTCCTCTTAATAAAACAAACAAACAAAAAAACAAAAAAACTGTTGGCATAAGTTTCAATTTCCTGGTTTTTAAATTTCTGTTTACAACCTCAATCATCCCGAAATAATACTGTTTTGGGGCTATGGATCACAAATGTTCATGTAAAAATGAATAATAATAAGTCATCAATTTTGAACATAAAATTTTGACACGGCAAGAATAGACCATCACCAGCAATAAATTTGGTAAAAAATTCACCACATGAAACAAATTTACAGTAGAATCCGCATAAAGTCAACACCTCTTTTGGTTCTGTTTTTTTTAAATTAAGTGTGTTCCATTCATGATGGAAAAAGTCAACCTTGCTGAATTTTAGTGAACAAATTTTTTTTGGAAAGCGGTGTTGATTTTATCAGGATTCATTCCACTGTAAGTCAATCAATCAGAACAAAAGAAATAATTTAACTTATAAAAAGAATGGGAAAAATTAATGGAAAATGTAATTCCACTAAAAACATTTTGTTCTGGATTAAACCACTGCTTTGTTAATAACAACAATATATACAAATAATAAAACACGAGGAAGAGCTGTCATTATCAAAAGGATATTAGTATTTTTACCCCATAGACGCCAAAATGTTAATGGGATGTTTCTTCTCAGCCAAAAGATGGATATAATATAGATATCTCTCATGGCACATTTCCATCTCATACCAACTGATTGCTTTTACATTCTTTGTGGGAAATACCAAATACAACAGTTACCTCTTACATTACTATAAAGAAATGGAATATTCTTATCATACTATACTACACAGTAGTAAAAAGGATTTTTTAATGGACAACAATCTGGAAAAGCATTTATCTAGTTCATTTTAGAACAGCTCAAAGAAGAGAAGAAGGACCTGCCGACTTGGACAGTGCATTGGAGACTATTGGTAGGCTATTCAGCATTACTCAGAATGATCATTAGTAAGTAGGAGGGTGCATATCAGAAGTTTCCAATTTCCAATTTAAAAATTAATCTTTTCCTTAAAAAATGTATGCAAATCGAACAATTCCTTCATAGTCAGGGCAATTCATATTTAACCAACTCTCATAAGTGCTAGACATTAAACAAAAATATGCAATCCCATTTAACAGAGATATTGTTTAGATTATCAAAATTTTCGGGGAAATCTATTACATAATACCAAATATAAGACAAGTCAAGAAGTAGAAAGCAAAGGCCTTAATTTCCATCTTCTGTAAGAAATAATCACATTGATAAGAATTCAATCAAGCTTATTGCACAGCATAAATACTCACAACCTAAAACGGAGAGGAATGTAAGCATTTTATACATTGCTTTATAAATTTATGATAGTAACAATCACTTGCTTTTTAAAGCAAACATTTTCAATGAATATCAGCTATTTTACTGAAGCCATATTTAGTGGTTGAATGACCCCATTATGTAAAAAAAAATAAAAAAGCGAAATATTGGAAAAAAAAACAAAACAAAAAAAAACTCTGTTTAACAAAAGATTAGAAGACAATGGAAAAGTTTACTCAATCAGGAATGACTGGGCAGATGGGTTGGAACAAAAATCCAGGGAGAGTTGTTGCCCTTTCTTAGTCACTGCTAGGCACTTGCCGGAGGGTGGATTGTACACGGCTGACTGGCCATTCTGATTAGAGAGGAAGGAAAAAACCTATTTTATAAAAAATGGCTCTGTAAAAGAATTTGTTGTAAAATTCGTATTTACTGAATATCAGTGATGAACTTTCCTTAATGGTGGTAGATATTAATCAAGACATATTCTTATAAGTGTAAAATCCACATAATTGAAAAGGTATGTTGTAAAAGGCAACCTTCACACTTTTTAAATCTTAGCTCGGTATAATTTTATCTAAAAGCTTTTTGTATTAAAAAAACCCAAAAAACTATCAAAATATTCATGTATTGCATTAAATTAATAATAAACAAACAAATTAAAAGGCTTACAAAAAAAAGTTTAAAAAGTACTCTTTCATAATAAAAAGGCACATGGAACTGAAGTTTATCCCAGTTTCTATAGCATTAACTGGACAATAGCTATTGCGTGCTATCCTCTATGGTAAAATACTTTCAGCCAGACGTACCAGATGTATCGGGCTACCCAATCACTGCTGGGTGAGAAGTGGGTAAGGAAAAAATCTCGACTTCACTCGGGCTGGATCTCAGTAGCTTTGTGTGTGAAGCGAGGGCTCTACTAACTGAGTTATCTGAACTAATAAAATGCAAGAAAGTAAAGTATACCCATTTGATTTGAATCCATGTTTGCATTCCACCTGGAGCACATTTCATTAAAAACACCTCCTGCTGTTTGTTCCCACGGGACTCCAAACATAAGTTATTGCTAGAGAGCTTCAACAGGTAATCATCCGTTAGAATAAATTTCTGGAAAGGACGATCATGAAAATATCAATAGGGTACAAAAGAATGAAAAGAAGAAGAAGAAGAAGAAGAAGAAGAAGAAGAAGAAGAAGAAGAAGAAGAAGAAGAAGAAGAAGAAGAAGAAGAAGAAGAAGAAGAAGAAGAAGAAGAAGAAGAAGAAGAAAAAGAAGAAGAAGAAGAAGAAGAAGCAGAAGAAAAAGAAGAAGAACAACAACAACAACAAGAACAGAAAAAGAAGAAGAACAACAACAACAAGAACAGAAAAAGAAGATGAACAAGTACCAACATAAAAAAAAGGAAGAAGAAGAAAAAGTACAAAAACAAAAAAAAAAAAAAAAAAAAAAAGAAGAAAAATCTGGAAAATCCATTACAAAAGCAATAACAACAGGTTAAAGAAGATCAAGAACAAGTAGCAGAAGGAATAGGATGTATGACATAAGTAAACCTTGGTGACAGCCCCATGCCTCGTTTCCTATCCTTTCCCGGTAATTCAAATTCCTTGAAGACAGAAACCCTTTAAGATGGGCAAGCTACATTAAAAAATTAGAATGATAATAGGCACCTGCAGGTGCAACATTATCAGTTTCAATTTTTTTATTTCCTACGTTTCCATAAGATTGGTATTTGCCACTCAGTTACTAGACAACTATGAGTTTCCATTTCTGTATCTTATTGATAAAATAAACGTTTCTAATGACATGCTTTTAAAAAAATGTTTACCATGAATTCATCATCTGACAAATGACATTCCTGTAATGACAAAAGTGTCCCTTTGGTTGGTGGAATCTTGTCTGGGGTGACACACAGCTTGGAATTACGATGTTTCAGCTGTCAGAATACAAAAATATTTACAAATGTATTGAGTCGCAAATTGTACAAATTACAATTTTGGCAACACACTGTTATTATCTAAGTCAGTTGAGCTCTTGCTTCAAAAGCAATTGGATTGATATCATCCCTGGGCACATTCGTGGTTGTTTTTTTTTGGGGTTTTTTTCTGATCCCTCTGTCCACCCAAGAGTGATTAGGTAGCTGGGTTTGTTAAATCTGTTGGTAAGCATGATAAGTCCTATCATAAGAGTGCAAGCAACTGTTTGCTTAAGGCTACTTAAATGGAAAATCCAGCTTTATAGACCTTACTTCTGGCTCTGAAAGACTACCACACTGTAATGAAAGGAAACATCTAAAATAAAATTGATTTACAATAAATTTCATAAATTTAAATATAAAATTAGTCCCTTTGAGCCATAAGGCATACACAGTTGGATCTAATCCCTGTTTCTATAGCATTAAAAAGATGAAAGCTCATGCCCGCTATCCTTTGGAGATGATGCTAATCTATCGCAAAGTATTTTTCGCCTGACCTAACAAACCCAGTGTGTGAGGAGAGTACTCCAAGAATTGGGCTCTCTTGACCCTCGACTTCTAATTAGACAAAGCTTATTTTTTTACTTGACTTACTGAATGAAAAAAAAAAAAAAAATTAATATACGCAATAGTAAGAGACATAAATAAAAAAATAAAATTGGCCTTTCGTAAACCTGACCGATACATAAAATATGTGGTGGATCATATTGATCAATAAAAACTAATATTGAATACAACTTAAAACTTGTCACATTCGTCATTTCAACACTTACTACATCAGTTACACTTTTACAACAGCAATATCCAACTTTCAATGAAAGCTGAGCTCATTTCACCTGCATTTATGAACAATACTTACAGAAGACCCATGTATTGATATCATTAAAATATCTATAATCAAAATCTACCATGCAATTGACACACCAAAAAAACAGACCCTGAACAAAATGTAACTCAGCCATCAGCAGCAACAAATTTTTACACATGAGCTTTGAGGCGACTCAAAATACCAAATTCTTAACAGATTAAACAATCGATAAAACAAATGTGATTACTACACATTTCTATAAAATGCTGAAATATGTGTAAAAATTTGAATATTTTAAAAAATGAAATGAATTTGCAAACATATTTTCAGAAAACCAAAAATACCTATATCTTTTTATAATAGCACACCGTATGCTATAATAATAAAAACACGTGATTAGAATCTGGCAAAAATCTTTGGTCATAAAAAATTTCACAACTTTAACACTGTAAAAGTTTCCAACGATTACCAGTGTCTACATTTTTTGTGACACACAATACATCAACCATGCCACTTACATAACCCTCTGCCAATGTTGTCGCTTTGGGGCGTGGAAAACGTCTGAAATAAGCACCTGGAACCTTAGCTTTCTCGCCAGGAACAATCTGAAACAGAATGACACATGTATCAATTTAACCTGTTTGCAATCATAATAAATTAAGTCAAAACTAAAGCATGCCATCTTTTACATTGTCAATCACTGCTGTAGAAGGGGGTCCTGACAGCTCAGTTGATAGAGCACTTGCACCACATGCAAAGGGACTGGGTTAGATCCCGAGTGAGTCGAGATTCTTTTTCAAACCCCCTGTCCACCAAGCAATGATTGGGTAGCTGGATCTGTTAGATTTGGTGGAAAGTACTTTGCGATGGATTGGCATCCTATCCAAAATATATATATATATATATATATGGCATATTAAAAAAATGGAATATAATGTTTACATGATTTTCAATATAGAATTTTATTCTTGCCTTTAGTTTATATTGACAGTAGCAAGCACTGGATTTTTTTTCTTCTCCTTTAATAGCTTAAAAAAAAACAAAAAAACCCCAACACTACGAGATTTAAATACGAAAACTATGCTTGTTTTTATGGTATATTTTAAAACAATTTTGTCCTCTTTCCATAAACAGTTTTTAAAATCTGGATTCCTGGAAAATTAAAGATACTTTTGTCTTTAGCAAGGAGATAAAAACAAGTTCTTTTCTTAACGACTCAAATTTATTATAAAATATAATAACATTTTTAAAAAATCATAATGTGTATAAAAATGTTTAAATTCAAAACTTCACCTGTTCTGGATGAATGTTTTCTAGAAACCACTCAAAAGATTTACATCCCAATTTTTTACGTAAGGCAATCCTGTCACTAACATCCCCAAAGTCCATGTTCCTGGCTCCAGGTCTCAGGTTAAAGAAATGTTTCTGGTGAACAACATAAACAGGTAAGGGTCAGGGTGGGAGATGGATTTTGGTGCTATATTCTCATTTGGTCACGAGAATGATATAGGTAATATGACTCATTGTCTGAAAACCTGAATTATATTGATTATTGACCAGTTGTCTAAAAGTGACTTTAAAGCCAAAATGACGAGAGATGAGAGATTTTCGTTTTTTGTCACTATCAGAGACTATATCCTTTACTCGCACTAAAAAGCATCTTAAATGTTAATCTTAGTTTCTTATTTCTCACTATAAATTCAAATTTGAGCATCCGTCATCCAACAAAGTACAATTATGAGGAGGTGAGCCATACATGTGAGTAGGATTTAATAAGTAAATGGTAATGTACAATTTTATGTAAAAAAAAAAAAATTATCAAGCAACAGATTTTTAAAAATATAGAAACATGAAAAATCTCAAGTAAAATAGATTTAAAAGTTTGTTTAAACGTTAGCATGGCAGGTGGATGACAAAGGCAATGTGGCGTTGCACTTCAACCCACAGGACCTGGATTCAAAACCAGCATTCAGCACCTCATTTACTGTGCGGCAATGTGCTCTTGTGGTATGAAACTTGCCATTAAATTGGAAGGTCCAGGGTTCAAGTCCCACTCTGGGCAGCGCATAGCTGAGACCTTGGAAAGACTCTTTACTCAAATACTCTAACAGTACTCAGGTATAAAATGAGTACCTGGTTATTTACAGCGTTGTCTCAGTCTGACAAATTGTAATATTGCATAACAGGTGTCATATCTCGTCCTATACATTAAGTGTTGCTGTTGGCTAGGGACCCTCTGTAAAGCGTTTTGAGCATGATTAGTCGATCCTATATAAAATCTCAAGGTTTTGTTTTTTTAAATCCAATAACATTTACCTCACAGCCATTTACTGCGTTCACTTTAGTTCCGACAGGTAAATTTTGCCGGACACTAGTTCATAACAGATGGCGAGTCACGGCCTGTGCCGAAAGGGAAACTGAGCAATTTTTCCTATTTTGATGATTTTTTTCTCAAGTTCAAAGTAGCGTCGTAAAGATGCTATTAGATGTTGCAATAAGATATTTTAGAGTCATAACTAGTGATTTACATACTTTTATTTGATATAATTTTAGTAGATCATTTCGGATTAGATTTTATAGGAAATAACCATAAAAATGGATCAGAAATTTTAATTACTTCAAATGATATAATCAAAAATTTCATAGTTATCTGAGTTTATACAAATAAATGAGAAATACTGCAATAATCATCAATATTCACAGAGTAGAAATATATAATTAAAGTCATTTTGTAATGAAGCATTGTTGAGATATCCGCTCACCTGTACAGCAATATCCTTTTTTGACAGCAATAAAAAAAAGCGTGATCACCGCATTGTAGGGGTTTGTTGATCAAATGATCAAAATGAACTGGTTTTAGTAATGGCAATTGACAATTATTAGGAAAAGATATGTTATATGCATTCCTTTGACGTTTGTATAGATCTAAACTATATAATAATAAGAATAATAATAATAATAATAATAAAAATAATAATAATGATGACGATCATAATTATAATAATAAGGATAATAATAAGGATAATAATAAGGATAATAATAATAATAATAATTTTTTTTTTTGTTTGTTTGTTGCTTTAGGTCTCTTCCAACACAATTGAGGTTATATGAGAGACCGCTGAAACAAAAAAAAACATGCAATCTAACAAAAATAGTACAAATGTAAATCAAAATCATAACCTAAAGATATCATAAGCTAAATTATAAATAACCAAGAACAAACAGGCAGAAGATTTACAGAAAAAAAATATCCCCTGTCAAAAATACAATCACAAACCAAAGAAGCAGGATAGGCTAGTAAAGAGAAGAAGAAACGACATCACTATCGGATCGTACACCCATGCGAACATCATAGGTATATGATTCAAGGGTGATGCTCCCATCCAACCACCCGCCTATAATAATAATAATAATAATAATAATAATAATAATAATAATAATAATAATAATAATAATAATAATAATAATAATAATAATAATAATAATGATGATGATGATGATGATGATGATGATAATAAAGATCATTTTCATAAAAATAATATAGTGGCTATCACCTAAACGCTAATTTTGATTATGACATAACCACACGGTGGTCGCCCCGTCATCGACGGTGGGTCGTTTCAATTGGAGGTGTGACGGTAGTAAACTAAAGTGAAAGATATCGAGTGTAATAAACGGCTGTGATTTACTTAATAGAACAACAATGAAAGTGGTGCCAATGTTCTTTCATTTCTTTTTCTTTTCAAATAGACCTATAAAACAAAGTGCAACATGAAACAGGGTTGCCAATTCAGGAGGCAAAAATTTACGGAACTTTTACACAAACACATAGACCAACCCCTTTGTGAGCGCTGAACTCCAGTAAAAAGAGATTATGTACTTACTTTTTCCGTTTGGCAGGTGATTGGAAAATATACTGAGGGTTAATAATATACTATACTGAATTCCATGAATATACGGAAAATTGGTTACCTTGAAGAAATCAAGAAATATATTACCTGAAACACCACATGCACAATATTTTCAAAATAGGAGAAACAGGAATGTGTGATAGTAGTGAAGGAGAAGAATACGCCCACCAGAAAAAAAAGAAGAATGAAAAAAATATTATCATAGTCAAGAGAACATTTTTTAAACTATAAAAATCATGAATAGAAGATTACTAAAAACGTAAAATAATTCATGCCATACTTTGTAGTCATCAAGCCAAACATGAGCCACTCTGGCAGCATTTCGAGTTGTAGTGTCCTCGCCATTTGGTGAAGCATAAGGTCTGAACTGACGGAAAACATGACCGATTCGTGAACATGGTACAATCTCTAGCCAACCTCCACACTGCCAAATCTGGTTTTAGCAAGAAAATGTAAAATACGAAATGTATCAATGAATTTTTGTTTCTGTAATGATACCTTCACTGGATCTTATTCTGAATATATCATGAAGAAAATGAGTTTAAATTGATCATTCCTGTTATAATAAATGTGTTTACTCTTCACTCCACATTCAACAGGATTCAGTGTTTTGACATATATATATATATATATATATATATATATATATATATATATATATATATATATATATATATATATATATATATATATATATATATATATATATAAGTATCAATCCACTATTAAGGTGACCACTGTGAAATGCACCAATTGGAGGACCAAGCATATGTCTTGTTCAAATTGATTAAACTGTTCAATCTTTGTTCAAATGAGTATAGTTTGATTCCCTACAATGATTTATGAACACAATTCTGATGCTTGATGATCACAATGGTATATAGAAAATTACTCGGTCCCCCTAATGTTTTACTAAGTGTTTCTGTAGCTTTAAGGAGACATTTGGTAAAAACATGTTTTTAGGGAGACCACATTAAAAAACCCTTTTAGGGAGCCCAGTATATGTTTATATATGTGTATACCTAAGAGTGCATTTTCAAGTGAGCTACCACCAAATTGTCTAAAATAAAGTAAGTCCTTAAGATTAAGAGCTTCATGGCCATAGTGTCGAAGCTTATCCCAGTGTGCGTAGAGTGAAGTGGCCGAGCAACGCATTTACTAACTCCTGGGAAGGTCCATCCCTCAGAAGGGGCGCTCAGGGAAATAACCTGGGACTCAAACACGGCAAAAAATATTCCCAGTTGCTCCGTGCGCCATTGTTTTTGCAGTCCCCGACCCCTTTAGAAACCTGACGACCCAGGTTAAGATCAGAGATAGAAGGGACCAGGCAGAGGAGTTTATTTGTTGTTGTTGTATACCACTGAATGGACTTGGTTTGTTTTGTTTTGTTTTTAAGGGTTTTACGGCGCTTGCAACACATTAAGGTCATATCAGCGCCAGTAAAAAGGAAGAAAATGGGATAGTAAAAAGTTCTGGAACTACAATTAGAGCACCCAAGAAAAAGTAAGGCAAAGGGGATTTGTTTCAAATAGGAAACAGTAGATTCCAAGAGCCCACTATCAAAGTACTTAGTTTGAGATCACCTAAACGTCTCATTCAGACACAAGCACAGGTCCCAACAAAGAGGGATACACTCAAATGTTTACAAAGCATAAATAATATGTAAACAAAACAATAAAGAGCATAACAGACAGATGATTTACAAGGGAAAAATATAATCTCCCAAAACTCGAACTATACATTTGACTGTTTCCCTCCCAGCCAGGTCCTGGACAAAACCAAGTAATCCCATCCCGAGACAAAGACAGAAAACAAGTTGGAAAACAGACATAGGGGGATAGAAGACGCAACGAGTACGTCCCTGCCCATTATGGGAAGTCGGGAACCCCACCCAGTGAATGGAGTTGGATGGATAGGACAGCAGATCTGATGGACACAATGAACGGCTTCAATCAACATCTCATTCACTTTAACTTGCACAATGCTTGCTTTGGTTTCGTGGTAGACAGTTCGTCTGACGCCCGAGTTGCCAGGGTTCGAATCCATATTTGTGGCGATGCAGAGTCATTGTAAAAGTCTCATTTACAGTCTCACTTGTGTTAATTGGAGTACGTTACTGAATTGTAACAACGTTGTTCGTGTCCATATAAATGTACTACCAGCTGCACGTTGAGCTCATTGTGGGTTTTATGATACATCAAGCTCGTGTAAAATTACATTTACATTTGACCGAAAAATGATACATAACGATAGAAGTCTACAAATCATATTGCAGGTTTATTTCAGTTCCAAAAGCCATCACAAACATTCATCCACTGTATCACATAAGTCTTTGGTCACCAAATAAAAGCATGAAGTTTGCTATGTGTACAGTGCAACATAAAAGGATAGAAACAGTTTTACTGATAAAACCCTCAAATGATAACAAACCAATATGTTGTTGCTGGTAAGTTGCTTAATTGCATTTGTTAAAAAGCATAAACTGTGAAGCAAAAGTGTTGAAAATCGTTTGAATAAAGTTTAATGCAAAAAAAATAATTCTTAAGCACTTTATGCCGTTCTAAGCTGTCGTTGCTGCATTTTTTTTCATTATTAATTATTATTATTCTGATTAAGGATGAGGGGATAAAGAAAGAATGAAATTAAATGCACAGAGGTGTCATTTCTTGACAGTCACCTCTAAAGATTGCAACTCTTAAAATTATCATAAAAAGAATAGTGAAATTTTACATTAGGTATCTAGAAAATGCTGAACATAAAGCTACATTGGCCAATTAAGTTAGGGTTAGTAGAAAGACTTTTTATTCTGCCATATCTGATTCTTTCAGATAGTTCTACATAGCTGCCAACTTTTCAAAAATAAAAAAAGGAACCCCCATTTGGCCCGGGATGAGGGGCGATGTGTGCCGAAGCCCCCCCCCCCCCCCTTCATCGAATCGCAACATATAAAAGTCAGCCTTTTTAATTACTATTACTAACACTAACAAGTTTGAGATGACAGAGGCTAATCCAAATGTTGCTCAATTATCGGGTTTAGTACCAGCACATTTGAATCGTTAAAATGACACTTTCCACAATGATTGTTGTTTTGTTTTTAAGGGTTTTACGGCGCTTGCAACACATTTAGGTTATATCAGCGCCAGTAAAAAGGAAGAAAATTGGATAGTAAAAAGTTCTAGAATTACAGTTGAAGCATCCAAGAGAAAGTAAGACATAGGGGAACTGGGAACAAATAGGGATCAGATGTAGATTCCAAGAGCGTATCACCAATGTACTTAGTTTGAGATCACCTATAAGTCTTATCCGGACACAAAATCCAACAAAGAGGAACACACTCAAATGCTTACATTATACATTAAAAAATAACAAATATAGTAATAATACATAACAGAGAGATGATTTACAAGGAAAAAAATATCATCTCCCAAAACAATAAATATGCATTTGACTGCTTCCCTCCCAGCTAGGACTCCGGCGAGGGCCAGGAAAAAAACAAGTAATCTCATTCCAAGACAAAGACTGAAAGCATGTTGGAAAACAGATATAAGGGGATAGAAGACACAGTGTGTACCTCCCTGCCCGCTATGGGAGCTTTCCACAATGAGATCAAAATTCAGAACGGACAATATAAAGAAAGAATTCAACTGCCTCAACTTTGATAAGGACCAATACACAAGAAGCACAATTGTAAAATAAATGAAATAACTTAAGATGGTTAGAAATGCATAACTACCAACCTGGTACATCACTTGAGAGGGCGTTTTGGGGTAAAAATTAGGTGAGTTCAGATAAAAAGTAGACGATTGCATATATGTTTTCTTTCATGCAACATAATGGTCTTTAAGTAGTATACTATAATAGTAGTTATAGTAAAATGCACCTCTAAATATTAGAGAATTCCTACTTCTTTACTTTGACAAGATAAACACACCTAAAAATGGAGTATACTTATTTTTCTTGAACCTAAACCGTTACAAAAGCTTGCTTGAAAAAAAAAAATTAAAATCAGATGAAGATGTTTTTAAAGGGATTAAATTTATATATTTCATAAATTAATAAAGGGAAATAATCATTGTCATCTTTAATCAATATAAGCAATTGATTTTCTTATTGAATACCTTCCAATCAAAAAGGTGGATTTAATTTTATTCTTAATTAAAATAATATTTGTAACAAATAGTGAAAGTATCAATACTGTCTTAGAATATTCAAAGTATATCGAGGCTAACATCCATATCCTATGCAAATCTCCAATACATTATGAAAGGTTTGAGTAAAATACAGGCGTCATATAAACGAATGGAACTTTTTTAATTGTTGAAAATCATTTATGATAGAGGCATAATTCAAATTAAAGAGCTACACAAATGGAGATTATGCTCTCACTGGACACCAATAATAATGATAATAATAATAACAACAATAGTAGTAGTAGTAATAGTAATAATAATGGATCAATAATAATAATTCATTAGGCTCACATGGCTTTTTTACCACAAATTAGTCAAAAATTACAAAATACGGATTTTGAACTAAAAATAAGCACTTACGGACTCAGGAAGTCAAATACGGAACAAATCCGTTTTTAACAGAACGGTTGGCAGCTATGGTTCTACAAAGCATTTGTCTCTCAAGCTGAGCAAATGAATGTTCATATAATATAAAAAAGGATATTGCAATGATGAACAGATTGTACTATATAAAGATAAAACGTTTTTGTAAACCCCCAAAATATGTCAATAACACTATACAATACAATGAATGTAATACAAATCAAATTCATGATTGTCATTACACCGATTGAAACGCTCTTTCCCTTCTATATTTATTTCTTTCATTAAAAATCTTTGTCTTCACCAAACTAATTAGTGTACCTTCAGGGATTCCTTTTTGTGAAAATACCCTGTGGTGTTTTAAGAACAGAATAATTTCAGACTTTCTAGGTAATGATCCCCTTGAACCATGTGCTGAAACATCTTCGACAAAGTTTTTAAAATATGACTTGACTCTATCTGTATCCTCATCTGACCATGACATGTATCTCCGATTTTTGCTTGAATTCCTCTTGGGTTCAGTTTGTTTTGAAGAACACGTAAGCTGATTTGGCACTCCTGCTTCACCATCAAATATTTCTTCTTGATTTGCAGCTGTTACTATGGATGTTCCAAAATATGCATTTGAGTCTCTATTCACTGCAGAGCCATTTGTTTCAATGTTACAATTTCCTTCCCCAGTGACCGATGCTGAGTTATCAATTTGACCCAAAAAATGACCAACTTCTGTTATTTCTCGTATTGCAAGTGGACACTGATAAATGTTTTGATTGATTGATTCACTGTGTCCCATATGTCGATAGAAGACATCTCTCTCGTGTTGTGGGACATCAAGTAAGGCAAATAATGTCGAAGCTCGGTGCCTGAATTTATCAGCTATTAACAACTGGGGTTTCTCTAAATCCTTTACTAAGGAAGTGACATATTTGATGGCAATGTAACCACTTACATGATCTTTGGATATTCCTGTATTTGGAAAAAGAAATGGGTTGTCTGAAATATCAACAGCTTTACGCTCCTGTGCAAGTTTCCTTAAAGGCTGAATTGTGTCATTGGGTATTAACACAGGGACCAACATCTTGCTTCCCTTTCCAGACTGATAGGCCAGCTTATACTTCTCAAGTAACGCTTTTTCCAGAGGATCAGTGACATGTTGTACAAGCTGGGGATCAACCCATACACCTGAATCTGCATCATTCCAGTCTTTTAACAACATCCTTGCGGGTTCTCCGCCTCTCCTCGCATTAAACATTGTAAGCCTAGCTACGATGACATTGCGAAGCCTAACAAACATATGTGAATCAAATAATTGATAATCATCCTCACAAATACGGACCATCTCTTCAGTAATAAATTGCCGTAGCTTCTTTATATCATTCTCTAATGGCATCTCTTTGGGTTTTCTCAAATTTGTTCTCTTTGCTTCACATTGAACTCTGGCTGTAAAAAAAATACTATCCCAATTATAATCCAGGACAGCTTTGAACAAATCTATCTCTGCGGATTCTTCCATTTTGTTTTGCATTATATATTCCCCTTTTAAGAAATTAATTAACTTTTTCAATATAAATCCAATTGAAAGCTTCAAGCCTGCTTTCAATGTCCCATCCTCTTTCAAAGTCATTTCAGAAATGGTTTGCGATATTTCATTAAAGTTACAACGCTTCACCACGTCCTCTCCAGAGAAAGAAGGTTGATTTGTTCTCTTCCTAGTTTTTAAAATCAAATTTCCTAAGATGCGTAAATCACTCATTATAACTTTTCTCTCCTTCTTTGAACTTTTACTCCACAATTTTGTTCCTAACAATACTATAGCTTTGTCTGATCGACACAAATTTCCCACTTCATCATTCCGAAATTTGTCAAGAATATTCTCCTTTATTTCTTTACTTGCATTGGGAGCCACGGGATAAAATTTTACAACCCCAGTACACAGAGCATGCTCAGTACTACATTTCTTTTTGTGTTCATAAACCCTTCGTCCAGAGTAAAACCCCTTACAGCCAGCACACATAACAACTTCATGTGACCCTTGTGCTCTCTCACGCATAACTATTGAATTGTTTCTAGTGTTTGAATAAAAAATGCCCTTTTTCTTGAGATTCTCCATTGTTCTATCCCTTTCCTTTACAGGCTGTTTCATGGCCTCTGTAACTTCTGTCTCATCTTTGTGTTTCCTCATCAAATGCCTTGAGAGTTTTGTTTGCAACTGTCCACAGTATGGACAGGGTCTCCTTGGCTTTTTGTATTTCTCTGGAAAAAAAAAGAAGAAAATAAAGCACATCATGCTATGAACTATGAAAATAAATCAATAGACAGATCGTATGCACATCAGCTACATGACAGCGATAGAGAGGAATAGCATTCCAAATATTTAAGGCCTGGACAAGTAACTGTCATAATTCCTTCTTGTTATCTACTTTTCTACCATCTATTCCTTTGGAAGAGGTATGTTAGATTTGTGGAGACCTCTGCCACATAACAAATCCAGTGAAAAGACGCCATATTTTTGTTTTGAAATAGAAATAAATAGATCAATCCACCCACTTCACTGGGTTCAGGGTTCCCTCTTCATTATAATCAAAATATGAACATAAATCGGAATAGTAACACATTGAAGTCTCATCTGAATACATAGATTGTCCTTTGTTGTTTCAGCGAAAAATCAGACAGAATGTCAAACGAATTTTAGGTTTTTCCCCAACCACCCCTTGGAGGTATCAGTATCAGCGGAATGGTAAGCGTCATGTTTTTTACGTTGAGCAACAAAATTTACTCCAAATGCTTCACTCGACCCAGGTGGAAAAGCAATCAAGAATAGACCCAAGTCCTATCCAAAGACTAACATTTCATTTAAGTTTATTGTAGGCCCTTGGCCAATCGACAAAATTCAATTCACATAAATTATTTACAACAATCAGAAATTAATTATATCAATAATAGTAATAGAATGCAATGAAGGCAATATCATAATAATAATAATAATAATAATAATAATAATAATAATAATAATAATAATAATAATAACAGTAGCGGCAATAAGTAACAATTAATATAGTAACAAAAGTAATAATAGACTATAGTTCATAGTCATAACAATGACTTTCTTTGTCATTGAGGGAGTGAGAAAACATCACCGGCTGGCAGAACAAACAGCCGACATCAATCAAACG
The DNA here is from genome assembly GCF_034508935.2 of Berghia stephanieae. Taxonomy (NCBI): domain Eukaryota; kingdom Metazoa; phylum Mollusca; class Gastropoda; order Nudibranchia; family Aeolidiidae; genus Berghia; species Berghia stephanieae. The sequence goes on along the minus strand of NC_088361.1, from coordinate 91,482,997 downwards.
TCCTCCAGACCGGTTGAGCATCGGCTTCATTAATTCCTTAAAGACTTCCCCCCAACTGCCTGAACGATGCTGATGCCCAGACAACTTAATCCTGATTTATATTTTGTGGGAATGAAATATGACATGTATATGCCGGAAATATTTCAATAACAAACACATTGTTCAGATAGAAAATATTTGAGTCTTGCCTTTGTTAATTGACACAGGTAAGTTAGGAAAATAAATGCTAGTAAAAACGATCAGCAAGTTCGTGAACACTGCTTCTCAACTCGAACATATGTTTTCATCAAATCTACACACATCAAGTTGTGAGCTGAATTTTAATGATCTCAGTTGTCATTGAAAGGAAACCCAAGAATTTTAGAATAAAGAAAAATATTGAACCTGGAAGTCAAAAGGGTTTGTAGCACAGCAGACATTATCAAAGTATAATTTTAGTACCGACAAATTAAAAAGAAAATGTGCTTTTCTTTAAATGCTCCCAATCATCATATACTGTTTAGGTTGCAAGATTAATAAAAATGTTATCTACTCTGATTCTCGTTAAGTTTCCAGCTGGTCTGTGAAAAAAAGCCTTAAGCATCATAGAAATACAAAGAAACAGTTTTAATATATAGATGGGTTGTAACAAAAAAACCATTTTAACACTTACAATACAAGCAATTTAAGTCTATTACAGACAAAAAAACCCCCAATAAAATAAACATGAACATTTTTATGGCTGGTTTCACTGATATCACTCACACATTGGGGTTTCAGATTCTAAGATGTCCACCCTATCAAATTTGGATTTGTGCTTGTTATGTAAATGGTAGCGTATTTTGCGACGCAGCACTGCCAAAACAGAAAAAAATGCAATAACACAAATGCAGCACCATGGAGGGGGTGGAAGTTTTCTTTTAAAAGGAATGGGTAAATTAAAATTGATCCCACAAATATCAAAGGAGAAGAATGACAAAAAAATGACTCACCATTGCACGTAACACGTTGGTTTGCAAGTGTATAGCATTCGGGTTGAACCTGGGTCCCAGACTGGCAACGAGGTTCAGTCTGTGATAGTTGTGGATGAGGCTCTGACTGAGTTGGGGAATGAGCACTAGGTTCCAAAGACAATGATGTACTCAGCATTGGGTACCTCACAGAGTACGTAGAGGAATCAGACTCGGAGTCAGCAACAAAATCGGGACCCTGTATATTTTGTGGAAAAGATGACAGATCAATCAATTTATTCATGTTGACAATAAACATGAAGAGCCATTGTTTAATAATCCAACTAAACAATTAGCTGGTTAATAATGCAAGTATAATAAAAAAGAGTTGAGAAAGGCAGACATATTGTCTAAGTATTTAATATGTTCAACTGTGCTTGGATAAATATAGATACACCAACCAGGGTTTCAGTAAACCGTTTTTAACCAACTCTTTAAATCCTACACCAGGACCAACAACTACAAAACAATTTTTTATATCACTACGATTCTGGACATATAAACGGTTGTCATTGCAACAATATGAACTTCCTAACCTTGCAACTGCAATATAGTTAACAAAAAAAGTTGATAAACATTACGATGCAAGAGAATTTGGACAAAATGCGAGATCAAAAGTATAATCCCAACAGAAGCTATTTTAATTTTTCCTGGAAACGCATCATTTTCACATTTTGTCAAATAAAAAACAAACGACTTCAAATGTGAATGGCTCATCAATGAATATCACTTCAAAATATAACGAGGAAGGTTTAAAATAGTGTTATTGTTGGCGAAGTCCACTGCAAAGAAAAATTTTTAACAACAAAAAACTAGGAGATCTCACTGGTGTAAAACAGTGTTGTCCTTGTCCTGAAATATTGTATTGCGCCTAACAGACTGCAGGTCTCATCTTTTGTGGCAAATGTGTTTTGTCCACCACAAAATATGTTGATGTGAAGCATTTTGAGCATGGTGCCAACTGTGGATAAACGCTATACAAATGTTATGATTTTATTTTAATGTACATACTTACCACAAATGAATCATGTGATATGGAACTTTGTTCTGCATCACTTTCAGGCTCTGAGTTGGAGTCTATATAGAAAATAAAAACAACAAAAAAAAAGCTGAAGACTATCATGTGCAGGTTTTTCTCTAAACTCTTAAACAAAAAATCATGCCATCTTGTGCTGTAAAAGGATTTTTTAAAAATTATTTACCTTATGACTATTGTCCTTTGGAAAAAAATGAAAATTAAGTCCGAAACCTTCTGGCTATTTTCTTTTAAATTTCAAGAACGTCAGAGTTGGCAAGGGAGGACGGAAATATAATTCCAGAAACCAATCTGTCTATAATCATATCCATATGATAGTTTTTCGTTCAAGATTCAGGTACAGTCCACTTAGGATAATCGCAATACCTTGGGATCATCGAAAATGTTGGGATTAACCGAAATTCAGTTTCCTGTCCACTATTTCAACATTTTACACATTTATTGTCAACTCAAACCAGTAAATAATATTCTTAGTCCACCACATACAGAGCAATTTGATTGAAACAAAAACCATATGGCAGCCCCGTGTAGATTTGTCAACCAAAAGCAGCTATGAAGCAAGCCGATATCTTATTCAGATTGGAAGAAGTTTCAATCTTTTTTCTCAACAATTCAACATTTGTCAGAGTTAAAGAGATTAGCCTTAATGAGAGACAATAAGCTCTCACCAAACTCGTTGGTCACAATGCACAGTTGTTAATCCTAAAACAAAGGATATCGCTCAGTCTCTCTTTATAACTGTCATTTATAACCTGTTGTCAAGATTATGACCAGCCCCACCCCTCTTCTATTTAATGGCCACCGATGACGTCACAAACCCATACTGTAGAGCCCCGCCCTCTTTCAACTCTAACAGAGTGGTGACACACTACTGTAGCATTAAATCCTGCTCACTCTCGATTCTTCAACCTGTCACGATTTCATCCATGATGAAATTTAATCATGATATACTGTTTGATTTCTTGAATTTACCACTTTTTAAAAAACCGAAGTTTGTTGCAATTAACCAGTGACTTTTATATAGAATTATTTCCATTGCTTAGGAAATATTGTGATTAACCGAAAGTTGCGATTAAACGAGTTGCAATTATCCGGAGTGGACTGTAATAGTATTACACATCATGACTCAAAAAAAAACAAAAAAAAAAAGCAAACTATGTGTACCTAAATGTTATTCATTTCCTCATCAAATTACATTCTTACCATTAACATCATAGATCACATCAAAAGGGTTGTCTGGATTGACAGCAAGACATTTTTCAGGATTTTTAAAGCTCAAATCTCTCTGATCTGAAGTTACAAAAGAAATAGCATATTCTCAACATTAAACTATGATTTTGTGATGGCTGTGATATGGCATACTGTATGCATAAAGCAAGATGCAAAGACAGGTTTAAGTTTAAATTATTTTATATTCTTTTCAAAAATCCATTCTAGTTTTGCCAAAATAAAATAAACACGAGAAGTGTTGAGTTGGATAGCGCTAAAATTAAAAGTAGTAGTGGTAGTAGTAGTAGTAGTAGTAAACGACAGATCTTACTCACTAGTGTGAATCTACAGTCTACAGAAGTTCCCGAATTATCTGACTCCACTTCCAAATGACTGACTGACAAGTGACAATCATCAATCGGTGTGTGTGTGATTGTGATGTCTACCCTATTGAAAATCTTAAATCAACAGTGATGTAATAAGAATGGCCAATAACTTACCATTTAAATTATCTCGGTGTCTCTTCAATGATGCCTCCAGCATCAATTTACCCCACGATGCCATAGACGTCTAGTTTGGAACTCAGCAAGTGACGAAAAAATACTTGCGGCTATAGAGAGGACGTCCGTCGACCACTCTCTTCGCAAGTCAGTAGTTATCAGATAATCATTGGTTCTTGAAAAATATAGAAACACAGCGGTTCATTTAAAAAGACTCTTTTGTAGATCAAGATATAATGTTAGGTATTGCACTTTAAAATCTCTTCAGACATAGAACGGGTCAACTTGACGTCTAGACCAAATCATTTCGAAGATCGATATGGCAACAGCAACGCCTGGAATGGAGGATTTAAATGCGGCATCTGACGATTCTACTGCTATGACAGAAGATGCTCCATTTCACGACGTCGAGATGGCTTCAACTGGCATCAGGCATCAACATGCTACTCAATAATGGGTTTGATGAAGCGTTTGACTAAGAATTAAAGCTGATAACTGATAACCACCTACTACTGACTTGCGGAGTGAGTAAGTGAGTGCCGAGTGCCTCTTTATGCGTGAAATTGACTAAACATACGTTTCACGAAAAAAAGAGTTACTATGTTTGCTTGTCTCTTGTCACCAAGATAAGAATCCGGACCAAGATTCGATAAATCTGTTTCTAAAAATAGATTATAATTCGTATATCTTGTTCATTCCTCAGTTCATCAACTTTCACACAATTTTATATTAGGTTTTCATTACTATAAAAATCCATATAATGCTCTAGAATTTTAGAGAAAATTTCGGAAAGATATATTGCCTCACTATTGAAATATATCGATGAAAACACTGGTACCCCTATTGTACTTTTTTCAGGCGGTCACCTTATTGACCAACGTGAAAATTTAGGCATAACTCTTCTTACTGTGGTGTTTAACAAATAACTTCAATACTATGATTTACAATTATATATCCTTGACGGTTGGGTTGACAACCTTAAACTAAAAATAGAAAAGTGAATGTGCTAGAGGTCAAATCAATAGGGGGACCGGATTTTGGTCTCCCTATTGGTAAAGTACTGTAAAATGAACTAATAGGGGTACCAAAAGTCTCCCTATCCGGTATTAATACATATATATATATATATATATATATATATATATATATATATATATATATATATATATATATATATATATATATATATATATATATATATATTTAATTGTAAGGAAACAATAGAAACCAATACAAGATCATGAATCCAATCATCATTTTATGGACATTCAAAAAGGCAGTTTTTTAAATGTATTGACTAGGAGTTTCTATTATTTTCTTTTGGATTTATAATAAGTAATGGTAAATGTCATTTTTTTAAAGTTGTTTTTTTTTTTTTGCTTGTTAACTTAAATGGTACTCTATTTATTGTGTTTATAAAATTATGTAGACATGATGATACTGGGATTCTATATCTTGCTGTCATAATTGCATTATATATTGTATTTTATATATATATAAAAGATGGCAATGCTTCTTACCCTGAAGGAAATTTCCATGTTCTCGCCTCCCCAAATGTCCATTCCTCGATCATACTCTCCTAATTCATAGAAGTAGTTCCTTTCAATGGCAAACAATCCTCCCGGCATCGTAGGAGACCTAATGAAAACCGTTATTTTAATCAAACTTGACCGTATAAGCATGTCACAGAAATCAATAAACTATATAGTCTTTAGGAGTTTAAAATCATTTTTGACTTGCAGGGATGGGGACCAAATTTGTAAAAGAAAATATCAGCAAGTCATATGCAGTCCATACATTGTTCTCAAAAAAATAATAAAATAATAAATAAATTCTCTTTATTCATCCCTAAGGGGAAATTTTTCTTGAGGGTCTATTCCAAGAGAAGACTGGAATAACCCAGACATCAGCTGCAGTGCAGTGGCTCAAAATGAGTAAGGCTAGGTAACTTGCTCAAGGCCACACAGCGCGACGAGTACCTTTTGCAAACGAAGCAAAGATCATACCACTGAACCAAGCTGTCCCAAATACATATGTCATAAATATGTAATTAAAGTAATGTAAGAGAGTGTTTTTTTTTTCCTAAAGACACAAGGAAGGAAAATTAAATGGCAAAGGATTTGTGATGAAATTCAGTAAAAGAATTTTTGCCACAACCCTTTGTTTGTTTTTGTTTTTAAGGGTTTTACGGCGCTTGCAACACATTTAGGTTATATCAGCGCCAGTAAAAAGGAAGAAAATGGGATAGTAAAAAGTTCTAGAATTACAATTAAAGCACCCAAGAAAAAGTAATACAAAGGGGAATTGAGAACAAATAGGGATCAGATGTAGATTCCAAGAGCATACCACCAATGTACTTAGTTTGAAATCACCTACAAGTCTCATCCAGACACAAGCACAAAATCCAACAAAGAGGAACACACTCAAATGCTTACATTATACATTCAAAATAAAAATAATAAAACATAACAGAGAGATGATTTACAAGGAAAAAAATATCATCTCCCAAAACAATAACTATGCATTTGACTGTTTCCATCCCAGCTAGGATTCCGGCCAGTGCCAGGACAAAACCAAGTAATCTCATTCCGAGACAAAGACAGAAAGCATGTTGGATAACAGATATAAGGGGATAGAAGACACAGTATGTACCTCCCTGCCCGCTATAGGAGGTCAGGATCCCCACCCAGCCACAACCCTTTAAAGTATTATCCAACCATTCAATATCATAGTCCTAACAAATTCAAACTTCTCCCTAAAATCGTATTAAGAAATTTAAAAAATGGTTGGTGTTAAACAAAAGAAAAAAAAACAACAAACACTTTCAACTCCCTACCCCCTCCCAACTGCTTCCTCTCTGCAAAGGATTATAGCTATCTAATTCAAGTACAATTGAAGTTAGTCAAATGGAAGGGATTAAGAAATATAGAAGAGTCAACAAGAGTTGATATACTGGTCAACCAAGGGAAGTCAATAATGATGAGACATTATAGCTAGCAAACAAGATGTGACAATCAAATACGGATTTTAAGTGATCTATTAATGTTTTTATAATTTTTGTTATTGGCTGAACAAGGTTTGGTATTTTAGCTCTTTTTCAAAGCTGTTATATTCATTTTTGTTCATTAATGACAACAAGATGCAGTTCAGGTGAGAGTAAACTACTTAAATGGTGGCTATGTGGTCTAGTGGTATGACACTCGCTTTCGGGAGGTCCTGGTTCGAGCCTTGCTCGGCGCATAGTTGAGTCCTTGGAGAAGGCTCTTTACTCACATTCTCTCACCGTACTCAGGTGCAAAATGATAAAATGAGTAACTGGCTGATAACAGTGTTTGTTTTTTGTTTTGTTTTTAAGGGTTTTACAGCACTTGCAACACATTTAGGTTATATCAGCGCCAGTAAAAAGGAAGAAAATGGGATAGTAAAAAGTTCTAGGATTACAATTAAAGCACCCAAGAAAAAGTAAGACAAAGGCAGGGATGCCACCAGGCATATTAAAAAAAGCCTGAAAATTTGCGCGGACGAGATACAAATCAACGTCAAGGGCTTTGTAAAATATCAAATTTGGAATATTGTTTCAGTACTTATTATTGCAATTGAGAGAAAATAACACACAAAAGAGAGTTAACAGTTTTCAAATTGATAAAATAAGGTGCTGAAAACAAAATATAGACAAATCAATATCAATAGCTATCAGGGGTGAGAATGACTGGTCACATAAAAGGAGAAAGTTTTTCATTGTGAAGTTCATGACCCACCCGTGCAACCATAACCTATAAATTTAAACTTCACTCAAATTCACTGAGATGTAATCCAAATTTGTCTCGCAGCAATTTCTGACACGACTCAGAGAATTTCAAAAGTTGAAAGTATAATTACATTTGGTGGTTGTAGTAGGGATGATGATGTGGTGGTGGTTGTAGTAGTAGTGGTGTTAGGGATGATGTGGTAGTGATTATAGTAGTACTGGTCGTATGGATGATTGTGTGGTGGTGGTTGTAGTAGCTGTGGTAGGAATGATGATGTAGTGGTAGTTGTAGTAGTACTGGTGGTAGGGATGATGTGGTGTTATTTGTAGTAGTAGTGGTGCTAGGGATGATGGTGTGGTGGTGGTTGTAGTAGTGGTAGAGAGAGAGAGAGAGAGAGAGAGAGGAGAGAGAGAGGAGAGAGAGTGAGGAGAGAGAGAGAGAGAGAGAGAGAGAGAGAGAGAGAGAGAGAGAGAGAGAGAGAGAGAGGAGAGAGACTTCTCTACCAGAACAATTTATGAATTGATCTTAGGAATTCTATATCCAAAAAAAAAAAAAGAAGAAGAAAAGAGAAATGGAAAGAAAGGCAAAGGGAAAGAGGAAAAGTGAGAGAGAGAGAGAGAGAGAGAGAGAGAGAGAGAGAGAGAGAGAGAGAGAGAGAGAGAGAGAGAGAGAGAGAGAGAGAGAGAGAGAGAGAGAGAGAGAGAGAGAGAGAGATTTGTCCCTCCCCTTCCCCTTCAACCATCAACGAACACCACTGTCGTCTGTGTCAATTGTGACATCTGGTGCCATATAGTCTGGCCCGACGTCATAAAAACGGGACCGTCACTAAATTTCACGAGACTAATGCACAGGTGTCAAAATATGACATAAGACATAATGGTGATTTTGTGGTTTTGAGGGAAATGTTTGACACAGCAAATTCAGCGGAAAATTTCTGAGAAATTCTCAAAATCACTGTTTATTTATAAAATTTTTTTTTAAAAAGGAGGAATTGTGATGGGGATTGGCGTAGATAAACTACCATTTAGTTTCACACAAATATTCGACCGGTGGTGAAAGCCCAAATTATTCACCCGGCGAAAAAGTTCCGGCTCAAATCTCGATTGCGATTTTTTTCTTCTTCTTTAAAAAAAAATTTTTTTTTTTTTTTGAAAAGTGACGACAGACAAAAACCGGAGGTTCGGATTAAAACAGGCTGGTGGTAAAAAAACCGGATTTCCGGCTAAAACCGGAAAAGTGGCATCCCTGCAAAGGGGAACTGAGAACAAATAGGGATCAGATGTAGATTCCAAGAGCATACCACCAATGTACTTAGTTTGAAATCACCTATAAGTCTCATCCGGACACAAGAACGAAATCCAACAAAGAGGAACACACTCAAATGCTTACATTATACATTAAAAAATAACAAATATACTAATACATAATAGAGAGATGATTTACAAGGAAAAAAATATCATCTCCCAAAACAATAACTATGCATTTGACTGTTTCCCCCCCAGCCAGGACTCCGACGAGGGCCAGGAGAAAAACTAAGTAATCTCATTCCAAGACAAAGACATAAAGCATGTTGGAAAACAGATATAAGGGGATAGAAGACACAGCGTGTACCTCCCTGCCCGCTATGGGAGGTCAGGATCCCCACCCAGTGATAACAGTGTTGCTTTGTCCGAAAAAATTTTAATATCGCCTTACAGGCGTCATGTCCCGCCCTACATGTTAAATGTTGCTGTTGGCCAGGGACCCATTGTAAAGCGCTTTGAGCATGACTAGTGGATAATGCGCTATATAAAAAGCTAAATTATTATTATTATCAAATGGATCACATTAACAATGAAAAAAAGTACTTACATGAATGGATCTGAATTGGTCTCAACATCTTTCATGACATTCAGCGGCAGTTGCTCCCAATTATGCAGAAGGGACCATGTGAATCCCCCTCTGACGAGATTGGCCTTTTTATAAATCATTGTCTCTCCTTCAATGGTGTCAACAACAGGTATGACTACAGACTTCCTGTCTCGGACAATGCGGTCCAATAAGGGAGGCAACCAGTTTTCCCCCACTTCAATATGGCTGTCCAGAAACAGCAGTACCTGGGAGAGCAATATTTAGTGGTACAACAATAATATTAGTCAGAAAAGTGTGAAGCGGGCACTTATATCAATAATATGATCAGAAATAGGAAGTGCCAGATGAAAACAGAGAATAAAAATATCATGGTGTCAGAGAGTTGAACTTGGGATTCAATTTACACAACATCAATTGCCTGGGAGAGAGAGAGAGAGAGAGAGAGAGAGAGAGAGAGAGAGAGAGAGAGAGAGAGAGAGAGAGAGAGAGAGAGAGAGACAGATCTGAGAGCAGTCGCACTAGCCACTGAGCAATCCAGCCATATGAGATTGGCTCTCTTTTTTATTCTCTGTTTTCACTAGCACTTGTCTACTATACCCAATATTTCTGACCAATAACAATATTAATAAGAAATATAACGTATAACGCCAAATACTAAAAAAAAAGCTCTAGGTGCTTCAGAAAATTGAAAATAATAGAATGGATTGAGTGAAAAATAAATATATATATATATATATATATATATATATATATATATATATATATATATATATATATATATATATATATATATATATATAATATATATATATATATATATATCAGGGTGGCCAACTTTTCAGAAACTGAATTAGGGAAAATTTTTGGTTACCGCACAATGTTAAGAGTGAAGTAATACACAGCCTAATACTAATTTAATACTTTACAAAGAATGAAAATGAAAACAGACATTAAGTTGACATACCTGTAAACCTTGGAAGTGAAAGGGGTAACTTTTGACATATGTATCCTCTATCCAAGCTTAGGAGGTGCATTATGCCCTCTATTGAATTTGGTGCAGAAGTCACAGCCTCTATTCTATTAATAAATATGACTTGACAATTTAAAACTAAAAAACTACACACACATTGAGACCACAGCATCACTACAATACTTTTTACACTATGTACATGATAACAGGCTTTGTTTACTGCTATTATTTGCCTTCTGAATGCAAGCTATCCATGGTGGATCTCTTGCATTTTTGCAAGAACTTGTCAGTCAATTGGACAGGTGGCATGCTTGATGAGGAGACCCTAACTTTATTAACTAAAAGACTGTTTAGAGTGGCATTGCTCAAATGAGATCTGCTTTCAGTTCTATTCTTCCTAACCAAACTAAATATCCTCTCTGATGCTGCATCAGCGTCTTTTTTTACGATGGTTTTTTTTCGGGAAAAAAAACGCAGTTTCGGGACATCGGGAACGGTGGATCCATTTAGGGAATTTCCCGAAATAATCGGGAAGGTTGGCCACTCTGATATATATATATATATATATATATATATATATATATATATTTATTTTTCACTCAATCCATTCTATTATTTTCAATTTGCTGAGGCACCTAGAGCTTTTTTTTTAGTATTTGGCGTTATACGTTATATTTCTTATATATATATATATATATATATAATATAAACACATGTACACTCACAAACAGAAAGATATTCTCGATGCTATTTTTCTTTTTCTTTGTTAAAGTATATATTGAGCATGACATGATGTTTCAAAACTGAAAAAACATTTTTTAGAAAGAAAAACTAAAAAAAAACCAAAAAAAAACAAAAAAAAAAAAAAACCACCACAATAAAAAAATCCACAAAAAACAAAACAGAAACAAACCAAAAATTCTTCTTAAATAAAACATATATCTTACGATTTGACTTGTATTATCTTTTAATTAATTACTCTTGAATATTACTTAATGATTTCACAAACCTCCCCGGTTGCATGTTTGGCACCCTCCATTCTTGCACGTATCAGACCTAGACGATCAGGACTATGAATTATTTTCACATCGTAATCCGACAGGTTTGCCTGGATGTATTCATCAAGAGGAGACTTGAGATGATCTGAAAGTAGAAAGTCGTTTCACAAAAATGAGTCCAATGAATTCCAAACTACAAGCATTGCATCATCATATCCCGAATTTGATTTTCATCATTACTCCCAGGATTACAAGTAGTACGTCAAATTAAGTTTAAAAATGTTAATTAAGCATGTATTGTAGCTGCTAGAAGTTGCAGACTGTAAACAGTATTGAACAAAAATTAAGTTAAAAGCATAAAAAAATACTTCACATAGAACATTCCAGGAATAATTACCCTTCATAAGTAAAACAAACATAAAATTCAATTCTTTTTGTTGTTGGCTGAAGAAGTGTTTTGAGCCTTCTGTGTCAAGTATATTATTCTTTAATGAAGTTGTCTAATTCATTTTTATTCAAACATTTATCATACAACTTTACAGAAAGATCATTTTCTATTTTTTTTTTCTCCCTTTCAATCAAGTAAACCTACCAAAAGAGCTACAATCATCAAGGAGAATAATCTCTTTTATAAGCTCAAGAGGAGTGCGGGAAAGTATGCTATGAACACTGCGGAGGAGGGTAGACCAAGCTTCGTTATAAAAACATATCACAACGCTCGTTGTTGGGAGAACTTTGCTGTAAACCTTGTCCTTGCATCTGAAAATACAAAAGATTGTTTTTAAGTTAAATGTGATAATTCACCTCGAAATAAAGATGCCAAAAAGGGACTTTAGTATAATAATAATAATAATAATAATAATAAATTAATTATGCCCTTACGCAACAATATCACTAGATATCGTCGCCTAGGCATTCCATTTAGGAATATAGGGGGTTAATAATCTAGCCCCAGGAAAAAATTAAAGTGCCTGAAGCATTCCGGATCACATGCAAAGCCTAAACAACTCGGTCACTTCGCCCCCCCCCCCCCCCCCCAAATAATAATAAAATAATAATAATGATAATAATAATAATAATAATAATAATAATAATACTCATCATCATCATTATCATAATTATAACAAAGATAATCTTATACTAATGGACTTTACAGGACATTGAAAAATTCTAATACATCTTAAAATCAGTATAAACACTTTAAAAGATGTCAGTGGCCATATTTTACACTGATGAAATAATATTTCAGATTTTAGAATATTTTCTTTGATAGAGGCTTATATAACACAAATAGTACAATTTTTGATGTTAATAAAGCAAATTATCTCCATAATGGAATACAGCAAAGTGCATAATGATGAATAATAATAATAATAATAATAATAATAACAATAATAATAATAATAATAATAATAATAATAATAATAATAATAATAATAATAATAATAATAATAATAATAATTGTAACAAAATGAAGAAGAAGAAGAAGAAGAAGAAGAAGAAGAAGAAGAAGAAGAAGAAGAAGAAGAAGAAGAAGAAGAAGAAGAAGAAGAAGAAGAAGAAGAAGAAGAAGAAAACAAACATATATGTGATGAAAATCGAATCATAAAAATCATGAAGACCTTTTCCCTTTCCTTCTTTCTGTACATTCTTATTCCACAAAAATTGTCCCTCCAGAACTGGACAATAAAAAAAAAAATCCTAACTATTGTTCTCAGAAAAACAAGCAATAAAAAAAACACAAACTCACATGGCATTCCTTGTATCCGGTATATTCCTGTACAAGCCAATTTTATCACTTGTGAATAAGTTGAATCCATGGTCCTTTGTGCCTGTGAATATTTTAACAAGATATACATTTATATATATTTAATTTTCAGAGGTGGGAGAGCGCTTCTACTGCTGCTAATAATAGTATTTGTAAAGCCTTTGAGCACTTTTAGTGGATATTGCACTGTATAAAAGCTCAATTTTTATTTTCTTTTTATTCCGCAGTGAAATCACTATTCGCAGTACTACTTCGTTAATTTTATGTAATCATAATAAAAACATTTTTTTTAAAACGAACAAAAACTTCGTTAATTTTATGTAATCAATAATTAAAACATTTTTTTTAAACGAACAAAAACTATCTATATATCGACTGCCATGGGAGACTATTGAGACTGAATCTGTTGATTGTACATGCGCATTGGATTTTTGAGTTTGAAAAGTCACTGGAGACTATTCAGACTCGAGTCCGAATAGACGCAGCCCTAAATCTAACATTAACAATAACAAACCTGTTGTTATGCCTATGATGGCGAGATAGTTTACACAGCATATAAATCAAAATCTTCATGGATTTAAGATTCTTACCTTGTTCCTTTACCATCTGGTCGTTTTTATTTTCCAACAATCCCAGCATAAAAGTATCTACCTCTGAATAATGATGTAAAGAAAGTGGAGGGTGGGGGTTGTTGATGTTGGACGTTGCTTTTCCATTTTTTCGGTTTTTAACAAGGACGGAATCTGACTTTGTGAATGAATGATGATCACAGTTTTTGGAGTCAATCAAAACCTCTTTGTATGGGATAACACATAATAAAAAGTAGGAGGTTTCAAGCAGTGCTGTCTGATAATGGCCAAAACTTACAGTTGACGGCGAATAAAAAACTGAAATCACAATACAAACAACAGGTACAGCAATCACAATAAGAGCAGATAATGAAGAGGTCACCATTTTTTAAACAAATGTATCTAGCCCTCGCTTTGTGTAGGTATGAAAAAGAGCCTATTATAAAAAGTTTGAACTCCAAAGTGTTTCATCATCAAAGCCACTCCCACGCCCTATTCATAATGCCGGATTCGGATTCACAACACAATACCTCGCCCAAGGCGACTGGGTGCAAACATTGGAACATCCAAGAGTTGCGGTTCATGATCTCCGTAATATACATAATTCGTTTCATTTATTGTTATTATTTATTTTTATTCCTTTAAATCAAGGCTACCACTCACTCAATGGCTTTAAATCCATTTTTGTTGTTGTTATGGATTGTTTCCAGCAAGGGTCCTTATAACTTGTAGGTCCTCTTCTCCAGACTCTTTTTCTTCATTGCCTTTTTAAAGGATTTAAAGTTTCTTCCGGCTTTACAACTAAAGTGCATTAATTAATTGTACAAAACATTTTGGTCTGACCAAAACTTGTCGACGAGTTATTTAGGGTTTTTGTGTTCACAACAGAATCTGATAAACTGTTCCATATTTCGATGTTCTCACAGTAAAACTGTGTTTCCTCACATCCAATCTTTGTCTTTGTGTGAGCAGTCTTTTTTTTTTTTTTTTTGTTTTTTTGTTTGTTTGTTTGTTTGTATGTTTGTTTTTGTTTGTTTGGTATTTTTAGGGGGGGGGGGGGTAGTTACCTCTGGTATGAGGAGGGAAATAATGTTCAGGGCGAAAGTGCTACAAAGCCTTTGTCAGACATATCCTAGAATAATATAGAGCTATGACTTGGACCCTCACCACAAATCAGAAATCCAAGAAATCGAGCAAATACAGAGCAGTGGAATTCATAACTCAGAACAAAAAAAAAAAAAAAAAAAAAAAAAAAAAAAAAAAAAAGAAAGATTTAAAAAAACCCCATGAAACTGACTTAGATCTCGAACCACTACAACAGAAATGAAAGCGTGCCAAAGTAACAATATTTTGCAAAGGCCTAAACGATTAAGTTAAATCACCCCTTGGTGATATTCAACAAAATAAGAGGAAGTCATCCAATTTTAGGGTTCCACACTCAAGAGTGGATGCACACTTGTACCAGAGAGACTGTATAGCTATAAACTCTCTGCTTGTACTCATTCAAACCATCGACATTAAGACAGTGGAATAGTCTCACATCTTCAATGAAAGAAAAATAACTGTGGTCTGTGGAATCTTCAAAATCTGAAGTTACAGACTTAGAAGGAAGTCGAAGAAGTGTATTTTCTTATTGTGAAATATTTCCTCCATTTAATAAATTCTGTCATGTCTTGGTCATATTTACCACTTATAATCCTGTACAGTACTATCATGCCCCCCCCCCCCCCCATCTATATCTTTTGTATTTCAAGGTTGGTAAATTGTTTCCCCAGTCTTTTCTCATAATCTAGCGATCCTAGTCCAGGCAACTGTTTTGCGGCCCTCCTTTGCACACCTTCAATTTGCTCGTATTTTTCTATGTAAGGTAACCAAACAGAGCTTGCATAAGTGCGATCTCACAAGCGCTTTATAGAATTGTCTAGATATTGGAATGAGCTTCTGATGACGGCGAACGTGGAGTTGTAATGTTGTTCAGTCACAAGGAAGAAATTCAAATATTTTCCAATATTCAAATCAGAAAATTTATTGGAGTTGAAATATTAAAAAGGGAACCATATGAAAGACGTTATTGGCCATGATGACTGCTACGGCTGCAATCAATTATAGAAAGTTGAAATGTTTATACTATTTATTATCTTTGATTACGTTGCTCTAAAATATAAAATTTCTTGTTGAATAACGTTTACAATAATAAATGAATATTCTATCTGTTAATAATTAAATAGTAAAAAAGTCGGAGATATTTGAATCTCTTCATTTCCAAATCAAGATCACTGCAGCTTTGGTCTTTTCTCAGTCTCAGTGTGTAGTCAGTTTCTTCAGTTGATTGAAAAGAGAAGCTAAAAACTCCTTGTTGACTTTGTGTCATCAAAAATCAAAAGGCTGGTGTCTGACCATCAACATGGTTCGAATTAAAAGGACAAAGTTGATATTTGGCATGGGGGCATTCTGTATTGTATTCTGGCTGTTTCTGTATTGGAAAGTGTCTGAAGTTTATTCGAGCCATAAACAAAGGCTTGCACCAAGAACCAAGGTTTTAGATTCTCTTCCAAAAGAATTTGCAGCCGGAGGCTCGGATTGGAATGCATTTCATGATGAGTCAAACGATAGTGAATATGATCCTGAGTATTTGAATGAGTTGGCAAAAATCAACACAGCAGAGGATCAAAGGAGATATAGCGAGGGTAGTTGCACCAATTTTTATATATTATTATATTTATCTATTTATTATTTTGTGAGAGTGGGTGGGGGGAGAGACTCCAAAGCCAAAAAAGGCATCTGCACTTTCAAAGATTAAATAGACTTAGTTTCTCACCTTGAATTGAAGTATTATTTATCCAAAGAAAGAAACTAGATTGATAGGATTAATATTGGTAAAATAAATTGGCAGGCATTAAGTGTTGCCAGGTGAACTAGGTGAGGAGATCGATATCTTGTGTTGCTAGACTAGACCGTGCTAGGTATCGCTAAAAAATTTTCGCACTGATCGTATTGAGTTTTTAAAGTTTACTGTTGAGACAACAATGTCTAATTAAAAATTATACTATATAATGATAAACACGGCAAGAGTATACTGATGAAAATGAGTACCTCATCAAAAATAATCGTTGACTTTCTGCTTTACATGTTTTTTCCAAGGCTCAATAAAACTCAACTCTCTTTTTCCCTCTGTGGGATACCAATTTAAAAGGGCGTGACTTTTTCTCTTTTATATATATATATATATATATATATATATATATATATATATATATATATATATATATATATATATATATATAATACAAAATGCCACTCACATTATATGGTCGAGACGTTAGTTTCTGTGGGCTTATTCCACGTCCTCAGTCGGCGTAATCCTTAATAATCCTTACTAAGGATTACGCCGACTGAGGACTTGGAATAAGCCCACAGAAACGAATGTCTCGGCCATATAATGTGAGTGACAATTTGTATTCTATATTAGCTCTAACCATCATTATCGAGCACTTTCGTACCTACGAGTACCCACCAACACTCATAAATATATATATATATATATATATATATATATATATATATATATATATATTGTTTTATATATAAAAGGGATTACAGAATTTCACATTTTAACTAATAAAGAGCGTCAAAATCTGTATACAAAGATAAGCCTCCCCTTAACAGCCATATAAATGACTGCTCCTGATTGGTCCATGTGATCACACGAAACCCTCATTTGTTAACCATTGTTTTAAAGGGCTTTTTGTGATCACATGTTTCTAATGCTGCTGTGTGTTTGCATGTATTTGATCCACTCAGTTATTGTCATGTAAGTCAGTAAGTCATTACCAGATATAAGCTCCACCCTCTTTTCATCAAGATGTCGCTTATCATTTTATTTCCCTTATTTCTTTGAAACCTGATTTAACTTTATCCATGTATATTTAAATTTCATATCATTGACAAGTGCATTGATAATTTTATGTGTATTTTAGTTTTGTTCCATTATGTTAACACTACATTCAGTTCATAGGATTTTATTTTTCTTCCTTTTCAGGATACCATAATTATGCATTTAATGAGATGATAAGTGGAAAACTCAGCTACTTGAGGCCTCTTCCCGACAGGCGGAACCCAAAGTATATAAATTGAATATATTAATATATATTTTCTTTTTAGTATAGACACTTAGCGGAAGGGAACATAACCATGCCTCTCGGACAGTCATCACGCTATAATGGCAGTGATTGGTAAACATAGCGAAATACACAGGTTTTACTGTTGATGCTATGAGTCTAATAAAATACCCACTATTCTACAACTTGATCAATAGAACCAACACAGAAAATTATGTATAAACTTAAACCTTTATAATCTGATCAAGAAAATTGTGTGATAACTAGTCACCCATTTGGTGGTATAAAAAACAATAACAATGATCAGAGAGAGGTCGGTTTCATTCACACTAATGTTTATAAACAACCATGTTTGTCCGGGCATATCTGAAGGTGTGTCTCATATTCCATGTTTTGGTTGGTCAAAAATCTTCTGGTTAATTATGTGTGAATGTCCAGATGTTCTTTTTTTTGACATTTATATATATATATATATATATATATATATATATATATATATATATATATATATATATATATATATATATATATATATATATATATATATATATATATATATTTACTTAATAATAGGTAAATAAGTTACTTTGTTATTTTCTTTTAAAAGAATTATTGAGCCTGTTCAATATCTTTAGCAAAAAAAAAAAGATTCTGTTGTGAGATTTTAGAAATATCAGAGAATCTCTTTGACTAGATTTCAATAGGAGAAAGGAAGGCAGATTCAAGTTGATGTTGGTATAAATGATTCAACTACCATTTACTATTAGTGTTGTTCTGGTAGCCTTTGCTAATAACGCTTCTATTGAAAAATCAACCAGTCAGATTTTATGGGAGAATTGACCAATGAAATGAACTGATTGTAGTAGTTTGTTCTCTTTCAGATAGTGACCTAAGACTTTTACACTGAAGAAATTCGAATTTTTTTCTTGTAACTTTAGAATTTCATTGGTTCTGTCCCACGAGTCCTAATGTAAGTCTTTTTCTCAGACTGACTTATTAATATACCACATTTGAATTGACCTAAAACCTGTGGAAAGAGCCATAACTGTCAAATTACTTACATGATTTGAAAAAAAATGGCATTAAAGCTCCCCTGTATCAATGTGATCTTTTTCCCCCCTTCATTAGAGCAGCTCTATTTTCTAAGGAGATTACAAGAATGTGAGCATTGAGGTGATAGTTAAATTTGATGGTAAAAAATGCGAAAACACATCTTTAAAGCTTCCTCAATAAGGATAAAATTTCAGACACTTTGGTTGCCATTCTGGTGTTATACAATTGATGTTACCTAGTCATTAAGAAAAAACATGCATATGATTATTTTCCCTAAATGTTTCTTTCGCTTTATTTAGCATTGTGTCATGCGGGTGGTTGGATGGGAGCATCACCCTTGAATCATATACCTATGATGTTCGCATGGGTGTACGATCCGATAGTGATGTCGTTTCTTCTTCTCTTTACTAGCCTATCCTGCTTCTTTGGTTTGTGATTGTATTTTTGACAGGGGATATTTTTTTTTCTGTAAATCTTCTGCCTGTTTGTTCTTGGTTATTTATAATTTAGCTTATGATATCTTTAGGTTATGATTTTGATTTACATTTGTACTATTTTTTGTTAGATTGCTTGTTTTTTTTGTTTCAGCGGTCTCTCATATAACCTCAATTGTGTTGGAAGAGACCTAAAGCAACAAACAAACAAAAAAAGCATTGTGTCATTCACCTTTTTTTGTTTTGTTTTTTTTATCATAGACACTAGTATTTGCTCCCCAATTTTTAAGCTTAAAGTTAATTCCATTATTACTGTATTTATTACAGTTGTTATGATAAATCCTACCCAAGCAATCTTCCACATGCAAGCATCATCATCTGTTTTTACAACGAAGCAAAGTCCGTTTTGTTACGAACCATCCACACAGCTCTTGATCGCTCTCCATCCAAGCTTATTCATGAAATTATCCTTATCGACGATGCAAGTGATATGAGTAAGCCGAAGTTCTGTCAACTTTTTATAATGTTGTCATTTTCTTGTGGTTCACCTTTGCTCCATGTTATCATCAAGTGAAATATCATCAAATCTCTGTCACTGCCATCATCATCATCGTCATTCAATCATTATTTTTATCTTGTCTCTTATGAAGTGTGTACTTCACAAGACTAATCATTCTTTCATATTTTGATTGGAGTGGTTCACCTGTTATCCAGATTATTTGGCACTTACCAACACTATGTTTGTTTATTTACTTAGTGACAGAAAAATTGTTATTTATATTTTCCATAAGTTACGCCCACTTTTCTGATTTCATTTTCTTTTTCTTTTAAGCTTTAGATAGAAAATATAACTTTTAATGCTTGTAATGTTTTGAAGGAGCTAAAGGGTTTTTGTCCCTTCTTATTATGATTTTGTTAATTTTCAGAACATTTGAAGAGTGAGCTTGATGATTACATACGTCAACATTTGCCAAAGGTCAAGCTGTTTCATTCAAAAGAGAGATTGGGACTTATACGGGCCAGGATGCTTGGGGCAAGCAAAGCTACTGGACAGGTAATAGTATTCATTCAGAGCCATAAGGCCCATGGAGCCAGAGTTTATCTCGGTTTTTATAGTGTGAAATGGACAATAGCAATTGCTTGCTACCCTTTGGGTAGGACGCTAGTCTATAGCAAAATGCTTCCCACCAGATCTAGCAGACTCAGCTACTTATTGACTGCTGGGTGGACAGGGTGTTGGGGAGGGTTCGAAAAAAAAATCGACTGCATCCGGGATCGATCATGGTCCCTTTACTTGTGAATCCAGTGCTCTACCAACTGAGCTGTCAGATCCCCCAATAGTGGTTTGATATATTTATTCTCAACTTTTATAAAATTTAATTTTTCTAAATCTCAGCAGTAAGAATGTCATATTCCAAATTGCAATCAACAAAAAATTAATATAACAGCTTCAAAAAATGACAAATTACCAAACTGGGAACAATTTAGGCTCATAACCCCTCTTCAGTCAACAACAAAAACAATAAAAACATAATTACATGATTTAAAAAAAACAAACATGAGCAATGTATTTATGTTTTGATAGTATTTGTTGGCTGAAGAAGGGTTTTAAGCCCAAAAAGTTCCGTGTTTAGTATTTTGTTCTTTTTTGAAGCTGTTATATTCATTTTAGTGTATTAGGTTCTTTTTACATTCCATAGCTTCTAGCAGCTTAGTATGACTTATTCTAAATGGCACTAATCACCAATAAGTCTGGTCTGTTTAGAGAAGATATGACCAATTATCTCAAAATGGTATCATTTTGGAGTGCGCTTGGTTCTTACATTCAATGTGAAGAATATTCTATTCTTTAAAAAAAAAAAATAGGGTTGGCAATCAACATCAACTGCTACTATTACTACTATTACTATTACTAACGGAATGCACTTAGTTGCAGTTCTGATAATCCAATTCCTTTTGGGCTCATTGTTGTAATGGAAATTTCAAACATTTGTCTATTACAACAATGTTAAACTCAGTTAAGTGGGTTCGGATGTCAGACCTGCATATATGTAAAAGTCGACTCATAATAATAATAATAATAATAATAATAATAATAATAATAATAATAATAATAATAATAATAATAATAATAATAGTATTGAAAATAGTAATAATAATAATAATAATAATAATAATAATAATAATAATAATAATAATAAAAAGTTAGGGTTGGGAATCAACATTGTTCCGAACAGCCAAAGTAAAATTTTTTATCATCAAGCACAGAATTACTGGCAATTCTAAAAATTATAAAACTATTTTTTACAGCCCTTGTGGCTCTGAGCTTGGCTCGACGTTACTGTGTCTTGTCATGTCATAAATGTTAATAGATTTTAAGCAGGTTTAGTGATCGAATGGATGACAGTGATCGTCGAAATTTCTGGTCCTGACATGGTGTCCTTTGGATAAGACAATTCACACACATACCCCACTCGACTCTGGCGTGAATGAGTATCTGGCTGTAGGCAGTGATGGATATTCCATATGGATTACTTGCAGGGGGGAGGGGGGGGGGGGATAAATGAAACATTATGAAGCTAATTGATGGGAATGTGCTTTATAAATATTCATATTTATTTATCAAGTTGATACTAACATAACTCCAGATTTATGCTGCAGGTCAAATTTTTTCAAGTCTTCTCAGCATTGATTTTGCAGCTTAATCTATGTTTGCTCTTTTGTAAAGCACTCCTCAAATTTTCTGGTGGAACAAGTTTTTAAAATATTGTTTTGTTTTTTTAAATTCCCAGGTGTTATTGTTTTTAGACAGCCACTGTGAAATGACTAACCGATGGCTTGAGCCATTGTTGACTGTTATACATAAAGACCCCCAAACTTTAGCTGTACCAATTATGGATATTATCAATCGTGACACATTCAAGTATGAAGCATCATCCCTAGTTAAGGGAGGATTTAGCTGGGGAATGCACTATCAATGGGAACCACTTTCAAAGGAACAAGCCGACAAGGTTCAAAAATCACCTGATCCATATGAGTAAGTAAAAATGTATTGCACTGCAATCTCTCTTTAATGACATGGTGCCCTGGTCTCAATTTTAAAAAAATTATATATTGTTAGTAACAAGACTTCAATATAGCAACATACCCTGTTTAACGACTTCGATACAGCAACAATCAGCAATTGAAATCGCCAATTATAGCTTTTTCCGACCAATGTGATACCTTAGTCTGTCCATATGGCTAATAATAATATACTGTACTCATGTTAGTCTCAAGCCTGGATAAACTACAGAGGGAAAATGGCCTGCAAACACTAATTACCATCAAAACATTGAAAATACAATGCATCAAATAGTAAAAGCATCACAAGTAAATTGTAAATCCTTTGACATCAGGGATAATAGACTTTCTGATGTGATTGTGGTGTGTCTAATTATAATCAGTGTCTTGCACTTTGCATCGAAGTCTAATCACATCCCTTTTTTTCACCATTTTGGAAACCCCGCAATAAGGATTTTTCCTGTCCCGACGATGTCGATATTCAAGGATTGCTCTGTAAAGTGCATTTGATCACATGTCACAATACATGTCTTAAAATTGTGATAGAAGCGATTAAAGTTATATATTAGAATAAAATTGATGGTGGCATCTATGATGTAAAGTTGGAAACTTTATTTAAAGATTTCTTCTTCCATCTTCTACCCCTGTTTCTTCTTTTTTCTAATCCTTTTTGTCTAATCCTTTTTTATCCTGGCACTCATATAACTGATATGACAAACAAATAAAGATTTTCTGATGTTCTCTCAGAGACATCTATACTGAAAAAGTAGGAAGCTTTATTAAAAGATTGTCTGATGTGGCTTTGCATAAAGGACGGAATTAGAGGAAACAGTGTCACACTAATTCACCGAAGGTGAATATTTGATATTTCGATATATTGTTTCCGTGTAAGAGTAACTGTATACCTGCTTTGGAACAATTCAAGGGATATCGTTTTTTTGCACCAATTCCTTGAGTTTTCTTTAAAGATTGTCTTGACAGATCCTTGGCAATGAGAGAAATGTTGTACAAATGTAGGGCCACAATCACCACAGCCACACACCATTGCACTTGCCACTAAGACTTTGCTCTTTTCCAAATTTAATTGTTGATGTCCCTGTTAAGCGGTCTGATCACTTCCTTATGATATGGTAGAGAGCTCAACAAATACAATGTATTATTATTATTATTATTATTATTATTATTATTATTATTATTATTATTATTATTATTATTATTATTATTATTATTATTATTGAACAATAGATAAATAGGAATGGAATATGGAGAGAGCCTGTGCTAAAAATCAAAGCTTAGAAATGCTAAATAATTTATAAGATGACTGATTTCAAGTGAAACATTAGGACTTCAGAAACTCAAGTAATAATAAACTTTTTTTGTTTAACAATTTTAAGTGACCATTTCCTTTTATATTTATCAGGATTTGTGTGTGTGTGTGTGTGTGTGTGTGTGTGTGTGTTTGTGTGTGTGTGTGTGTGTGTGTGTGTCTGTATGTGGGTATGTGTGTTAGAGAGAGAGAGAGAGAGAGAGAGAGAGAGAGAGAGAGAGAGAGAGAGAGAGAGAGAGAGAGAGAGAGAGAGAGAGGCCATTTATATGGACAAAATTTGTCATCTTTCATTTCTTTTTTTCTTTTCAAAGTTTATTATTTTTCTTTTCTATTCTTTTTCTTTTTCTTTTTCAGGACACCTACAATGGCAGGAGGATTATTTGCAATAGACAGAAAGTACTTTTATGAAATGGGAGAGTATGACAAGGATATGGATGTCTGGGGAGGTGAAAATCTGGAGCTATCTTTCAGAGTAAGTTAATTTTTTTTTAAATAAACGGATTTTGTATTGAACCAAACGTTGCAAACTGCACCAAGTGTGATTCGATTTGACCTACTGTAAGTAAAAGAGGAACAAATCCAATTCAAAGCCCCAGTACCAACAATACTCTAGACTCTAGTCACATTTTTATGATTTTTGGGTTTATCAGTGATGAACTTAAAGCATGAGCACCTTTGTTTACTCACCACTTAATTCCATGATAAACATATTCTGAGTTCCCTGTCTCAGTAATACAAATTATTTTTTTTGTATACTCTCTATAGTCGAATTCGAACTTTAACCTCCATTTTAACAAAACCAACTTCCTGTGACTTAAGTACATTTTTATCTCCAGGCTCTTCAATTGTTTTGCTACCAGAATGTCAACATGGGGGATCCCGATAAGTTGGTAAAGGACTCGTTTCACATGCAAAGGGACCGAGATTGATCCCGGGTGCAGTCGAGATTTTTTTTCTGACCCCCCCCCCCCCCCCCCCCCCCTGTCCACCCAGCAGTGATTGGGTAGCTGGTGGTAGATCTGGTGGAAAGTACTTTGCGATAGACCAGCGTCCTATCCAAAGGATAGCAAGCAATTGCTATTGTTTGTTTCATGCTATAGAAATCGGGAAAAACTCCGGCTCCATGGGCCTAATGGCTTTGAAGGACTACCTTTTTTTATGTTAAAATACAGCCAAATTATTTTTACGTCTCTATGACTTTCACAGACCTGGCAATGTGGAGGT
>NC_088361.1:91353139-91453139 GCF_034508935.2 Berghia stephanieae | reverse complement strand
TCTTGCTTTTTCAAACAGCTCTTGGATTACATTAATACATAATACATTACATTAAATATAGATCTGGATTTAACATGATGTATTACTTATCATGATGTATTAACTTTTTAACTGCTTTCTTTGGAGTAGGATCATGCAGGGTTTTGAAACCCGAAATGTTCTGTTTATAGTGTTTTGTTCTTTTTTTTTTTTTGGACCTGTTACAATCATTTATTGTACATTGTCTCATAAAGTTGCCTGTTAGCGATTACTGTCAACAATAATGCAGGTGTTAGCGCGTTAATCAATTCATTGTAGGGAGACTCACGAGAAACAGAGAAGTTGTAATCATTAGAGGTGAAAAAGCATACAATGAGTTTGATTGTTATATTTGTAACCCACCTCCACAAGTCAGTGCGACTATGTGGTCTTGTGGTATGACACTCGCTAACGGATTGGAAGGTCCTGGGTTCGAGCCTCGCTTGGCTCATAGTTGAGTCCTTGGAAAAGACTCTTTACTCACATTCTCTCACCTTACTCAGGTGTAAAATGAGTACCTGGTCGTTAACAGCATTGCCTCTGTTGGAAAAAATGTATTATCGCCTAACAGGCGTCATGTCTCGTTCTTCATGTTACCTGTTGATGTTGGTCAGGGACCCTTTGCAAAGTGCTTTGAGCACGTTTACTGGATATTGCTCTATATGAAAGCTCAACTTTTTTTTATTTTGAAGTAGATGTCATAAAGTGAATTTAAAGCTAAAATGAAAAGAAATATGAATTATTTTTTTTAAATTTAAAAATTTACACTTAATGATAATATGCATCATTTCTATAAAGCCTCAAAGTGCTTAAAAACCAACTAGACATTGTTTACACAGGATTCCATAATACTGTGAGACCAAGATTGATCCTGGGTGCAGTCGAGATTTAGTTTTCTGACCACCCTGTTCAGCCAGCATTGAATGGGCAGCAGGGTCTGTTATATATATATAGTGGAAAGTACTTTGCGATAGAGTAGTGTTGTATCCACAGGATAGCAGCCTTCCACAGGATAGCAAGCCTTTGCTATCATCCATTTCAAGTTAAAGAAACCGGGATGAACTTGGGTTCTATTGGGCTTATGGCACTTAAGGACTATGGTTTTTTAAATATCAATCTTTGACACTGCCCTGAGTCCTTGCTTTGTTATATCTTTTGACAGGATTCGTTCAACACTCTGTTCAACACAGATACCCAGAAATGTTTAGTGTCAACAGGGGTGGAGCCCGGAGCCTTACTCAAGCTGATGACCTGTAGCAACAGCCCTTTGATGGATTTTGAATTGATTAGGTGATGGCAGAGATCAACTACTCAGTTTTTCTGTAATTTTTAAGTTATGCAAGTAATAGAATTTTAACATCATAATTGTTTTATCAAAGATATGTCAAATTTGTCCCATTATTTTCTTCTTATTTAAAAAAAAAAATTATTTGTGATACTAGGGAATCTCTTCACTTGGTTGTGAATATCAGTAATACTATGGTAAAGAAATCGTCCTATATTTTTTTTATTGCTTACTAGATTTTGTGACTACTCATGATGTATTTGATTGGAGATATATATTAAAAAAATAATTCTGTTGGTGCTGAGCTAAAGTCTGGATATATGGTTGAAACTATGTATGTATGACTACTTAACAAAGCAAAGACAGTTGTTTCAGTATTTTCACTTTTTTGCTCGGACAACCTTCTCTAGTCAACAATAAGATAATAATGGACAGTAAAGGCTGGATAATTACAATATCATTCCCAATTTTACTTATTAGATTTGATGAATAAGTCAATATATGTAGCAAAGAAAATGTTTTAAAAGAATTAATAGAATAACAATAGTCAAATGGAACAGAAGCTTCAATTCAAGTAACAAAGACAGACAATGTGGACGTTTTGGGTTTCCCCTTTGTCAACAAAACACAATGAACGAAACATCTAAGATGAATGAGAGATGAAAGGATGGCGTTGTTAAGACAGATAAACAAAACAATCCTTGTTTCGTTTATCTGTCTTAAGACCGCCATCCTCTCATCTCTCATTCGTCTTTAATGTTTCATTCATCATGTTTTGTTGACAAACTGGAAACTTGAAACTTCCACATTGTCTGTCTTCATTAATTAGATTGAAGCTTCCATTCCATTTGACTATTTGTTATTTAATTTCATTGAGCTTCACAGCAACATTTACATTAAAAGGATTTAAATAGTTAAGTTTTGATAAGGTTTTTGATAACAAAGGTATAATAATATTGCCCACGATTTACAGCCAAATAGCCTTTGTGAAATAACCAATTGGATAAGACATTCCAACAAAAATCATGCCGATATGGATTCTTTTCGTAACTCTCTCGAGTCCATGTGAATGGAAGATCAAACACATTTGTTCAATTCTTAATCGTGTTGAACTTGAAAGATTTAAGAAAGATCGTAGAACACCTATTTGCTTATTTGGTATTAAAGATGATTCCTGTTCAGGTTGTATATTTTAAGGAATGCTGTATCAGTCTGGAACAAATGGTTGGTTTGAAGATGATCAGAATGTCAAAGCCCTTGGTCCCAAATCATTCAACTCAGGAAGCTGAATCATGCAGGAGATTGAAAAAAACCCCCACTATTCATGATATAAAGGTTCAATGAACTTGAAGATTTTCCTGACATGTCAAAATAAAGCGCTTTCATTGATAGTCTTACCCGATATTTAAAGATATCATATGTCATTGGTTGGATCAGAGTGATCTTGACCTAAAAACAGTAAATTGTGAATTCTTCCAGTTGAATAATTTGTGGTAGAAGCCGTTGATATTACAACTGAGATTTATGGGTCACATTTACAGAGAGAATGATATAGGAAAAGCAGTGATGTTAGTTGGCTGAAAAAATAGAAGAGAGAAGAGGTGAAGAAGATTGATATTGACATTTATTGAAAATCAATGAGTGGATGATTGTAGGTGGGGCAAAGAGAGACAAAAAAAAACAAACTAGCTTGGCTCTTATTTTGTGTTGCACAAGTGTTCACAGGTCTGTCGATCGCCATGGCGTTGCTGCCAGCTAGTTGATGCTTTTGCAACATGAAGAGTAAGCTAGCTGTTTTGTCTCGCTTTGTATCACCTACAGATTATATCTCTGGTATGCATATGAAAGAGTTAGAGAACTTGAAATGAGTTGGTGAGAAAGAGGATTGGAGAGAAATAATTACTTAAAGTTTTTGACAGACTTGGTTTTTGACTAATGCATATATGTTCTTTTGTGGCCAAGTCAAATTCAACGTATTGTGTCGCACACAATGTTGAATTTTATTTTTACCAAGTTTTAGATTTTACCAGAATGTAATAATCCATCGTCTAATACGATGTCAACAGGAATCCCCCACATCATCCTTTTGGTTCATAGTTTTTCTTTAAGACAGTAATGAGATGACTTCTGTGGGTCTTGGACCTGGTTGATCAAATGCGCAATACAATGCCTCCCTCCAATTGGTCTTTTCAGCCCTCAACTTTGAGTATTGTCTAATTATGATCAATAATTTGTCATTTTTTACAGTAAATTCAAGTTATGTCTACATTAGTTTCAAATTAAACAATTCGACTCTTTTCTGCTATTAAGAGAATTCAACACTATTTTCTACAATGCTTGTTAATCAAGAAAGGAATGACTGAAAGAAAAGATCAACGAGTAGAAAATATATTTTGGATTTAGCTTTACCTTTTCCAACTGTATTTTCTAATTTTTGAATCAAAAATACATTTCCACAGCTCAAGTCAAATTTATCAGTGTTTACACCCAAAATTTTGCATGATAAGCCATAATCTTACCTTGTCGTTACCTTTTTCAAAAAGGTAATGTAGTGTTCTGATGTTTTTAATACAAATGATCTATTATTTTTATTGATATGTTGGCTGAGGATTACCATTGTGTTTCGTTCTTCCTTCTCATAGTGCTTTTATTTTACCTCATTGCATAATGATAAATGACAGATTTATTTTAACG
Organism: Berghia stephanieae; assembly: GCF_034508935.2. Classification (NCBI taxonomy): domain Eukaryota; kingdom Metazoa; phylum Mollusca; class Gastropoda; order Nudibranchia; family Aeolidiidae; genus Berghia; species Berghia stephanieae. The sequence goes on along the minus strand of NC_088361.1, from coordinate 91,449,142 downwards.
AATGACAATTGTATAGTTTTATGATATAACATTTGCCACCACTTATTTTACATCTGCTTGACCAATATTAACTCATATGTAGTCATCACTGTTGCAATGAAACATTTTGAAGTAATATAGGAAAGTGCCCATGTGGTTCTAACTTGCACCATGCTCAATATTCTTCACAATGTTACAGTATACATCAAAGTTGAAACAGAAAAGACATGCATTTCTGTTCCTTTAATAGAAATGAATGTGAAATAAGAGGCAGTGTGTGCCGAAAGCATGACAGAACCTGCAAATTGATGAGAAATTCACTTGTCAAACATTTTATTATCCATTATTATTTCTTGGGGCTCAAATTAATTTTCCATCTTCTATTGTTGTGAATATTTATGGAACAATAACATTTTTTATACACTTCAAAAAAAAACTTCGTGAATTTCACACACCATCAATTCATATATCTGAAAAGAAGAAAAAATGTGGTCAGTGAAATTATCAGTCCATTTTGTTGCATAAGATGAGCAATTTAACAGTCAAGTGAACAATATCTGATTGGGACAAAGAGGTCACTATCACCTATATTTTCCTGTATTTTTCCCAGGCCCTGGCGGGGAACCTTAACTGGGAGTCTAATGCATATAGTACCTCTTTTGAGAGACATTTTATTCCTTGTAAATCATCTCTCTGTTATGTACTACTATAGATATAAGTTTTGAATATATTGTACTTTGTGAACACTTGAATTCATCCTTCATAGAGAGATCATTTGCTTGTAACTGGATGGGACGTTTCGGTCTTTTAGGTAATGTCAATATAGCACATTGATAGATCGCTTGTGGAATCGCCTGTTCCATATTTGAACCATTTCCTTTTGTTAAGCTTTTTATTTCATGCTTTTTCTTCAGATTCACAACTTTGCTTTATAATGTGTCTTTTGACTGGCGCTGAAATGACCTTATAGTGCTGTAAAACTCATAAAAACATAGAGAGAAAACATGTGATCAGTGTGCCACCGTTTACAACTTCATGATACATTCCACTATGATAATTTGCTCATCGGAACCTTCCTCCACGTCACATTTGTATACAAAATAGCAATATTTTAACACATAGTCAAGTCTACACACATTATTTTATAAAGAATATTCTTTTGCCTTTTAGAAAAGTTCGCGTGTGTGATGATTTTGATGATGATGATAGCAATAATAGTATTAATGATAATGATGATGATTATGATAATAGTGATAATAAATGATGATTACAATAATAGATCTTTATTAACCAAAAATGTACCAATTTGTAATTTATATCATGTTGCATGCCATGTTTTTTCTGGTAAATCTGGAATTGTTGACTATCCCATTTTCTACCTTTTACTGGTGCTGATATATGAACTTAATGTGTCATCAGCGCTGTAAAACCCTTAAAAACACAAACAAAAAATAAAACCCATCCATCCATATTAAAAAACAAAAAATAAAACCCATCCATCCACCCTTCTATCTACCTATCTATTATGATACATTATACAAATTATCTGGTTACTTTATATAACCTGGAAAACCAAAGAAAACAAAACACAAAATGGTAGCATCTTGCATCCAGAACAACCTCAAACAAGGGTGCTGGTTAGTGAAATTTTATGTATTAATTTTGATTACAAAAGGGTGTGTCTTATACACGAGTAATAGCATCTTGGTAAGCATTTTTACCCTAAAGTAGAAGAGTGGATCCTATCTACAGGGACATCCTTTACATTGGTATATGCAGTACATCAATTCTTAATCATTTCTAGGTGACATAAGACAGGGTTGCCGATTCAGAATGAAAAAATTTACTGAGCTTTTGCACAAAGATCTACCCTTATATAAGCACCGAACTCCAGTAAAAAGACAATACCTACTTTTTTCTGTTCTGCGGGTGATTGGAAAATATACTGAGGTTTTATAATACACTGAATTCCGTAGATGTACAGAAAATTGGCTACCTTGATAAGGGTTGAAATCCTCCTAGGATTTGTACAGATTTGGTGGGGAGGGGGGGGGGGGGGGTATTACCCTTCAAATTAAAGTTGTTTCCCAAAAATGTCACGATTTATATATATAAGGATATATATTATATATCGTTATATATTATTATTATATATATAATGCTCCTCAAAATCTAAAGATTTTCCCCAAAAAATATTCAGATTTTTTCAAGAAAACATACAGATTTTGTTTTAAAAATATACAAAATGTTTTTGTCTTTTGTTTTTGCAGATCTGGGAAGTGTGAGATAAGTGGTGGTAGACTGTATAAAATATTTTTCTGTGAATTTTATATATTATGAAAAATCAATACTTATCACCAACGAGATTATTTATGAATTATTATTTTACCATATTGAATCATCTTTATTACTTCAGTTGTTATCTCAATGTACATCGTAAAGTGCCTCTCCCAACAGCTTCTGATAGCAAGCTGTATGTATATCATTATGGAACAAAACTGATTATAAAAGCTTGGGAAAATAACAAAATACCAAACACCACAGAATGTTTGAGGATCAAAACCCTTCTTCAGCCAATAACAAAAACAATAAAAACATTACTATTTCACTTAAAATCCAGACAAGCTGCAGGCTATTTTTATTGTTTTTCATTTTGTTATTGGCTGAAGACGGGTTTGGAGCCTGAAACATTCCGTGTTTGGTATTTTGTTATTTTTCAAAGCTGTTATATTCATGTTTGTTCATTACTTTTTACAGTCCCCAGCTTCTAGCAGCTTAGTATCACTTTCATTAATGCACATCATTGCATTTTACTTGTCAAATTATGAATTTCACATGATGATATTAAGAAAAAAGTCCAAGGCAAATTTAGTTCAGCACACAAATCGTCGTTGATTTCATGTACTATTGTTAATGCAGCTATGGGGTCTTGTGGTATGACACTTGCTCTCTGATTGGAAGGTCCATAGTTCAAGTACTGCTCTGAGTGGCGCATAGTTGAATCCTTTGCTCTTTACTCGCATTCTCTCACTGTATTCAGGTGTAAAATGAGTACCTGGCTGTTAAATGTGTTGTCTCTGTCGGACGAAAAAGTGTAGCAGAGAGGATCACCTATAAGGAACTGAAATGTAAAAATGTATTGCTTATCAAATTGTTGTAGGACTGGGGCCCAATTGTAAGTCTTTTTTTTTTCCGTTTTTGTTTTCAATCTTTAAATCAAAGTGAATTTTTGTGATGAAATTTTGTTGATTATGATGTACAAATACTTTATTATTCACTTATGCAGAGGGGTTTTTTTTTCGACAAAAGCTATCAGGCCTTAATTTTTTTGAAAATTTTGTTTTCTATTTTATTTTTAAGAATATTATTGATATGCAACATTCCTTTCACTTTGCTTGCTCATCGTCCGTAAATATCCTTGTTCGCTCATTGATTTGTATAACGATAGTTTTTGTAGAATGGGAGTAGGCGATAGATAGTTTGTTTTATCCCTTTTATAATTTATTGGATTGCTGTAGGTGGATTTCTGTGATTTGTCTTTGCCATTCACTCTTGTAGCCTATTGATCAAATGTAGTTCATTCAAACATTTACCTGTCCTGGGTGGCAAAACAATAACATATTATTGAATTTTTAAAATTCAACACATAGATGTTTGTCGTCAAGTGATATGACACTTGTCTTCAGATCTTTAGGGTCCCTTATTCAAATCCCGCTCGTGGAAGCACAAAGTTGAGTCCCTGGAAAAGGCTCTTAATCTAATTCTATTCTCTCATAGCACACATAAAAATGAAAACCGGGCTGGTAACAGTAACAGCTTTATATTTGGTGGAAATCATTAAGATAGTGCCTTACAGGTATCGGGGGGGGGGGGGGGGTCCTGTTAGCTCAGTTGGTAGAGTATTCGCTTTTCAAGCAAAGAGACTGAGATCGATCCTGGATGTGGTTAAGAATTTTTTCTGATTCCCCCTATCCACCCAGTACTGATTGGATAGCTGGGTCTGTTAGATCTGGTGGAAAGTACAAGAAATGTGTACACACTTTTTCAGATCTACTAGGTGGGATTCCCGACCTCTCATAGTGGGCAGGGAGGTCCTTGCTGTCTTCTATCCCCCCCTGTGTCTGTTTTCCAATTGCTTTCTGTCTTTGTCTTAGAATGAGATTACTTGGTTTTGTCCTGACCCTGGTCAGAGTCCTTGGCTGGGAGGGAAACAGTTGAATGTATAGTTATAGTTATGGGAGATGATATTTTTTTTTTACTTGTAAATCATCTATCTGTTATGTACTGTTATTTTTTTTCATTTTGAGCATATGATTTGTAGAATCTACATCTTTTCCCTATATGAACCTTTCCTCTTTGTCTTACTTTTTCCTCAAGTCCTTTTTAATCGTACATCTAGAATGTCTTAACTATCCAATTTTCTTCCTTTTTACTGGCGCTGATATGACCTAAATGTGTTGCAAGCGCCGTAAAATCCTTAAAAAAAGAAATAAAAAAAATTCACATCTACATCCTTTAATTTGACCATCTTAATCAAATGATTGTTCTGCTGATTGGTTATTTAGTTTGTGACTGACCCTTGAAAGCACATCGTTATTGAAATGAAAACAATGTATTCTCACAACTCACAAAATTAATTAGCATGTTTTAAGTTGAGTTAAATTAAAAACATAGCTTATGATTTATGTGAAATGGTTTGTGTTTGTATGTACGCTTCCGTGTGTGTGTGTGTGTTTATGCTTTTTTAAAATGTTGTTATTATGATTGAAACCAGTTTATTTTAAACTTATTAAATTATATCCATAATTTTTTTTATAATTCTTATGCAAGCTACCAGCTTCCTTCAGCCTGTTAAATCGTAAATTCTATTTTTAATCAAGAGACATAATATTATTTGGACAGTGTAAATGACTTTTACAAAATGAATAAAGTGTTTCAAATAAATCAAGATATTCAACCGAAGACATGAGCTTGATTCTTTTTATTTATTTATTTATTGAATTTTGTCTTTACTCTTCTTCTCACAAACAGATCTAAACTACCATACTCTGAAAAAAACCCAACATAAACACATATTTAAAAGTTTGGCCAGAAAACTTATCCTTCAAATATTGATCGATTAAAATAACCCTCATCCTGGCAAAAATTCTCAAATTTGGGATTCCTCTAAGTGTGTTTTTACTTTCAGAGTATTGCAGTAAAGTGGAAAGTTGTGTTTCTTAACTCTCTCATGTTTGTGCCAATGAGCAAAGAAACAGATTTGTTCAATTTTCATTCATGTTGAAGCAATAGAGTCAAGAGTGACTATGTCATTGGACTCACAAACTCGTTTTTGTTTTTACTTTTAGGGGTGGGTTATATGGCATTAGTGACACTTGTAGGTCATTTCAGAGTCAGTAACATGGAAGATGATCTGGAAAAAGTTGTAGATCTGCCTTTAAAGGCACCAAAGAAGAAATGAGACAACGGGGACTTGTTCAAATCGGAAACAGAGGATTCTAAAACAATGTTATCAATATACCTATTGTGATGTTACCTGAAAGACCTAAAAATCTCATTCAGAATCTTACTATGAAGGATATACTTACACTCAATTGTTTACGAAGTAAAATATATTCAAAATTCAAAACTATAATAGCATAAGAGAGAGAGAGAGAGAGAGAGAGAGAGAGAGAGGGAGAGAGAGAGAGAGAGAGAGAGAGAGAGAGAGAGGGAGGGAGAGAGATAGATGATATGCAAGGAAAAAAAGTATTCGCTCTCAAAAAAAAAAAAAAAAGGAACTATGCATTATGACTAAACATTTCTAATGTTTTGTTTTTGTTTTTAAGGGTTTTACGGTGCTTGCAACACATTAAGGTCATATCAGCGCCAGTAAAAATGAAGAAAATGGGATATTTAAAAAGTTCTAGAATTACAATTCAAGCACCCAAGAGAAAGTAAGACAAAGGGGAACTGAGAACAAATAGGGATCAGATGTAGATTCCAAGAGCATACCACCAATGTACTTAGTTTGATTGACTAGTCAAATCATGTCACTTTCCCCAACTTATTTATAATGAGGTCCTTATTTTATGGTACCAAAAAAAATATCCCAATTATTTGAGGGCCCTGGTCTGAGTTAGTTGTAAAATAAAAAGGAAGAGAACAATTCCTAGCCTTTTGAAGGATGTGTATCTCGTGCTTGACACGGGAAGCTGCGTATCTTCGCTCCTGTTTGTGTTAAAACGTTTACGCATATTCTTTCGTTTATTTGGATTAATTATTATAAAAGAAGAAGAAGAAGAAGAAGAGGAGGTGGTGGTGCTGTCGTGTGAGAGCTTTTGAAGAAGAATATATATTTCGAAGAAAAATAATTATTTCGCATTATTTTTTTTCCGTCTCACATCCGGACTGAACCAATAAAATATAGAGAAAAAGATATGAGAACTGGAGAAATGCATGTGTGTCGGTAGCAAAATAGAAATAAACCTTCCAGTCCGGTTCGACACACTCGCGACATAGATAATCTGTGCTTCGCGACCCTCTCTCGCTGGCTGTGGCACAGTAGCCAGACAGTTTGTTTTTTGTTTTTAAGGGTTTTACGGCACTTGCAACACATTTAGGTCATATCAGCGCCAGTAAAAAGGAAGAAAATAAGATAGTAAAAAGTTATAGAAATACAATTAAAGTGGCCAAGACAAAAGGGGAATTGGTTCAAATAGGAAACAGATGTAGATTCCAAGAGCACACTATCAAAGCACTTAGTTTGAGATTACCTAAAAGTCTCATCCAGACAATAGCACAGGTCCCCACTAAGAGGAATACACTCAAATGTTTTACAAATCGTATATACTATAAAGAAAACATAATACAATGCATAACAGAGAGATGATTTACAAGGAAAAAAAATATCATCTCCCAAAACAATAACTATGCATTTGACTGTTTCCCTCCCAGTCAAGGTATCCGGCCAGGGCCAGGACAAAACCAAGTAATCTCATTCCAAGACAAAGACAGACAGCTAGTTGGAAAACAGATATAGGGGGATAGAAGACACAGTATGTACCTCCCTGCCCACTATGGGAGGCAGGAACCCCACCCAGTAGCCAGACAGTGAATACATCCACGTCTAGTGGAGTGTGTAGGTGGCATGATAATATTATAGCTAACTGATAGACGTTTTGTTTTGTCTTTGATGCGACAAATAAAAAGTTTTTTTTGGTTTTGTTTTTTAAGTCAGCATTTGAAACGGAATAATCTGATTTTTTCCTGGAACGAAATAAAAGTCTTTTATTTTCTTTTTTATTGGTTCTGTTCTTTGACGTTACGAATTTTATTTTTACTATTAATTTTTAAAAAAATATTAGCAAAATCGTATTGTCGGAAATCCAACAATAGATGGAAGATTTACAGGCCTGATAAGTCTCATCCGGACACAAGAAAAAAAATCCAACAAAGAGGAACACATTCAAATGCTTACATTATATATTAAAAATAACAAATATAATAATACATAACAGAGAGATGATTTACAAGGGAAAAAAAATATCATCTCCCAAAACAATAACTATGCATTTGACTGTTTCCCTCCCAGTCAGGAGTCTGGCCAGGGCCAGGACAAAACCAAGTAATCTCATCCCGAGACAAAGACAGAAAGCATGTTGGAAAACAGATATTAGGGGATAGAAGACACAGTATGTACCTCCCTGCCCGCTATGGGAGGTCAGGATCCCCACCCAGTAGGACAAAATTAAGTAATCCCATTCCAAGATAAAGACAAAGAGCAACTCGGAAAACAGATATAGCGGATAAAAGACAGCATACCTCCTGCCCACCATGGGAGGTCAGGAACCCCACCCAGACAGCTATATTAGTTCAGAGATTTTGAGCCAGTGATTTGGCACCGTTTGTATATATTGTTCTATACTGTAAATGGATGTGAAATCCTTAGATTCCACAGACATACAACACACATTGTCTTGTACCATCATCTAGTAAGTCATAATAAGGGGCTCATCAAAATCTGGAAGCATAGGCACTCTCAAATAAAACAATAAGAATGATTCACTCAAATATTTTACTTTGATAATAATTTATTAATAAAAAACGCATTGAGGTTTTTGTAAAATACTATTTAACTGGTCTTTCAATTGAAATATAAGTCAGTAAAAAGTGTAAACAAGTAACAGCAAAAGTATAATTTAAAATATTTAGATAATCAGCAGGTCACCATGACTTTGATATTTTCAAGTTAAAAATTGTTCATTTTTCACCATTGAATAAGACATAGAGTTATATAAATTTTCAAGACGAATACAAAATAATTCAACCTGTGAAAGTAAGCATCTTAAATTATTATTGAGCGAAAATAAAAGTAACCACTTGTTTTGTCATCACTTTTGTTGAAGCATTTACTACATCAAAATAAATAAATAAATAAATTTAAAAAATATAATTATTTCAGTATTACTGACTTCATATGTTAATAATCAATGACTGGTTAAAATATTTCATTAGCAATGTATTCATAGCATATTTAAGTGAAAAAGCATGGCAATCCAAAAAAAAATAAAATAAAATAATCAATGTTAGAAAGCCACTGCTATTCAAATAATCACTTCTGTTATCATCTCTAGTTTGCTTGTATTTCATTAAAAAGAAGTAAAAATCTATGTTCAATGTCAAATATAAAAATATATACACTTACCTGCACGACACGACCAACTAAATCTATGAACACCTGTTATAAAATGTTAACGTCGTTTGAACCCGTAACAATAGAGGAAGTTAAAAATATTTTGTCAGATATGCCTAATAAATCATGCCCGCTAGATAAAACACCAACTTGGCTCATAAAATCATGTTCAAATTATCTTGCTCCAGCAATTGCATCTATCGTAAATGAAAGTCTAACGTTGCCCGATTTTCCAAATATGCTGAAACATGCCTTGGTTAGACCCCTGAAGAAAAAAGCAAATCTTGACTGCAATGAGTTAAATAATTTTAGACCTGTGTCAAATTTAAATTTCATTTCAAAATTAATCGAAAAAGTCGTTGCTGCTCGTATTATTAACCATCTAGAGACGAATGCCTTAAATGTTAAATTTCAATCTGCCTACAAAGCCTCCCATAGCACGGAAACGGCATTACTTAAAGTTTTTAATGATATTGTAAATGATATGGATAATAAAAGTGCTGCGATGCTTGTTTTACTAGATTTAAGTGCGGCATTCGACACTATCGATCAAAATTTACTTTTAACTAGACTACGTGATCAATTTTATATCAGTGGCACAGCTTTGGGCTGGTTAAAGGAATATTTGTTTGAAAGAACTCAGTCAGTAATTATAGAAAACCATGTATCAACTCCATCCATATTAACGTGTGGAGTGCCTCAGGGATCTATTCTCGGCCCCCTCCTTTTTACAATGTATACTGCTCCCCTCTCTCATATGTTATCCACTTTTCCCAGTGATTTTCATTTTTATGCTGATGACACTCAGCTGTATACAAAACTCAATAATGATCCAGAGCTGTCATCAATATCTGTTATGGAAAATTGCATTGCCAACATAAAGGATTGGATGAAACTAAACAAACTTAAATTTAATGATGAGAAGACGGAAATGATAATTTTTGGAAATAGGTATCAACTCTCAAAAATATCTACAAATGAGATACTAGTGGGTGAAAATACTATTAAACCTAGTTCTTGTGTGAGAAATCTTGGGGTGTATTTAGATCAAGGGTTATCCATGGAAGATCATGTTAAAAAAATATGCCAATGTTGTAACTATCACATTAGAAACATTGGAAGAATCAGACATTATATTGATGAAGATATTACAAAGATGCTTGTTAATTCGTTTATTACTAGCAGATTAGATTATTGCAATTCCCTTCTCATTGGCTGTCAAAGTAGATTAATTCATCAACTACAAAAAATTCAAAATAAAGCGGCTAGACTTATAAAATTAACGAAAAAAAGAGATCATATAACACCAGTTCTCCAGGAATTGCACTGGCTTCCTGTGAAGTATAGGATAGAATTTGAAATATTGTGCTATGTTTTTATATGTCTGGATGGATTGGCTCCTGAATATTTGCAGGAACTGATTAAAAAATATGAACCCACTCGAAATCTAAGATCATCTCAGTCCCAACTTCTAAAAGTTACCACCTCAAAATCCACTTTCGATGAAAAAGCCTTTTCATTCATAGCTCCACGCCTATGGAACGCACTTAGTCCTCGGACAAAGTCCTGTGAAAACGTATCATCTTTCAGGAAATGTCTGAAGACTGAGTTGTTCCGCGAGGCTTATTTTTCATGAAATGGATGTTGCTTTGATTCTGTTTTTTGTATGCATGCTTATTATGTATCATGTAGTGTCGTGATTTTTAATTTTGTTGTTTTTAAACATTTTTATCTTTATTTTTATTATGTAAAGCGCCGCAGAGCACGATTAACGTGGATGTTTAGGCGCTATATAAATTCATTATTTACTATTTACTATTTAACCAACTAATCATTTCTTTTGTTTTTGTTTTTAAGGGTTTTATGGCGCTTGCAACATATTTAGGTCATATCAGCGCCAGTAAAAAGGAAGAAAATGAGATAGTAAAAAGTTCTAGAATTACAATTAAAGCACCCAAGAGAAAGTAAGACAAAGGGGAACTGGGAACAAATAGGGATCAGATGTAGATTCCAAGAGCATACCACCAATGTACTTAGTTTGAGATCACATATAAGTCTCATCCGGACACAAACACAAAATCCAACAAAGAGGAATACACTCAAATGCTACATTATAAATTCAAAATAACAAAGATAATAATACATAACAGAGAGATGATTTACAAGGAAAAAAATATCATCTCCCAAAACAATAACTACGCATTTGACTGTTTCCCTCCCAGCTAGGACTCCGGCCAGGGCCAGGACAAAACCAAGAAATCTCATTCCAAGACAAAGACAGAAAGCATGTTGGAAAACAGATATAAGGGGATAGAAGACACAGTATGTACCCCCCCTGCCCACTATGGAAGGCCAGGAACCCCACCCAGTAATCATTTCTAGCTCCAATAAAAAATCATTACAGCTATGTAAAACTTATACAATTATACGTTCTCAAGATTTTACTTTCCGACTAGAGGTCCCAAATATTTTTTTCTTTCATCTGTCTGGATTTTAAGTAAGCCTGTGATCATCATCATAATTTATCTTTCCAACTGAGACAATGTAAATGTTGCTGCTCGAAGCTCAAGAAATAAATAACAATGTGAAATTGAATATAAGCTTCAATTTAATATGCGATAACAGATAAAATGGACGACCACTTGGTTTTTGGAGAAGCACTTGTGGCTCCGCCGTCATCCATCTTTGAATAGTTAGGCAATGATTCAAGATTATATTTAGAACGGGTAAAAGAACAATGTTAACAATTCTTCAAAAATTAATGAACAAAAATGAATATATCAGCTTTTTTTTTTCTTTTTTAAAAAAAAAATTTTTTTTTTTTGTTTGTTTTTTTTGTTTGTTGCTTTAGGTCTCTTCCAACACAATTGAGGTTATATGAGAGACCGCTGAAACAAAAAAACAAGCAATCTAACAAAAATAGTACAAATGTAAATCAAAATCATAACCTAAAGATATCATAAGCTAAATTATAAATAACCAAGAACAAACAGGCAGAAGATTTACAAAAAAAAAATATCCCCTGTCAAAAATACAATCACAAACCAAAGAAGGAGGAAAGGCTAGTAAAGAGAAGAAGAAACGACATCATTATCGGATCGTACACCCATGCGAACATCATAGGTATACGATTCAAGGGTGATGCTCCCATCCAACCACCCGCTATATCAGCTTTGAAAAAAAGCAAAATACCAAACACGGAACGTTTCGTCTTGACAGCCCTCTCAGCCAATAACAATAAAAAACAAATACATCACTGACAATCCATTCTTTTTTTTTTTGAAGCTGTTTTCTTCATTTTTTGTTCATTACTTTTTACAATCCACAGCCTCTTACAGCTTAGTATCAATCTAAGCAATTCTTTAAAAACTAATGAGAAGTTGTTGGTAGAATGATGTTATAACAAACAACAAGGGGATAACCATAAGATTAATATTGACAAAATTTTAGTGGAACGGCGTTATAATGACAACAATGAGATAAGAAAAAATCATATCAGACTGAATGTAGGTATGAATGACAGTAATAATATGATTTAACTGGCATTTTCATGACAAGAATAAAACAAAAACAAAGTAATGCTTAGTTTGTATAATCGTTATAAAATGGTATTGTGTAAACAGGTGTAGAAGATACGTCATGACTTATATAACATAAACTGTACGTTAATTCCAAAATGCATCAAAAAAATAAATAAATATATAATAAATATATCCATCCAAGATAAAATAATTGACCTGCTTCATTGCATAGAGTGGATTTAGGAAATAGTAATAACAAAGATGACATGACAATGTTTGATTTCATTATAGACCTTTCTATCTAGATTGCATTTTATCCTTCTGTTTAGCACTCTTGAAAATGGGATAAACTCCACCTCTTAACAAATAAAATGTATATTACAAAAGTAAAGGTAGTGTGGTACGTCACTCACCTTTGGATCAAGAGGTCTAGATCCAATTCCAAGTGAGACACTGGGATTTTATTTCTTAGGGTCTGAGTTTTGAAGACATTGTCCTATACAGTCCTATCCCCTGCTAACTTTTCAATTTTCTAAAATGCGACCCATCGTCTCAAAGCGGTATTACAGCAGGATGAATTGAGACAGAGAAAAGTAAATTTGGGAGTAAAATAATAGGAAATGCAATCTTTGAGTGTTTTTCAAAGTAAGAAATTTGATGTATTCTCCACCATACATAAAGTAGAATAACTCAAAGGTTCATATTTGTGGTTAAAAACTTTGTTTCCAGCACCTATTTCATCCGGAAATAATACCATGGGTCACAAATGTGTTAAAAAGGGGGCACTAAACAGGAAAAAAAATTTTTTTTTAATCTCTCGCTCTCTCTATCTCTCCACTTTGTTGCCCTTACTTATATGGTCCTGTTTTACTCATGAGGTAGGAAAACAAAGCATATTGAAAATCTGTAATGCCACAATTTCAAATATCAAAAATACAAATTTTAATCAACACTTGACTTAGACTATGAAACTTGATAAATGGACAAGAGCTCAAAAAAATATGAAATTAGAGAAAAAATATATCAGATAATGCTGAAAAGAAATCGACAATTCCAATATTAATAAAACAAAACATGGACCAAATCAACAATAATATATTGACAACCATATATGACAAATATGCAATAAATAACAAAATTGTAAAAGTAATACGTCTGATACTTCCACAACACTTGCTGCTCACCTTTCCTGAGTAGATTCTACAAATAGTATAATATAAATATATTTTTTTACATTGAGCTTTTATAGAGCGCAATATCCACAAAACATGCTCAAAGCGCTTTTACAAGGACTGACTGAGAAAATGCTGTTAATGGCCAGGTACTCTTTTTACACCGGAATACGGAGCGAGAATGTGAGTAAAGAGCCTTTTCCAAGGTTTCAACTATGTGCCGAGCGAGATTCAAACCCAGGACCTTCCGATCCAAAAGCGAGTGTCATACCACTAGATCACATATATTTGAATATTGATTTCTATAGTGCTGGGCTGTGCAGACGTATGTGACTGACTGTCTCAAATTTAATCTAAATTAAAACAAATGCATTCAGAAAAGAAAGTGTTTTGTCTTTTAAACTTAAACTTAAACTTCCGAATTCGGACCATTTTGACTTTAATTCACTCAGCCCTAACACTGAATAACTCAGTAGTTGACTGTGGTTACTTTTACCACATCAATATTTACATTTTTCTGAGATGAATTATATGCATATTATTGAAAACTGCGTTCATGCCAATTTCCCTATATTCATTTTTTTAGAAATGTGAGTGGAGCAGGCACTTAGGTTATCATATCAGTAGTAAGGTTGTGGGTTCGATCTCCCATCTCCGCGAAATATTTATTCTCTATTGTCTTCTGGCACTTTTCTACTAACTTCATTTTTTGAGTTTTTATTTTTTTTGGTTTTGAGAAGAACCAAAAATCTATTGGGAGATTGCACAGCACAGAGGTAGAGGACTAAGGTTGATGATTGAGCGAGTTAAACTCAGTGTTCGTAGCCTAGTCCATTCCAACATAATACCAGGTTGATGCAGAGGCTCACATATTTGGAAACAAGGCAAAAAAAAAAACAAAAAAAGAACAAACAAAAAACACACACACAAAATAAACATAGATCATAGCAGTCCAGTTGGTGTAGAAAGTTGGTTTTTGATCTTTAGTTGAAAGGCGCCATGGGGTGCAGAAGATAAATAACCAAATCTCATTACGTTAGAGAGTGTTCATATATTACGTCATCAGCTAGGCGAGGGAGGAAAGTTTTTTGGCCAATCTGCCAAATGTTGACATGGGGGAGGGGACGGGGAGTGGTGGGTGTCAGACCAAAGATGATGTCACCAAAATGTACCCATTTAACCTTCAAAATAGCATTCCAAAAAATAACAAAAAGATGAAAAAATTATAAAGAAAATATAATATACTGTACTTTCGAAAACAAACAATTCTACAGTACTTGGCAAAAAAAAAAAAAAAGAGAATAGATCATTGTTTACATTTACTTTTAATTTGATTAGTATGTTTATCATTTGATTCATGACTGCCTTTTTTTTTCATTTGAATACCATCATGTCCATTAAGCTGATCCCTTATAATAATATTATGATTTAACTCATGAATGTAATGTTACATAACAAACAATAAAATAAATAAGGGAGTGTCGAAAAAAAGTTTCTCTGTCTTTCTTTTGTATGATGACGTCATCTTTTGGTGGAGGGGGTCAAGGATGACAATGATGACAACGGGGACGGGAGGGGGAGGGGGGGGGGGGGTCAAAAAGGGCAAAATTTTGAGGGCCTAATATGTGAATAGTCCCTTACTTTAATAAAGCCGTATTCAAATCAAGGAGTGCCATTTGAGATAAATTACAGGTTATGCATGAGTGGTATATTTAAAGAAATTACTCTTTGAATTACTTACTTCCTAATAGTCAAAGGAAGAAGTTACAATGAAAAATGAGGAAAGCGTAAAGTCCAAGGAAGACTGGAATAACCCAGGCATCAGCAACAGTACAGTGCCATGAAAAGAGTTGCTCAAGGCAACACAGTCGGATGGGGACTTGAACTCTGTACCTCTTGTGGACAAAACAAAGACCATAACACTGTTCACACTGCCTCATAAAGTTTCCTCTTTGTATGTTCAAGTTTTGAAGATATTGATTATAGAGCTTGTTCCCACAATGATTTGTTTTTATTTTAAAGAGTAAACCAGTGTTTGTGACACTTTAGACCTAAATAAAAGACAAACATAGCTAAATTAAAATGATAACAGATTTGCATAAGTCATCATCTTGTTAAAAGAAAGAATAGAAGGAAGATCCAAGAGGTAGTCTATCTTTGTAGGGCATCCGTCAACCACCCATAAAACTGTCTTGAAACAGACCTGTATCGTTTACCATTTTAAACAGAAAAGCTGTGACTCATCATGCAATATTCTTAAAGAGTGTCATCTTTAGATTTACACCTTTGACTTGTTTCTATTTCAATTCATAAATAATGAATATTTGGCATTGATTTGGGGTTATTTTTTGTGTGCGATTTTTTTCTTAAATTAATAGCACTTGTTCATTTCACAACATTGGAAGTATCATCTTCATATCAAAGATGTGTGATAACTGTGTTGAGAGAATTCCTCTTCCTCCTCATCTTCTAAATAATCGTCTTGAGCTAATGGTGCATGTTGATTTTTTCCTCTTCTCTTCTTCCTTATTGGCTGTACAACAAATTTAAAACAAAAAACTGAAACAACCAGACCTACACAAATAAGCACAAGCCCATCGACTAAGTCTAATTCTGGTGGAAGATGTTCAACATAGGTGATATTGGCTGAACGCTGAAATCCTACATCTTTAATGATCCATAATTCGTCTATAACAGAATGGTTCAGAGCAGAACGCTGTTCCCACCAAATATGGGATCTATTTTGAACAAGCATCCGCCCGTAGCTGTTTAAGGCAGGTTCTCCAACTCTAAAAGCTGACCATTTTGCTGAGGAGAAAAATGATAAAAAATATTTAATTTACTTTAAGAATAGAAGCTTAATAACATTTGTTTTTTTGTTTATTTTTTGTTGGGGGGTGGGAAGGTTATTAAGGTCATTTCAGCAACTATAAAAAGGAAGATGCTAGGGTAATCAAAAGATTTAGGGGACTAGTTCAACAGAGATCAGAAGTAGATCCAAGAGCGATATATGCTTGTAGCTTGTCTAAAACCACTGAAAAGTTCCACAATGACACATCGACAAGATGTCCATCAGAAGGGATAATAAAAAGAAAACATAGTTGACACGGTTAGTGTATAACTGAGAGGAACTTTACAATGGAAAAGAATATCATTTCTCAACCAAAAAGAAAATGATAAAACAAAAAATGAATCTATCCGACTGTTTCACTTTCAGAAAAAGACTATAGGCAGCGCCCAGGCAAAACAAAATAGACCCATTGTGTATAAAGAAAACAAAGTAGCACTGTAAAGACATATGATCTAGAGAGATAGCAAAGGTAGCAAGGACAAGGACTGTCGAAGTATCCATCAGTTAATCTGCTTTGCAGATATAACCAACTATTGGAAGCAAAAGTTAGATGAGCAGATATTTGAAATGGCTGGCATAACAAAATTAAGTATGAATTTCATCATAGCAAAGTTAGCCACTAGTGATCTGATTGCCTGGGTAATACTCAACCTACAACCAAGAAACTTGGGTATACACCAATCATAAGAAGCCGCTCGAGTTCCAAATGAAGTAATCAGCAACAACATCAAATAAAAGGAGCAATAAAACAATCAAAATGAATTAATTACATTGAAAGAATTATAAATTACATTATATGATACTAATTCAATCCTTTGACTTATCTTACTCACTTACACTGCCAGCAGCGATGGTGCTTGCAAACGTTTAGGATCTGACGTCATCAAATATGATAAAACAATCTTTAGTAATTTGATTTTATATGAAAATCTCTTTTGATAGCATAAAATAATGTTTAAAACCACCATAAACTTGCTCTCTTATAAAGTGCTACATGCACTATATGTGCTCAAAACACTTTACAAGGGATCTCAAACCAACAGTAACATTTCACAGTAAATCCAGACAATATGTCAGTAAGGGGCTATTACAATTTTTTTTTAAAATAATGACAATTTGTTCCTTGTCAGGCACTCATTTTTACACCTTAGCGAAGTCAAAGGCCTTTTCCACAGACTCAACATTTTGCCACCCACAGAGGGACTCAAACCACTAGTCCTAATATGTATTTTTACGTCATTTAAGGTAAGTGAACTGTCTAGTGAGTTGTCAGTAGTGCTCAAAGAAAAAAATTATCCTATTGGTTGAGGTATTTTTTTTTGTTTGTTTGTTGCTTTAGGTCTCTTCCAACACAATTGAGGTTATATGAGAGACCGCTGAAACAAAAAAACAAGCAATCTAACAAAAATAGTACAAATGTAAATCAAAATCATAACCTAAAGATATCATAAGCTAAATTATAAATAACCAAGAACAAACAGGCAGAAGATTTACAGAAAAAAAAATATCCCCTGTCAAAAATACAATCACAAACCAAAGAAGCAGGATAGGCTAGTAAAGAGAAGAAGAAACGACATCACTATCAGATCGTACACCCATGCGAACATCATAGGTATATGATTCAAGGGTGATGCTCCCATCCAACCACCCGCCGGTTGAGGTATTGATTACAACTCATGATTTGTTCTCTTTTAGAAGTCGCAGCCTTGTATTTTGATGTAATTTTTGTTCAGTGTCAAACTACTATTTTACAAAGGTTACGGTATCATAGCACAAGACCATGAAGTTAAAGTGAAAAGATAAAGGAAAAAATCAAACTACTCTTACGTTGATCTCCCCTGACAAAATGATCTGTTCCATAATGACTCCCAGCAGCTCCAGTAATGATCTGAATAGGGGAATCGACGTTTTTATACGAGAAGTCTGTGATTTTCCCTTGATAAACAGGCCATAACCGTTCATAGTTGTGCTCGTGAGCTTCGAGGAGAATGTCCACTTTTGATTCGTAAAATATTCTCTCAAGGCTGATGAGGTAGAAGACAAGTATGGTGATTAAAACTTACAAAGATCATATATAAATAAAAATTCCACAAAAGAATTATTTACAAGGCTAAGCAGAGTGCTCACTTAATTATTTAGTGTGAGAACAAATTTCAGAAACAAAGATGAAAATAAGATAAGATAAGAGGAACTTTATTTATCCATCTCTGGAAATTTACATAGGGTATCGCTATAGACTAATAAATTTTAAAAGATAATTAAGCAAATAATCTTTTTTTAAAATAGATTTAAAGGTTTTTTTTAGGTGAAGGAACGATAATGAGAATTAGCAATAAAAAAAAACCTACGTTGATGACACAAGAAATGGAAAAAAAAAAACAAATCTACAGCCAGGTCTAATGTTAAAGAGAAATATCTGAGAGGTCAAAATCATTTTACAAATTCGAATGGATTTCTATTTCTATTCTATTTATCAAATCAAAGCATTAAGTGGAAAATCTCCCATTTTGAAAAATGTAATTCTGGATGTAACAGAAAAACTTTTGATGCAGACAACCTGCAGCAGTTTGCTTCTCTTGAAGGTGTGTGAGAGAGAGAGAGAGAGAGAGAGAGAGAGAGAGAGAGAGAGAGAGAGAGAGAGAGAGAGAGAGAGAGACAGAGAGAGAGAGAGAGAGAAGAGAGAGAGAGAGAGAGAGAGAGAGAGAGAGAAAGAGAGAGAAGAGAGAGAGAGAGAGAGAGAGAGAGAGAGAGAGAGAGAGAGAGAGAGAGAGAGAGAGAGAGGGAGAGAGAGAGAGAGAGAGAGAGAGAGAGAGAGAGAGAGAGAGAGAGAGAGGGAATGAGATGTTTAGGGATTGAAAGAACATATATAAAACTGGTTATCTTTTATTACCCAAATCTGACTTTGGAGTATTCTAAAGAACAATCATCTCCAATCCTTGTACTGCAGTAAAGTGGTCGGTGACCAAATGCAATGATCCAAGGGGTAATATTACGTCTACTGTTTGCAAACTCCAGATCCTGCAGCAGCCATTCTTTCTGAGCTTTGATGTATTTTCCATTGTTGGTAAAAAAGACTTCAGTCGAATAACTAGGAGAAAAAAAAAAGAGAAAAAAAAAAAGAAATATTAAAATGTGACCCACCGTCTCAAAACAGTATCATGCTGGAATGAATCTTACCCCTAAATAAGGAATTTAGAATTTAAATGATATAAATCGAACTTAGGGTTTTTTGCAATGTAAGAAATTGTATTTATTTTCCATCGTAATGATTAGAAATTGACTACAAGTTTCATATGAGTGGGGGTCCTGATAACTCAGTTAGTAAAGCACTCACTTCACACGCAAAGGGATCCAACAGACCCCCAATACCCAATCACTGCTGGGTGAACAGGGATGTGGAGAAAAAAAATTCTCTCTTCACCCAGGATCGATATCAGTCCCGTTTTAAGGCCCGTGAAGCAAGTGCTCTACCAACTGAGCTATCGGCGGGATTCCCAATTTAGATGGTAAAACTTGGCATTTAATTTGTGATCCACCATGTCAGGTTGGTATTATGTTGGAATTATCTTAATGATGAAAATTAAGTTTAAAGGCAAAATGATATGAATTAAGAAACTAAAGTGTTTTAAATGAAACTCTCTCTAACCGATGAAGGCATATATGTGACCCATCTAGACAATCTAGATTTCAATGCAAAGACTTATCTTTCCTGACATCTCATCACCACTAGATGAGTATATATCTTTTGGATATGACGCTAGTTAATTACAAAGTACTTTCTGCAGATCTGACAGACCCAGCTACCCAAAACTATGCTGGGTGGACAGGGAGAGGGAGGGTCAGAAAAAAAAATCTTGACTGCACACGGGATCAATATACATTAGTTAGTGTGTGAAGTGAGTGCTCGATAAATTGATCTATTGAGATACCCAGTCTACAAATTCTTTATGTCTAATTTCATCACATCTTATACAAGTTGGCTGGCAAATCAGTTAAGCAATGAAAAACGATGATAATAATAAGAAAATTGAAAGATTTTGAAAATATGTTGGAGTTTATTATGCAATTAAACCCCCTCACTGTTCAATTTGCCTTGTCTCGGGTCTCGCACAGAGTGATTAAAAACCCCACTCTACTGACAGACTGGATTACAATAAGGTAACAAATAGCCAGAGAAAAGTAATAAACGAAATTACAAACAATAACAAATTACTTAAACAAACAATGACAACAAAAATATTGGGTAAGGGCTGACAACAAATAGCCTACCTAATGAAATGAACTAGTCCAATGTCTAGACTATACCACATCTTATCCATTGGGATTGGCCAGTCACTGTTAGGCATTGAAAATCGATGTCGATAATGGTAGAAAGTATCATGTTTCTCAATCTCTGTGAAAAAATAAAGAAAAGGGAAACAACTTTAAAACATACCAACATCATTTTATGGTCAAATTAGCCATTACATTAATAATCTTTATGAAATTTAATTAGATTTTTTTTTTTTGTTTTTTGTTTTTTTTGCATAATACAAAAATAATACAATATTTAACCAAATAAATATGGGATTATCTATCTTGTGTACTTATTCAGAATATTTTGGGAATTCTGGGAGCACATTTAATCACCTGCTCGCAGAGACAATTGGTAAAAGTGGTAACACATTTGTCGTATTATAAGTAACAAAACACATAATCAAAATTTATACATAAGGGGTCTTGATAACTCAGTTGGTAGAGCAATGGTTCCACAAGCAAAAGGACAGAGCTCGATCCCGGGTGAAGTCAAGATTTTTCTCTGACTCCCCTGTCCATCCAGAAATGATTGGGTTGCTCTGTCTGTTAGAGATCTGGCAAGATCTATTTTGTGATAAACTAGCATCTTATCCAGAGGGTAGCAAGCAATTGCTATTGTCCATTTCATGCTATAGAAACTGGGATAAACTCCGGCTTTCACAGACCTAATGGCTCAAAAAGGACTACTAAAAAATATACAAAGACATCTGAATCATAAATGATTTACATGGGAAGAAATACATCATTCATAAAAAATAAAAATATGACTGACACCAAAGACTTTACTCTCTTAAAATTATGTAATCCCAAAAGCATGATTTTCTATCATCTTTTTGGTTTCAGAAGTAATCAGTATACCTAGAAAGCAAGTAATCTTCATAAATTTGTTTAACAATGCATCTTATTTTTAAAAATAATCCTTCAGAGCCATTAAGCCCATGGAGTATGGAGTTTATCCCAGTTTCTATAGTGTGAAATGGACAATAGCAACTGCTTTTTTTCCACCTGATCTAACAGACCCAGCTACCCAATCACTGCTGGGTGGAGAGGGCGGGGGGGGGGGGGGGGAGAAGAAAATCTCAACTGCACCTGGGATTGATCTCGGTCCCTTCGAGTGTGAAGTGAGTGCTCTACCAACTGTTATTGGAAGCCCCATAGGAGATGGTTACCATCATGTTTCAATGTTAGTGCAAAATAAAAACTACTTACCATGATTTCCGGGACATGTCAAATATGGCACAAATGAAGCTGCAGGTTCAATCATATCCATAAAGTCATCTCCAACCTTGAAAAAAAAATAAATATATATATATATATATATATATATATATATATTTAAAAACAACATAAACATACTCAGCTTACTTTTTTTTTAAATACTCAAAAGTACAAATTTGGATAATGTAAAAGAGTGATTAGAGCAAAAACTTTTAAGATGTTAACTCAAAAACGCAAAACAAAGCAAATTAAATAATATATAATATCATAAGTTTCACCAAAACAAATGTAACAAACCAATAATTTCAAACTTAAGCTCCAAAAAACCCTCCAATGTACATCCTTTCCGCCAAATCCAATCTAACTTATTACAAATACAGAAAATAGAGTAACTTTTACATCAGGGATAGAAATCAGTTGTTTCTTTTTTGGAAAAGTACGCCACAATGATTAATGTCACATCTATGCGAGTGGTGAGATATATCAAACGATGGTGATGCAAAGACAGTGTAATTATTTTGATAATAATTATGAGCTGATAGGTCTTAATGAGTGATGCATTAAAGAGAGATGAAAAGCTAACTTATTGCAAATACAGAAAATAGAGTAAAATAGACAGTGATGCAAAGACAGTGTAGTTATTTTTATAATAATTATGAGCTGATAGGTCTTAGTGAGTGATGCATTAAAGAGAGATGAAAAGCTAACTTATTACAAATACAGAAAATAGAGTAAAATAGACAGTGATGCAAAGACAGTGTAGATATTTTGATAATAATTATGAGCTGATAGGTCTTAGTGAGTGATGAATTAAAGAGAGATGAAAAGTTCTTATTACAAATACAGAAAATAGAGTAAAATAGACAGTGATGCAAAGACAGTGTAGATATTTTGGTAATAATTATGAGCTGATAGGTCTTAATGAGTGATGCATTAAAGAGAGATGAAAAGCTAACTTATTACAAATACAGAAAATAGAGTAACTTTTACATCATGGCACAAAACTAAAGGGATAGAAATCAGTTGTTTCTATTTTGGAAAAGTATGCCACAATGATTAATGCCACAACTATGCGAGTAGTGAGATATATCAAATGACGGTCATGCAAAAACAGTGTACTTATTTTGATAATAATTATGAGTTGATAAGTCTTAATGAGTGATGCGTTAAAGAGAGATGAAAACTCTTTTAGCAAGCCGTTAAAAAAAATCAAAGCATTTGATTAAGCAGCATATAGTATTAACTATTAAAATATAAATTACACCCTTCCAGGCTGCATTGTTGGTTGTGTGGAGGAATATAGATTATCCATCAAAACAAATGTTGGATGTCAACAGGAATTACCCATGTTGTCAAAAGTGGGCAAATTGGGGTTAATAATCTTGCCCAAGAAAAAAAAAATGAAAGTACCTGAAGTAGGCCTCGAACCCTATGCCTTAACCACTCGGCCACCTATAACATTGAAAATCTTGTAACAGCCTCAATGAGTAAAGGGGTTGTAAGTGCTAAACTTAATTTGGACATGGCATTTTTTTCAGAACCACAATGTTTTCAAGGATGATGCATTCCTTCCCAGATGAGCTGAGTTGGGTGATGCTTGTGAAGTGCCATTAGAATTGACATGAGGCTCAAATTTTGCAGTCATTATCACTTATACATGGCATGCCATCTCTACAGTGTTTGAATTTGCTGCTAAACGGTGGCTTCTGCAGCTTTGTGGTCTTGTGATAGAACATGCGGCTTCCGAAATGTAAGTTTGAGTCCTGACATAAGTTGCACAAAGTTTAGTCCAAGGATAAGGCTCTTTATTCACCTTCGCTCACAGCATTCAAGTGTAAAATGAGTAACAGCACTGCTGCTGCTATATAAAAGCTCATGTAAACATTATTAAATGAGACATCACACCAACAACTGATGTCACAAAATCACCTTTCCTCCCTTTGAAAATAAACTGTATGCAATATCCCCAGCATGGATGACAGCTGTATAACGTCCACTTTGTGCTTCCTTGACAACCTCATGGATAGACTGTGTTACAACTCCCATGTCACCAAACACAAGGTAGTCAGCCACCTCCTGAAAAATCATTAGATTTTGTCTGATTTGGCCTCATGAATAGATTTTATAAAGTGATACATGATCAAAATTTGAATTATTTGACTCAAAGGAGTGACAATTTTATGAGCCCATTTGTATTTAAATTAGTTATTCGTGAAACACTGTATCAATAACTTTCAAAATCCAAATAATCAAAATTAGCCAATTTAATTTATTTCTCAAATCTAAGGCAAAATATTCAATCTCCCAATAAACGCATTTGTTTTAAATCAAATTCTATAAGTTCATCTTAAAACTATATACATACATTGGAATAAAATTTGTAATGAAATGATTGAGATTGAAATTCCCCATCCATATAAAATCTAATTGGTATTTTGATGCAGCAATTTCAATAAGAACAGTGATAAAACGCGTAAAATAAAGATGAAATCTCTGTCTGAAATGCTACTATGACATTGATTATACTTCGGTTATCTTTATGTTGCATCAGAATGAAAAATAGAATATTATGAAATAATGGATGGTATTTTTTTTTTATAACAGCCTTTTTAAGAAAATACCAGTCACTTGTAAAAAAGCAAATCATATTGAATTAGAGCAATCTTTTACCTTATCATTCTCTTGTTTATCTCAATCACTCATCAAGAAAACTTAACTCATAATCATCATTTGATATTGTGGCAAGAGATTTTGCCATCTTTAAGTTTTCTTAAATCTTTAAGTTTTCTTCTCATAATATGTAATTGGGTATGAATTTGCTTACAGTGTTATTTGGAGGTACATGAAAGTAAAACATTCCAGATGGCTGATTCCCGCACACTGGACGGTAGTAATATGTAGTGTTTGATTCAAGATTCTGAAATGATGACAAAAAATAATATTGATAAATAGCCAAATAACTAAAGTCACAATTTTATCTTATTCAAGTCATAAATACTAAGTGTTTCCACCAAGATTAAAACTTTTAACCTCCAGATTTAAAGACGAGTGGCTTACCACTACACCTTTCATTAAAAAGTGTTTTAGGGTAAAAAAAAAACAAAAAAAAAACAAAACAATAATGTTGAGATTCTTTTTAATGTGTCGAAATTCAAACCCTAAACTGCGTCATGTTACTGTTACATAAATGTGGACTTCTTTCTAGCATCTATGAAAACCAAATAAGATCATCAATTCAACTGATGAGGATGATTATCTCTAGCAAAATTAAATGTAGGTCTTAAACGAGATGATAATTTTTCAGCTCATTTTGGTCTGAAGATGGCTTTTTTAGCAAAACATACAAGAGACCACTTTTTAAAAATATTCTACTCGTGAGAGCGAGGTTGATCGCATCAGCAGTCTCAGTCAGACAGATTCCACCTTGGATACAAAGAGGTCCTGGTTGCATGATTTTATTGATGATTTGTTGATTAACTTCTTTTATGAAATCATTGAAACAGGTTAAATAGTGTTGTTGTGATCTGAAAAATACTTTTTTTTTCATCAATAAAATTTTTTAACTAATCAAGTTATGACCTGATTTTGCCAACTTTTCTGTAAAAAATGTTATCAAAACAGTATTTTTAATCAGGATTTTTAAAGATAAGACTGTGCATGTATCAGGACCTACTTCTTCAAATTGTGAAACTCGTTTTTATTATGACAATCTTTTATCAAAAACCATTCCTCTAAGCATCACTTTTAAACTATTGCTGTAAAAGCCATCCCAATATTTTACCATAAAAGGGCAAAACAACATTTTTAATGGAAATTTAAAAACTATTTTTAAATTGAACAAAGAATTTGTAAAGAGTTAGAAATACATTTATAAAAATAATTTGCATTTTCAACTTACTTGCAGTTCTGACATGTATAAATGCTGGAGTCCCTTTTTATTATGTTTAGTAAGAAATGCATGTTTAGATGGTGATCGTGACTTCATGACTGATGAATTAGTCCCATAACTGACCTGCATTTGAACACAAGGGCAAAATTTTAACGCAACACAGCACAAACTTGATTTAAATAAATTAAAAGAATTAAAGAATTTTGTTATCATTCTCGAAATGTTACACATTAATCAGTGCTGATAGTAACAAAAAGTGAAAAAAGAGGAAAATTTTGACGGATTGCCTTTAATCCCCATTTTCACTGCACTAACCCCAACTTTCAGAGCAATTGAGAAGATAAACTATCATTGATACTCTAGCTAACTTCTGGAGAGTGGGAAACTGCACCTATTTGTTCCACCACACACCAAGTCTCTGACTGCCAGTACATTTGATTGGGGGGAAAATCATTTTTTTAATGCGGAAATTCCTTCTCTGACTTCAAAAATGCAGATTTCAGTGGATCTGAGAAAAACCATCAGCAGGGATTAATCAACTTACATACTACATACATGTTACATATATAGGACAACTCATGCAGTCTTCTGGGTAAAATACATATGTGACCCACCTTGTCAATATGGTATTATGTTGGAATAAACTAGATGGAAAGAACTTTCAAAGTCAAAATGACCAGAATTAGAAAATTTGTGTCATTCGAAGTCTTAATAACCCACTCTTTTCAATTGTAGCATTTATTTTACTGACACTAAATAAGATAAGCTTAAAATTATGATTTGAGTTCACTGAGTGTCAAGTTCAGTGCAAGATAATACCAAATTTGAGCTAATTGACTAATTGGTTACATTTTTCTGGATCAAGGCATTGTTGCTTAACAGAGAAGTGGTCGTGGTGATGTTCATGGTTGTCATCATGAACATAAAAAAAGTTCTTAACGTTTTAGAACCAATGGACAATTTATGGATAAAAATTTGATTGGTGACCAAATAAAAAAAAAGAATATATAAATATATATATATCCTTTCTTTAAAAAATATAGCATTGTGGAGAACATTGTGCTTATTTGAGTCAATAAAAAAATTGATACGGCGCACAACTCTACTGAAAGATTTGAAAAATAGAAATGTATTTTTTACAGATAGATAAACAGATAACTTGATTTCCTTTTATAATTTAAAGTCAGTTTGAAAGTTCATTAAACAGATATCATAAAAAATTTACCGAAGACACTAACACACTCATGGCCACACCCTCAACTCTATCTGTCCAGTAGAGTCCTTACTTCCGTTGTGTTGATTTAGCGGTGAACAGTGTTGTTATGTAGTAGTAGTCTGTTCTCATTGCATGCATGTTTATGTGTGTGTGTGTGTGTGGTGTATATTTGTGTGTGTATGTGTGTTTTGGAATGTGGTTGCGTGGAGAAAAAAAAAAAGGGGGGGGGGGGGGTGTCCATCAAGTAGAGAAATCCCTGAGCAAGGGGGGGGGGGGGGGGGTTTGCTAGGAACTGTCAGATTGGCATTTTTCAGCAAATCGTGGCATTCATAGTGATATAATTCACTTGATCACATAACGGTATTCGGATTTACAGAAATTTTAAACAAGTCTCACCGATTAACAACATCAACTAATATTACTGCTGATATTACTGTCGTTTTTATGCCATCGATGTGATAATTATTGCCCTGGGAAATATTTAGTTAAACGTTTCGGCAAACTGTCAATTGGTTGTCTAGCTTCTAGCCCAAACAAACCAAAAGTAGACAGATTCAGGGACTTGATATTTATCGCGTCCGCTTCAGATTTTCATTTGACCTCACATAAGTTAAGTAAAGGGGAGACATTCCGAAAGCTCCTACATCCCCAGTATTCATTCCATTTGTATTTTCACCGTTGATCTTTTGTCAGGCGTTTATTTATTCAATTTGTCATCATATAAAAGCGTTTTAAAAACTCTAGAACAAACCTTGACAGATTTGTGAAAGTTTAAAATTTCCTAATTTGACCATTGTTTTGATTCTCGGCTGCCATTTTAATTTGTGAAGTATTGAAGGTAGTGCAAAGCACTCCCAAGTAAAGCGTGATAAAGACTTGCGACTTATTGATATTGATATCTACTGACGGATAAACTAAAATCATGCCGAATAAAGCATGGCAGCGATGACAAGCACATCGATTAAAATGTGCATCTAATCGTAATCAAGCTAATCAAGAAAATGATTCTGGCAATATCGAATGAAAATAGTTCTTTCCTCGCGAAATTGCGGGCTTTTTACTAGTATATATATATATATATATATATATATATATATATATATACAAATAAACATAATAACAATAAAACAAAAAGAATACAAAATAAATAAACAAACGTATAAAGAATTAAATAATTTTGCCCATCGCTGTGATTGGAACATTCTCAAACTAACGTAAAATGTTGAAACAAGCCAATAATTGCATTTGTATGTTAGACTAGTAAATATGAGTTTTTTGGCCTGAGCAAATTCTTAAAACAACCTTACCTCACAATTGTTACATTGTTCAATGGTTGACCACATTATTTTCATGTTATTTGTCTCATTGTCATATGATATATGGACGTGTCTTGGCAAACACAAATCAGAAGAAATATCAAAATCCTTCACGTAAGCTAGAAAGATAATAAGGAAAAATAAAAAGATACATTAGTGCAAGATATAATATACCACTGCTTTATTTCATCAGTAAGATATTTTTTAAAATGGTTCTTAACTTTTTTTATACGTTTCATTTTGCCTGTTTAATCAAACTTAATTTATCCAGAACCATTGAGTTAGGATGATGATGGTATATGACAATACTGTAAGAGAACATTTTCATAATAAAACAGGAAAAGAATATTTAAACTACCTTGTGCCTTCAGGTACTTTTTATAATCCTCCTCTTCATTTCCTCTAGTGAAATGACAGCAACAATAAATCAAGACCACACTTGTAACGTAATGTAGTATGAAGTGTAAAAATACCATATTTCATCAGAAATCAGTCCCCAATAACTTTTCATAAAACCTGAAAAAGTAATAAAAATTTGTTTGAGGTGCATATCTTTTAAAAACAATGATTATAATAATTTCTTTTGTTGAAATAATTCATTTTGAGAGAAGTGATGACTTTTATGGTCCACCTAATAACAGGGGGCACCATGAAACGGCTTTGTACCAAAAGATATAATGTGTAACATTGAACAAGTCACTTCACCCTAGCTCAATTTGCAGTTATACAGTGCGGCTGAGGCTTCGATAGTCCCGTATTCCCTTGGAATAGACTTTAAAACAAAAAATCCTATTGGGGATGAATGAAGATAGTTGTATTTATATATTTCATTTATCTATTTAATCCCCAGGTATTAAAAAAAATTGTATCAATTAGGTTACAAAAAAAGAGGAAATAACACCTAAACTAAGACTAGAAGCGAGAGATCTCTCTAAAGATACAGTTTACATGAGACAAACAATGACAATAAACATTCTTGTCGGAATATGACATGTCACCAAATTTATGACAAGAGATACAATTTTTCAATTCTAAACATTTATGAAAATAAATGCTCTCATTCAAAATATCACAAAGAATTGAAGAAAACAATATTATAATTAATAGGTCATTGGCCTTGATGTTGATAAAAATGGCATTCGGGGAAAATATTATGAAATACTAATACTGTAATAATAAATGATCAATCATAAATTCCATTCAAAATTGAAGAGACTATATAAATCAATATTAAAATATACCGACATGTACCTACTTTAGTGTCCCAACTCATCTGCAGGTCTGACAATCGAAATTGTTATGGGCTCATCGTTGATAGACTCTCAAACTCAAACGAATGTAAAATATTGTCCATTATAACAATGTTAAATCAAGACAGTTGCGGTTGGATATCAGACTCAGTCAGACCTGCAAATGTGTGCGCTGGACACGAGAACTAAGTAAATGTGCAGATTTTTTAACCTCTAAATTGGTCTGTGAGTCACTGTGAAAAGCCTCTCGAAAAAAAAAAAAAATTGGGAAAACATCTCATTGTACTTTTATAAACCATACATAACGATATAAGAATAATAAGTCAAGGTAATTAAAGCCATCGCAGCTCGCATGGGCATGTTTGTTTTTGTTTTTTTTTTTAATGAAATACAAAGAATTAATTTTTTAGGTTACCGTGCCGTATTCATTATTCTCATTCAAGCAATTCCTTACTTATGAATGTAGATAGCGTATGTTTTATATTCTTAGCAACGCAGACACGAATGAGTATGAAACATCGTCGTATGAAATACGATAGCCACGAAACACGCTTGACTGACTCTGTTTAGTAAGGTTTTGGGGTCGATCGATTTCGCCTTCTGTCCAGTCATTTCGGTCAGTCGGCAGCACTAAAATCTCGGCCTTATGCCAAGCATTTAGACTACTGAGGCTGGCTTGCAGTTGTGAATGAAAATTAATTGGTCACGTGACGACTAAAAATAAATAATAAAGTGATTCCATATCATACAAACATAGCAATTAGCAAATGTAGTGAAAAAGATTTTGGACATTCTGTCAGCTGCAACCGCCACAACAACAACAACAACAACTACTACTACTACTACTACTACTACTACTACTACTACTACTACTACTACTACTACTACTACTACTACTACTAATAATAATAATAATAATAAAGATGAAGAAATGATGATGATGATGATGATGATGATGATGATGATGATGATGATGATGATGATGATGACGACGACGACTACAACAACAACAACAACAACAACAATAACAATGATAACATAAACATTTCTTGTCTTTTGGTGTGAAATGCAGAGATAAAAAAGGTCTAGTGAAATGTTAACGGAGAAGTACCATATTGCGAATAATATTATGTGTAGTAAAATAAAGGGCGTCTGAGTGACGATTTCATTGGCCCTCTATACGAACTGTACGGACTGAGATGCGGATGAAGTTACGTAGGTTTGACACTTTTTTTTCGCGCGGAATTAAAGCGAGTTCACACTTCACACTTTCATCTATCTCCTTTGGTTAAAGGCGTGTTTGTGTGCTTTGATAGTTTATTCTGCATTAACACGAAGAAAGTCAATAAAAGAAATAGGTCCATATGGACGAAACAGTGGCTTCGTAAAAGATATAATTTCACTCACACAAATTTATTGCAAGAACTAAGATTATACTGGAATTATTTGTGTATGGATGAAGACATCTCTGGTTCTCAAATTGTTTATCTTTGTGCACACTGTATCCCTGTTAGTGTCAGGATAAAATAACAACATCCAACAGCTCATCATATGCCCATTCCCTTTTTAATTTATAAGAATAACCCTTGCCCTTGACATTCCAGAGACACTCCTCTCTGAAGAGTTCAATGAATTGAATAGTTCTAGATTTGTCCACGACGCCATCTCAGGTTTTAAAATAGGGCACATAAATAAACTCAGCACAAAATGCCTATCAACTTAAAAATTACAGTTACATCGTTCGTGTGTGTATGAAGGTGCAGATGTGCGTGTGTATGTGTGGGTGTGTGGGTGTATCTGTGTATGTGTGTGTGTGTGTGCAACGCAAGAATGAGAGGGGGGGGGGGGGAGGACGGAGAGAGAAAGAGAGAGAGAGAGAGAGAGAGAGAGAGAGAGAGAGAGAGAGAGAGAGAGTAATTTGATGAAATGTAAAACGACATCAAAACGGAAAACTCGAAATTCCAACTAGCCATTTGAAACGGAACAACAACATAACAACAAGATACTCAGCGTTTAATTTTGAAATCCCCCACTCAAGAACGAACCACCATCTTTACTCTTTCTTCCCCTCCACCATCCGACTTTGGAACTCCCTACCAACCACTTGTAAACAAGCCCTTTCAACTGATAACTTTTTTTAAAAAATCGCTCCCTGCTTCCCTCTACAACTCCCGTACTGAAAAGACAGCCATACAATCTTCAGCATGAAGCTTTGGCCTTAATGGAGGTAGTAGTAGTAGTAGTAGTAGTAGTAGTAGTAGTAGTAGTAGTAGTAGTAGTAGTAGTAGTAGTAGTAGTAGTAGAAGAAGAAGAAGACGAAGAAGAAGAAGATCAAAAATATATAAATCAAGCGAGAGAGAGAAGAGAGAGAGAGAGAGAGAGAGAGAGAGAGAGAGAGAGAGAGAGAGAGAGAGAGAGAGAGAGAGAGCGGGGAGAGGAAGAGTGCGAACCTTTTCACCCCGGACATCTCCAGAGACACGAATTGTTGCTAAAAATAAACTTTGTGAATTCCAAGAAAGCGTTTCGTTTTAAGAAACTGAAACTTGGCAGGCAAATCAAAAACAGTATTTTCATTAATTTACGTCTTCATTCGTTATGAATTCTGCAAGTAAGTAAACAGTTTGTTGTTACAGACTTTTAAATTTGTTTTCCAGTCGGAGGTATTACAAGAACGTGCTAAATAAAATCCCACAACATAAAGTAACAGTTCTATATAATGAAAATACGGCTTTAATCCAATACTTGCCTTCCAGTCTGCGCATAACTGCAACGTCTCTTACACTTTAGGTTAGCCTACTCTAAATTCGTGTCTTTCTCAAAGAAGTGGGCCCTGCAGAGTGATGGATCTGTCCTAGTAACCGATTTGCAACATTGGTTTTTTTGTTTTGTTTTGGTAGAGGCTAGGGAGACCAAGATTTTGGTTTATGGAGCTGTTTCTTTATATTGAAGAGTTTTTAAAAATTCTATCTAGATATTTAATTATTACTTGTTTGGTTTTGTTGCTGTTCTTGTCTTTTCTTCTTTCTTTTTCTTTTTTTTTTAAATTGCTTTTTTTCAAGGGCTTTGTAATGATAAAGAAAGTAAACAAATTATTGAAACTAATAGAAAATTGAAGACAGAAAAGAAAAATAACTTCTGGCTTGCAATCTCACTTCTGTCTTTTCTCTCTTTCTTTGATGAAGGGGGGGGGGGGGGGGGATAAAAACCCACAACATAAAGTAACAGTTCTATATAATGAAAATACGGCTTTAATTTGGAAGACCAAAATCATGGTGTCCACTTAACAAAAATGGAAAAATATTAGAAAAAAAGAAAGCTCAAGTAATTTTTGTATTGGACAGTCGATAACCAACAATCTCTCATCTGACTTTTTTTTTGGGGGGGGGGGGGGGGGGGGGGGGGGGGGGGGGGGGTGAGCATGATAATACTATCACAAGGCCTAAATAATAATAAAACAACAACAAAACATAAATCAAGACAACAGAAAAAACAACCAAACAAGTAATAAATAAATAGTAAACAACTCTCCTCCTCAGTATAAAGAAACTGTTCATTAAACGTACGAATTTACGCTAAGAAGCCAAAATCTGGTTTCCTAATTCAAAGCAAGACATTTTTGCTTGGGAGACCAAAAGAAAACAATTTTAAAAAACAAAAAAAAACAAACAAAAACTCCAGTCCACAACATAAAGACAGTTCTAATAATGAAAAAACTGCTTTACCCTACATCAGAAGATTAAATCGCAGTCTCCCTAGGAATAATTGAAGATTATATATAATTTTTTTTTTTTTAAAAGAAGGGAAGAAAACTAAATTAAATTTTGTGTTGGACGGTTGCAATAACTAGCAATCTCTCTTCTGACTTTGTCATTGGTTATCTTCTTTAAAGGTTTGTTAGTACAATTCAACGCAATTTAACACGATGAAGTGCTTTATCCTCCTCATCAGTAGATCCAAGAACACACACTCACATGTATACTTTAGACAACCATATCCAACAGGAAGTTGACAGTCACCCATATCTAGATTACCAGCTCAGGAGCGACTTGAAATCAGCAAAGCATATCAACATTATAACACCAAAAGACTGTTGAACATTAGGATTTTTGAGGCAGAATCTCAGGAAATGCCAGATGGATCTCAAGCATACAAGAGTCTGTACGTTCAGTGCTAGAATATACAGCTGCAGCATGGGATCCATATCTGGAAAAGGACGAGCAATCGTGGCAAAGGACTACTGGCAAACTAGCAGTGTTAACAGATGCTGAACCAACTGGGAATGGAGCGAAGAAGAGACGCCAGACTCATCCTATTGTTCAAGATTGTCAAGGGCCTGGTCGTGGTGGAACTTGGAACAACTTACCGTAAACACAAGTTGCACAATGTAAAATAACAGTTGCAACTTCAAAATTATACAGGCAATAACAAACCAGTACAAACACTCATTTCTAGTTCATAATATTAAGGACTGAAATCAGCTGGATAAGTGTGGTCACATGTAAAACTGTGGATGCCTTCAACTCACACGTACGCAAAGACTAACCACGTGCGCGCACAATTGTGCCCACCACCCTCTGTGTGTAATACTCCACTAGGAGTTTTACACAGCACTTTACAGATACAAAATGCCATCCCAATCAAAGACCACTCAATATCAGAAAGGAGTGTTACCATCAGCAACCCCATTTCTGAGTGAATGCACACATTCAGTCTTTTTTTCCAAGTGCAATAAGGGTAGGAAATTCCCTCCCTGATCACTTGAGAAATTCTGACCATTGTCAGAAAACATTTTCGTCACATTTTTGTTTCTTTTGTTTTTGGTCATCAAGCGTCATTGAATCCTTAGATTTTGCTTAAAATAGGTTGTTTCTCCGATGCATGACATTTACACGGATCGGGTCAGTCAGGTATAATATATGTTGTGGGTGAATTTCAAAAGGAAAATGGAAA
Organism: Berghia stephanieae; assembly: GCF_034508935.2. Lineage (NCBI taxonomy): Eukaryota > Metazoa > Mollusca > Gastropoda > Nudibranchia > Aeolidiidae > Berghia > Berghia stephanieae. The sequence goes on along the minus strand of NC_088361.1, from coordinate 91,414,810 downwards.
GCTAAATATCTTCAACTGAACAATTTTGATCTAGAGGCCCAAGCATTTTGTTCTTTTAATGAACAAATTTTTAAATTTAAACATTACTACACTATCAAGAAGATCTATATTTGGCACATATGTTTCATAATGTCAAAGAGAAAAGAAAACCTAATTGTAATAAAATTCAATTTCAAAAGGATTAAATTTTTCAAATTTTTGGAAAAATGCCAACACACAATAAACTGTGCTTTAGAGCCCCCAAATCATTTTAATGGCAATTCTTCTGGGAGTAAGATCCTCCCCCGAACCCCCCCCCCCCCCCCCCTCTTACATTTTTTTCTTTTCTTTTCTTTTCAGGGGGGAACCCTCCCCCCCCCCTCTGCCTTTATCACCTGAATTCATTTTATGGTATCATTTTTCCTCACCCTCCTTAATTTTCTAATTTAAAACATATTTTTGAGGAAAACAACCCCACTTTATGGGAAAATGGAAATGCTTCAAAATAATATATTTGTCTCATTAAAAGTGGCATACAATTTCTTTACTTTCATTCATTTGATTGATTTTACTATATAATATTGATTTTTTCTCTTTTTCAATCCACAGAGCAAGTGACTGAAGGGGCATGCTTTAGTCTTGCAGGGCTGGGAATGACCCTTCAAAAACCAGCAGATCTCCACGAACCAAGGGAAAGTGACAACACCTATCGTTTAACTGAACTTGACCGAGGTCATGAAAAGTTTAAAGAGATTGCTGTTGACTTCAAAAATGTTGGTTTAAAGGTCATTAAAATAGAGCAATTGGAAAATCATCTCCTATGGCATAAGTATGTTGCAGAGAGAAAGTGGCTAAAAAAGAGGAAACCTCAAGGTACTTTATCTCAGTCTTAATGATGGATAGCTACCTAGTCAATGAAACAAGTTAAATAATTATTTAGAATTTTGTAGAAAGTTGAATTTCTTTAATTATGTGCAGTTTCAAAACACTATCATTATAATATATCAGCTAAAACTTGTGTTCTGAAATTTAATTGACTATTCTTTTTTTTTTTTTCTGACTACCCTGTCCACCTAGCAATGATTGGGTAGCTGGGTCTGTTAGATCTGGTGAAAAGTACTTTGTAGCGTCCTATCCAAAGAGTAGCAAGCAATTATTTTTTCCATTTCACGTGATAGAAACCGGAATAAACTCCGGCTTCATCGACCTAATGGCTCTGAAGGACTACTTTTTTAAAAATTCTGTTTCCAGACCCTGCCTTTGAAATGAATGAGAAATATCTTTATCATGGAACCACAGCGAAAAAAGACTTCATTTGTGCAGAGGGTCTGGATGCTCGATTATCAAAAACAGGTCGTCGATTTGGACAAGGGATATATTTCAGGTATTTTCCAACAAATTTGATCAATATAAATTAAGAAATGCATGGAATGCTCTGATACAGATAAATTTATGGAATAAAGTTGTCAATTTGTAAATTGGAATAATCTTGACATATTGAAGTTTAAAGAGTTAGTAGATTTAGTTTTTATGAATGTGTTAATTTTTCAAGCCTGCTTGCAGCTTTACTTTTGGGATTACCCTGCTATAAAGCTATAAAAAAATGTGACATTGGCATGCGTAATGAAGTCATGTGTCCTTCACTTCACATCTTAATCATCAACTTACATGTTTGAATTTTGGTTCCTCACCATCGGTTAATCCAGAAATTGTATAACGTTGGTATCAGGAACAAAACCTTACAATGGATTGCAACTTTTCTGGACAATCGCACCCAACAAGTTCTTGTCAACGGCGAGACTTCCACTATCGGGATGGTGACATCGGGCGTACCTCAGGGCTCAGTCCTTGGGCCCGTCCTATTTTTAGTGTGCATAAATGATCTTCCACGAGGTATAAGGTCAAAAGTGTGCCTCTTTGCTGACGACACAGCATTATATAATCAGATAAGAACAACAGACGTCTGCAAAACACTAAATGACGATCTAGCTAAATTACAAGAATGGGAAACAATAAATCAAATGGAATTTAACGTATCAAAGTGCAATGTTCTAACCATCACAAATAAGAAAGCACCTATTACATTTGAATACCAACTTCATGGTCAAAACCTGGAACATGTAAAGACAGCAAAATACCTTGGCATTGAGTTTGCTAAAAACCTCAAATGGAATGACCACATATGTCACCTGGCTTCAAAGGCAAATCAAACAAGTGCTTACATCATCTGCAATTTAAACAAATGCCCAATCACAACTCAAACCCTTGCTTTTAAAACTATTGTTAGACCAATTTTGGAGTATGGCAGCTCAATTTGGGACCCATATACAAAGAAAAACATCGACACCTTAGAAAACATCCAAAGAAAAACAGCAAGACGCATCACAAACACATTTGATCCTTTCTCAAGTGCGTCTGAAATATCACAATGGATTGGCCTTGAATCTCTGGAAAAGAGAAGAAAGATAGATAAACTTAAATTGTTCCACAAGATCTACTACAAAAATTCGTGCCTTAAACTTCCAAACGACATCAAAGATATCGGCACAAGAAATACGAGGGGACACACAGCAAGAGTAACCATCCCAACATCAAAAACAGACGCCCACATGTATTCGTTTTTCCCTTCCACTGCCCGACTATGGAATAGCCTCCCAGCTGAAGTGGCTGAAAACGGTTGCCAACATGCCTTCACGCGATTGCTAGAGTTCACAACGTGACTTTTTAATCTATGGGGTTTTTTATGTGCAGAGTTTTAGCAAGTTTAAAATGTAAAACCCCACAAACTGTGGAGTGATCCTCGACAATATTGGAGGTTTCCACAAGACGAAGAAGAAGAAGAAGAATAGGTTTCAACTTTGATTTATGACTAATTGCCTTAGACTCAGATAATAACTGGATTTAACTTTTCTTACAACAATAGTGGTAATATATATTTCTTCACAGCGATAACCCTCTTAAGTGTGTTAAATATACAGAGAAAGGAGGGAATGAATCTTTCATTGTTTTGGCGAGAGTTATCCTTGGAAGTTCAAAAGTGAGTACAAATTTAAAAAGTAAAATTTATGTGATATATTTGGACAATATTTTAAATAACCTTATAATGAAAAATTACAGAGAAACAAGAGATTGTTTCACGATATATACTTTTATTGGATATTTTAAAAGTGGCATTGATTACTTTCAATATTTTATATTTGTATGCCAATTTTCAAAAAAGACTCCAGTACTTATTAGATTTTAACACGACCTCATGTGAAGCCAAAAAGCGTGCTAGACTCCGATGCTCATGAGAGGTAATGATTTATCAGATTAATGAAATTCAATCACCCAGCTCCAGTGTACCATATTGTAGAATGTGCTGGAATTCAGCATCCTAAAACCAAGCGAGTACTGTATTTGTTATAAGAGATGAAAATACACAGAATAATGACATTGTTAAAAATCAGAGGGATTGAAAATGAATGCTTTAGTATCTTGTATATTTTGTGGCGTAACTGAATTTCAACACCTAAAAATTCTGTTATTGTTTGAAAATATGCATACTACTTGATTGAATAATGCATTAATCTGATTTAACTTAGAGAACACTGAGTAAAAATTGAAAATGATTTTATAACTTTTTATATGAATTGTTTCCTCTGATGCTGATTAAATTCTATTGAAAGAAAAAAGAAAAATTAATAACTGTATGTCTGCAAATTTCTCTTCACACTGTTAACGTTTTACATTTCACAATGCAGTGCTTTCAAACCTTTGGAAGATCTCGCTAGGTCCCAGGTTTGATAGTTTTTGCCAAGATGAAAGAGACCTGAGGTTCAATCACTGGTCGATGAAATCTGATATTTTTGGGGTGGTTTTTTTTCTCTTGTATTTTTCTTTCTTGTTTTTTTTCTGGCTCTGTACATAGGATTCACTTCTCTATTCCTATCTAATATGTTTTAGGTGTACCGTAAAGGTGTTACAGATCGCCTTCTCCAAAGGGAACCTGAAAAAAGTTTGCCATATAAAGGTTGGAGATTTTATGACTCTGTTGAGGTGAGTTTACTGTTCTATTCATAATGTCCTTTATCAAATGACAATTTTTGTGGTGAGTTAACAGTTTTACCCATTATTTTCTCTATTTAAATATATATGTTGTGGTAAGTTTACGGTTCTATCCATGAATGTTCTCTATTAAAACATATATGTTGTGGTAAGTTTACAGTTTTATCCATAAATGTTCTCTATTAAAACATATATGTTGTGGTAAGTTTACGGTTCTATCCATAAATGTTCTTTATTAAAACATATATGTTGTGGTAAGTTTACAGTTTTATCCATAAATGTTCTCTGTTAAAACTTGCCAAGAATCCCCACCTTACATAGAACTTAACCTGCTTATGTTTGACAGGTCATTTTAAAAGCATAAAACAGAAAAAGGAATGCTCTTTACTTCTGATGTCTTCATTTTCATAACCCAACTGGCACGAATTATATCACCTTATAAAAAGATTTTATATTACAAGTTTTATTTAAAAATATAACATAAATCTAAAATATTCTTCAATGTAATTTTATTCCAGCCCTTATTTATTTTAGAATCCAGAAAAAAAATGATCACTCTGGAAGAAACATTCCATCCTATGCTCATGGAGAAACTTAGCAAACAAGCTCAGATAGTTTAAAACGTTGTCAGATTTTTTTTGTTTTTTAAATGTTTATGTGTGTATGTGAAAAACTAAAAATTGAATAACCATTTCCTGTAAATGTTGTCCCTGAAACGGTATATTATAGATGATGGCCACTATAATTTTTATTCTACTGAAAAAGATTGACATCATTCTGGTTACCAGATTCTGGGTACCAGATCTCTGTAACTGTAATACACTAGATTTCTCCTTTTTTTAAATTGAAACCATCAGTTTCTTAAAGCCTCTCAACTTAACGGGGCTCGATCTTCATTTAGTCATTTGCCACTCATTTTTCACAATTCATCTCAAATCATTTCAGGTAATTGCGTATATAAATGTTTTATCATAAAAATTGCCTCTTGTATTCATTTCTCAAAATTTATACTTCACTTCAAAACAACTAAATCAATAACCTTGTTTATGGATAATTTTATACAGTCTGAAACTTTTTATCAATTTTTGAAAGGGAAGTGTTTTTTTCAGGGAAATTTCCAAAACTGCTTTCTTTATCATTTCACTGTTCAACTTCATGCTGTCTATCCTTATGTATAAGAAAGTTTGATATTTAATTATATAACCAAATGAGAAGAAATTTTATCTTCATAATAATAAGGATTTTATGTTTTCAAACTGCTCTTTAAAACTTAAAAGAAGTAGAAATTCGATACTTGTGATAGCGGAAGAATATAATATATATAATCATAAAAATAATGATAATAGTGTCATTGAATGCATTAAAAAAAAAATCATTCAATAACATTTTTGACTCTAAGGCAGTTTAAAATGGTTTTCATTGGCAGAAATCAAAATTTTTTTTGCTTTGTTGGGTTCATTCACATGTTTTAGCAATGTTCTGTAGGTTTGTAGCATTAGTGACAGAAAGAATATAGGAAGAAATCTAAAATTACAATTTATTTCATCATTGTTTCAGAAATTTTTAGATTTTTTAAATGTGCCATCGGCCGACACCAAGTCTTGTTAAATAGTGTTTAAAATTGTTTAGTTTTCTCTACGACCCAATAGTACTCTGCTGCATCATGTTTTATGGGGGGGGGGGGGGGGGGGGGGGGGGGGGGATCAGTCCTTCAGGGTCATTCAAGGCCCATGAAGCCAGAGTTTATCCCGGAATAAACAGATAATAGCAAATGCTTGCTACCCATTGGATAAAATACTAAATCACTTTTACAGATTACATTCTGTCAGATCTAACAGAACAAATTACCCAATCACTGCTGGATGGACAGGAGGATCAGAAATATAATTTTTAAAAAAACCTCAACTTTCCCTTGGCTCGATTCCAATCCCTTTGCATTATATGAAGCGACTGCTCCATCTACCGAACTATCGGAATTCCTATTATGATTATGACAATCTGTCAATTATTAATGTCAAAGGGACTGATTTGTTATTCAATCTGTAATCTGCAATTCATATCTTATTGTTAATGAATATGGGCAACCACTCCAAAACAGTGTTCTAACAGGGTTATTTAGATTCTTAAAATCAAATCTGTAGCCAAAAGTATGAAACTTGAGTTAACTTTCCAATTTCAAGTTTAATTAGTAGAGATGCCAACTATTATGAAAATTACGAATTTTTACAAATGGTGTCATCATAAAAAATACAAAAATCTTTGAAGATTAAGTATTTTTTATAAGCTGCCATTTCCTTGAATTAATATGAGTTTCAAGAAAAACTCAATTTAAAAATGGAAATATTTTTCTTTATTGTTGGAATATTATTTAATTAACTCAGAACTCAGAGTACGATGTTCAATTTTACTCATGAAATGGGGACAATGCTGGATCACATTGTTGTTGTTAAAATTACACATATTTTCCTCCCAAATTACACATTTTTGATTCTTGAAGAAAACACACTTTATAGTCACCTGGAACAACTACAAAAGACGTTTAACTTCAACGTCATGGCACCGAAGGGCTAGAGCTCAGATGGTCGCTGGTTCAGATAAGTAAGTAAGTAAGTAAGATTTTTGAAGATTGCATCTCTGAGTTAAGGAGAATGAATACAGTTTCATATGATGCGAAAACCAAAAAATTTTATATTTCTGATCATTTTAGCTTTGAATTCTCTTTTTGGCATCCAGTTTAATAATACCATTTTGAGATGGTGGGTCACTGATAATATTCATTCCAAATATACCAGGGCTGTCCCAAAGACTTCAAGGAGTTTGTGATTTATCGTAATGACAGATCCCTCATTGAATGCATAATCACTTGTGCTAAGGACACGGAGAGCATCACGTCCATTCCAAGAGTCAACAATTTTTCTACAACTACCTCTGCTTCTAAATTACGGTCTACAACTTCAACGAAATCAGTGTTAAAACCAGATTATAGATGTACTAATGATGATGACAGTGGTAAGTAAAATATGTTTTTAAATTCAAAAGATACATTAGACGAAATGTTGATTAAATGATTTTTCACAATTTATGTGGTTAAATGTTTCATTTAAATCAGGCCATATGAAACACAGCTTCAGTATCATTGTCAGATATCTTATAGTCGAAGTCACCTAATACACTCGAACACGGAAATCTCAAACAAGTCGGGCCCAGCCTATTTGTTCAGGATTTCCATGTTTTCGAGTTTTCCGTGTTGAGTATTTTACAGAGGATATGAGGGAGGTAAATGTGGGTGGTCTTGATAAAAGTAATATTATAATGATAACTCTCCGTTATTGTGAACTCTGTTAATTTCCTTTTCTCTGCCATCTTTTACAAAATTATGAAGAGAATTTTTCACTGGTGTCGCATTTAGTGTGTCTTGTCTTGTTCAAATACAGAAATGGAATGACAATTCCCACTGCGTGTGCTTGATAAAAAAAGAAAAAGCCAGCATATCGCATTGTAGATTACACTCTAAGCACGCAACGTCATTACCTACGAATCCGGTACCTAATTCCTCACTTAACACCCTCTTACCCATAGCAGGCTAAAGAGAAAGGGAGGGCATTGGTCTCACACACCTTCCCCATGCCTAATTGTTTGCATCATTTTAATATGTGACAGTTACTGCCTAAGGCAATCACTGCCAAGTCTCCCATCCCTGTGATACTGGTCATTTATTTGCGATGGTACTGGCACCTCAGATTAAGTACTATTAAGTGAGGTAACAATGGAGTCTTGGGTGGTGTGCTGGTGCTGGTCAAACATGCTTCACAATTCCCTCTCAGTTCAGCACACAGACACACACACACAAGATTTCCATGTTGCCAATACTAACAGAATAGAGTGATTAAAACGGGGAATTGTACCGAGTTTGAGATTTCCGTGATTTCGAGATTTGCGTGCTCGAGTGTATGTGCCTTTTTGTATTAGCACTCTTATAATATCCATCAATGCTTATATATAAATATATATATATATATATATATGTATATATATATATATATATATATATATATATATATATATATATATATATATATATATATATATATATATATATATATATACATATATATATATATATATATATATATATATATATATATTATATATATATATATATATATATATATATATATGTATATATATATAGAGGTATTCATTCACGCCTCAGTCAAAAGGGTTAATGAGTGCAAATATATCTCTTTAGACTTAGTTAAACTTTGGGGCCAGAATTTTGAGTCTATTGTTACTCATTCGTTTACTAACCATTTGACTTTGTTTTAAAAGGAGACAATATACCAAATATACCATTAACGTCACATTATATTGTATCCTTTGTTGAAAATAAGCCTGTCTTTTAATCTTATGATTTCATATTAAAAGTTAAAATCATTCCAAATAAAAGGATAAGGATGCCGAGGAAAAAGAAGTTGAAAGAGAACAAGGCTATTAATGTGGCACATCATACAGTTTTTGTTTAATTTGCACAGGTTCGTCGAGTGATGAAGACAAATCAGAATCCACTGATTCTGATGAAGATGAAGTAAAAAAAGATAAGGAGGGTAAGAATTTATTTTAAAGTAATATATTCAATGTGATTCTTTTTTTTTTTTGCTAGCAAATTTAGACATATTTATCAATTTTCAATGAAAAGTAAATTTTTAAAAGAATGTATTTCCTTTGACACACACATAGTTCAATTTTACAATCTAAACATGATACTGACAAGAAATTAAATTTGTTGACGTGACGTAGTGGGACCAGACTGGTATTGAATTAAAGTGGAAAATCTGTCTTCATTCTTTTGTCATCTATAATAAATAATCTTGATGTTGAAGTGTATGATAAAAAAAAAAAAATAAGTTCGCTCTAGATAAAAAGATTAAAAGCTTTTTTAAACCTGTCTTATGACCCGACTCGTTGGCCAAAAAGGCATTTTTTTTATCTTAATGAGAAATAATTATGCTATTACTTTAGTTTTCATCTCTCCAAAGTCAGTTTTTATTTTGTTTGTGGTAAGTTATTTTCATTTTGTATTTGGAAACATTGTGTATTTATTAAAAGTCTAAGCAATGAAAATTGCCAAAAGCCATCATTAATTGCCATAATAGTCACACACTCTCACAGTGCAACTCATACACTTTGCATCTTTTTTTTCTTCTGTATTTTGATTTATCTTAAATTTTAAGATGTACGATATGATAACATTAACATCATGTATAAGAGAAAGTAAGATCATTGTTATTGTTGTGACCATTGCGCATTAATTCATTTGTCAACCTTTGCAAAGTCTTAAAAAGATTTAAAATTGCCTCTACATAGTTCAACAAAAATTTATAAATTTGATAAAATAAAATTGGGCTGCTTTGGCCTGTAAATTTATTGAAAACAAAAATGATATTGACAAAACCCTTTCTCAGCCAATAAAAAAAAAAAGAAAAAGTAAACCGTAATAAGATTCGTGGAATATTTTTGGATTTTTCATTATAGAGTATGACTATTCATCTTTTTAAATCTGTGTTGTTCATCTTTGTCAAGTATTTTTATAGAGATAGATAGATAATATTTTGAAATTTGAAATTCACAATACCATCTCCTTTTTTCAGGCTATTCGTCAGACTCTTCAGTGGAAGGAGATAAAAATGATCAAACACAATTTGCAACCTACAGTAATAGGGCCGCACCAAGGAATCCTGTAATCAGTAAAGAGAAAAGGGGAGAAGATGTTTTAGCTGATAAGAAAAGAGATTTTATGCTCAAGACAGGAGAGAGCAGACAGCATGTGATAGAATCGTATTTGTGTACAACTGGACTTGATGTAGATAAAGCTGTGGATCTGTTCCTGGATAAAGGTATCTCATTAAAAAAAATTATTATTTCACATGTGTTTTTAAGGAAAAGAAATAATCAAGAAACATTGGTTTTTATAAAACGCACTATCCACTTGATTTGTTTAAAGTGATTTACAAGGATTCCTAAGCCAACAGCACAGCACAGTGAACTTGTTGGGTGAGATGTAACATTTGATAGGCAGCGGGCACTATTAAAACTTTTTGATCAGCACAGACAATTTAAAATTGAGACAGATGGTAGAGAAATATTTGACACTTCTTGTCCTCAATTAAAAAAAAAATTTTTTGGTCATTGGCTGAAGAAGGGTTTTGAGCCTGAAACATTCAGTGTTTAGTACATTGTTCTTTTTTGGAAGCTCTTATGTTTATGTGAATGAATGTGAATGTAAATTAAGCCTGTCCTCATTTAATCCCAGTTTCTGATATCCTATTTCAGATGAAGAATTAACAAATGAACAATGCTTCTTGCTTATCTCCTTCTTTCTTCCTTTATTATGCACTATAGCTGTCACCACAAACATTTGGGAATAAAAAATTAATCTCATTATATTTGGTTATTGGAACTTTGTGGTTTATAGGTGGCAAGTAAGTGGTCCTTCTGAGCCATTAGGCCCATAGAGCCGGAGTTCACCCCAATTTCTATGGTGTGAAATGGACAATAGCAATTGCTTGCTACTTCCTGTATAGACACTAGTCTATTGCAAAGTACTTTCCACAAGATCTAACAGGTCCAGCCACCCAATCACTGCAAGGGATAAGAAGGGGCGGGTGTCAGAAGAAGAAAAAATCTCGACTTCATCTGGGATTGATATTGGTCCCTTTGCATGTGAAGCGATTGCTCTACCAACTGAGCTGTGCAGCTATGTGGTCTAGTGGTATGACACTCACTTTCAGATCGGAAGGTCCTGGGTTCGAATGTCGTGCACGGTGCATAGTTGAATCCTTGGAAACAGCTCTTTACTCACATTCTCTCACTGTATTCAGGTGTAAAATGAGTACCTGGCCGTTAACAGCGTTGTCTTTGTCCAAAAAATTGTAATATCGCCTAACAGGCGTCATGTCTCATCCTACATGTTAAATGTTGCTGTTGACCAGGGACCCCTTGTAAAGCACTTTGAGCATATTTCCTGGATATTGCGCTATATAAAGCTCATTTTTTAAAAGAGCTGTCAGTAACCTGTAGATAGCATGTAAGCGGTGAGGCCAAATTTTTCCATGGTCTACAATTTTATTGCAACCTCTGGATAATGACATTCCTGAGTATTGTAAAGCCCTGGATAGCAAAATTGACCACTGGTCCCAATTTTTTGTTTGTTTTATCAGTAATAGTAATAAAAAAAACAACAAAATAGCGACATATACCATTTTGTAAAATCCTTGTTTAGCTACATCGATATAGGATTAATCGGCAGTTGACACTGACGCTTGATGCAAAGCAATCTAACTAAATAGACAAAATCATTTCCGACAAGCGTTATCTTGTACTCTAAGACAATAAAAAGCCTACTCATACTCATAGCCGATGAGATGACTTTGTTACTTTTCAACACAACCACGTGTTGACCTACCAAATAAATTACTTTATCGCTGTTGACATTGGGTACAAAAACAGCACTACCCAGGGCTGCTATATGGTCACACAAGGAATTTAACTCACTCAATCCTAGAGATCTTTGCTACTTTTCAAAATTGGAAAAAATGTATTAAAAATGAGCATGTGCATAGTTGGTTTTATTCAACTACCATTATGATGCAAAAACTAAAAACTTTAGCTTTGATACTACGCCTATAATTTGTCTAAGAAAAATGTAAAAAATAGGCATGGGGTAAAAGTAACCTGGGTAAGCTACGGATATAATCGGGTTGAGTGAGTTAAAGTCGAAATTGACCATTGGGACCTTGGCAGCCAGTTAACAGTGTCATTACTGAAATGTCAATTGCTGCGAATCAAGAAAGAATCAAGGATCAAGACACATTCCTTTGTATTGTTCAATGCCATTTAAAAAAACAGCTGCACTCATGCCAATCCCAAGCTTGGATAAATGAAGAAACGACAGCAAAAATGGTATTCGAGCACTGTTTATGATCTAAACACTGACATTACACACTAAAGATTGATGTCTTATCACAGGCACTGGCCCACATCGCATTGTTGTTATCACAGATTTGACCACACACCCTTTTTCCGCCATCTGAAAATCCTGGATAAAATAATTTTCTGGTCATGGGCGATTTCTTATCCAAGGGTTGCACTGTATACGTCATCATTGCAAGTAGGATGGTAAAATGTTGATATTTATGTCGTGTAGGTACACCTGACCATGAAAAAAAGATAAAGGAAATTTGAAAAGTGGAGAGAATCATAACTTTTGGGGGTCCTTAAAAGGTTCAAGATTCAAGAAGATTAGGAAATTGATGGTTTTAAGGCTTTGAATTTGAAGAAGTCTTTTACAGTGGTCTGTATTATATGCCAGTAATTCATTTTATAAACTCTGTCATTGGTTCCATTTATGAAATATCACTGGTAGATAGTCTCACATTCTCATTAGCTATCATTTTTTCTCAGTGTTAATCATTGGCTCATCATCTATCCTAAATTGATAAAATCACAATGTCGATTAAAGCATCTACTTGTCGAATCTAATGCTCTATATCAAAACATTTTTTTTTTTTAAATAAAAAATAAAAAATTGGATCTTTGGTGCAATTTTAATGTAAACATAACGTATATAATTAACCATGTTGTGAAATTTTGATATAAATTCAACAATTTGTTGAATGAAATGATCAAACTACATTGAGTGTCCATATGAGAAGTGATTCTCTAAAAAATCAGATTCTACAGTTATGACAAGCTTAGCTCACTCATATGTTTAGAAAGAGTTTTTTGATCGAAAATCTAGCAAGTACTCAGCTTTCATTTGTTAGATATTTTTTCTCCTTTTTTTAGTGGTTTATCAGTTTCGAGCAAGTTTCATCTCTATGACTACACTCTTTTAATTCTTTTCCCCCTTTTTATTTTTACGTAGAAAATAAAAGACAAGAAAAGGAAAGAGCCTTTGCACAGCAATTGAAACAGGCAGTAAACATTTCTGAAGAAGAGGAAGAAGAAGAAGAAGAAGCTGGTTTGGATGTCAATCCCGTGAATGGTGCTGAGAAATTGAAACAAATGGGGACTACTGATAGAGAAGCTGTCATTGATGCATTGATAGACAACTTTTTAATTGTTATAGGCCTAGAAGATAATGTTGATAACAGAGTATTGAGCAGAAAGATACTGTTTACCTGTGACTATAATCTTGACTGTTCTATTATAGCATACTATGAATCTTTGTAATGTGTATTTCATATTTTAATGCTGGCAGTATTATGAATGCGAGTGTGTTAATTTTGCATCAAGATTGTTTGGAGAGGTAAAGCTGAACCAAACCAAATGCACTCCCATAGTGGCCAGGGAGGTACATACTTTGTCCACTATCCCCCTATATCTATTTTCCAACATGCTTTCTGTCTTTGTCTTGGAATGAGATTACTTGGTTTTGTCCTGGCTCTGGCCGGATACACTGGCTGGGAGGGAAACAGTCAAATGTGTAGTTAGGTTTTGGAGGTGATATTTTTTTCCTTGTAAATCATCTCCCTGTTATGCACTGTATTATGTTTTGTATTAAATGTATTATATATGATTTGTAAACACTTGAGTGTATTCCTCTTCGTGGGGACCTGTGCTTGTGTCTGGATAGGATTTTTAGGTGATCTCAATCTAAGTACACTGATGGTGAGCTCTTGGAATCTACGTCTGTTCCCTATTTGACCCAATTCCCCTTTGTCTGCCTTATTCTTGGATGCTTTAATTGTAATTCTAGAACTTTTTACTATCCAGTTTTCTTCCTTTTTGCTGGTGCTGATATGACCTTAATGTGTTGCAAGTGCCGTAAAACCCTTAAAAATAAAAACAGACAAACAAACCAAATGCAAATTAAGCGGAAATAAATGTTTTTATTTCAAAATGTACAATTTTTCTTAGGCTCTTTTATTGACCTAAATATAAGTAGACATCCAACGAAGAGGAATTTCCTGTGGGTCGATCAGCTGTTATTACAGTGTCATATGGGAAGTCGCTCTTTTCGTTTAATGAGTAGGAAAATCATCTCTATCAATACATTCTTTTTGTCTGATGATTAGTTAAGCGAGGCGCTATCTTTCTCTATTTTCCCTCCCCTCGATTCAAAGTTAATAGACTTTTTCAATAGATATTTCTCACGGGGTTATTGACTTATATTTACAAAACCATCAAGCTTCATACATGTTGTGTTTATAAATGCAACAATCAAGCTGTGAATGATTGCAGTCACCGTTTCCATAGATAAGATCAAACGAGGGAAGTGATAATCATTATTTCTTGTTAAAATATTAGTATCGCTGCTATATCGTATCTTATTGACATCTAAAATTTCTGATATCACCCATGACTTGTGTAAAAACAAGCCGGAAGTAACTTCAGAACTGTTGACTGTAAACTGCTTGTTTTTATGAGCTATAAAATAAATACTTAATGTTGTTGTGAAACAAAAAAAAATAATTTTTTCCTGATAATTATTATTTGGAAAAATCATACATATCATACATATAAGTTTGAAATGAATCTTATAAAATTGACTTGCTTAAAAGTCTGTGGTAAAAGGGGGTGCATCCACCGTTCCACAGGAATTTTAAAATCTAGTTTTAAACTAATTTAGCGTTTATAAGGGAAAAGTAGTGTGAATTTTATAAGCCTAAAGTTAACCATTGTCATTGAAATAAAGATTTATATCATTGCAACTCTTATGATTGCAAAAATTGCAAAGACTTTTGAGATTATTTTATAGAGAATTAAGAGGTATCTAAGGTAAACACTTGAGATTTAGACCCAGTAATCCATTAAAATAGAATTGGCTCTGCGCATGGCAGAAATCATTGTATTTTAACAAATGACAAGAGGACCACACCCACTTTGTTTAGAGTCCTTTCCTTTACGTCCTGTATATCTATAATTATAACTATTATAATAGTTTCAGATTAATGGTTATGACATTATTCAGAAAAGAGGTCAGCGAATTGATGTCAACTACTGTATCCTTATATTTTTAGATGATTTTTTTTTTCTTTGTACAGTTGTTTGAACTAAAGTGCCAGTCCAATGAATACCCATCTTACAGAGTCTCTGTTTCTGAGTTTCCATTTTTGTAAGAGTATTGAATTAGAAAAGTTAACAAAAAAAAAAAAAGAATTTAGAATTTAGAAAAAGAGACAAATTCTGGTCTTAATATATATGAAATAAGATGATGGCAGTGGCAGTTGTACTAAAGTGAGAAGGATCGAGACAACGAATTGATAGATAGTGAAGTATAACTTCATGTGGCAGAAGTAGAAATAGAGATTTTATGTTATGAGTGAAGAGTACACAAAACAGTCGAATCTAGATGATAGATGTACCATTGTCTATCCGTAGTAGTAGTAGTAGTAGTAGTAGTAGTAGTAGTAGTAGTAGTAGTAGTAGTAGTAGTAGTAGTAGTCGTCGTCGTCGTCGTCGTCGTCGTCGTCGTCGTCGTCGTCGTCGTCGTCGTCGTCGTCGTCGTCGTCGTCGTCGTCGTCGTCGTCGTCGTCGTCGTCGTCGTCGTCGTCGTCGTCGTCGTCGTCGTCGTCGTCGTCGTCGTCGTCGTCGTCGTCGTCGTCGTCGTCGTCGTCGTCGTCGTCGTCGTCGTCGTCGTCCTCCTCCTCCTCCTCCTCCTCGTCGTCCTCCTCGTCCTCGTCCTCGTCCTCCTCCTCCTACTACTACTACTACTACTACTACTACTACTACTACTATCTCCATGCAGCTGATGCGCAACTTTATGCTACTGATAAAACTAAAAATCTCGAAAATATTGTGAAACGTGTGGAAGAATGTGTGACGGATGTAAAAGAGTGGATGGATGCAAACAAGTTGAAAATGAATGAGTCAAAAACAGAAGTGATGATTGTGGGAAATAGAGGGCAGTTGAAGGTGAATGATGGTCTTGAGGTGTTGATTGGGGGTGAAAAGATCAAAGTTTCAAAGACTGTGAAAAATGTGGGTGTCTATTTTGATTCAGAAATGAGAATGTCAGCTCACATTTCTACTCTCTGTAAATATTTATACTTTCAATTGAAGAAAATCCGCTCGATCCGTCAGTATATTGCAATTGGAACATGTAAAACATTGGTTGTTTCCCTCATTTTTTTGAAACTAGATTATTGTAATTCCCTGCTTGTCAACTTGCCTCAGGCTTCTATTAAACAATTACAACCTGCAAAACAGTGCAGCAAGATTAGTTTTTGGCAAAAAACAAATTTGATCATGCAACCCCTTTGTTGGCCTCTCTCCACTGGTTGCTCATTGAAAAGCGCACATATTACAAAGCAGCGTGTCTTGTTTATAAGTGTTTGACTGGTATAGCACCGGATATCTCACAGATCACGTGGTCATGTGTAAATTTGAAAATTACACTTTAAGATCATGTAATGACCAAACGAAAATTTCGGAAAAAAGATCAAGAACAAAATTGGATGATAGATCGTTTGCTTGTTTCGGCCCCAGGATTTGGAATGAACTACCACGTGGTCTGAGGGAGTGTAAGTCTTTACCTACCTTTAAAAAGAATCTCAAGACACATTTTTACTGTATTTCTTTTTATTGACTCTATGAATCCTTGATTTGGCTATGAATTATTATGATTTTTTTTTTTCACTTAAAATTGACAATTTATATTCTAAAGTGCCCAGAGCTTGTGTTTTACACGAGAATGAGCGCTGTATAAATGTGTATTATTATTATTATTATTATTATTATTATTATTATTATTATTATTATTATTATTATTAATTATTATTATGATGATTATTGTTATTATTATTATTATTATTATTATTATTATTATTATTATTATTATTATTATTATTATTATTATTTTTATTATTATTATTATTATTATTATTATTATTATTATTGTAATAATATCAGCTGTTGCCTTAATAATGATTCCTACTTCATAGACCATTGATTACCATTAATAAAAAGAATATTGCATGATTCAGATTATAATATGCCCCTCCCTTATAAATAAAGTAACAATATTTTGCTTTTAGTTCAAGAAAATTGCTGGTGTTAGTAATGTGCTCCTACTGTATTTGAAAACAAAAATTAAAAAAACAAACAAACAAAGCAAAACAAATAACTTGTAATTATAGACACACTTATATTGTTCTTATTTAGTTAAGTGTCTGGGTGGGGTCTTTTGATCGCCTATGGGGGCAGGAAAGTCAATTACTATGTTTTCTATCCCCCCATATCTGGTTTCCCTTTCCATGTTGCTCTCTGTCTTTGTTCTGGATTGAGATTGTTCGATTTTTCCCAGTCCTGACGGAGATCTTTAGCCAGGAGGGAAACAGTCAAATTAATGTATAATATTATTTGAGAAAACGCCGTTATATCCCTAAAAACAAAGATTACCTTAATGGTGTGGTAGTCGTCAAAATTGTGAACTTGATTTTTAAAAATTTATTTATTTATCTATTCTATTTCTTATTTATTTATTTTTGTTGTTGTCGTTGTTGTTTGTATTTCTTTTGAGATTTTAAGGCATTGAACGCGTCACTTTCTACAAGACAATCAAAAATAAAGTTGCAACAATTTTATCTTGTAATGCGTTGTTCCTGTTTTCTTTGACAAACCCGAATGAATTGGTCAACTGCATTACGTCGCCGAGCTGCAAATATGCTTGCATTATAAACTCTTCAGATATTATTATTATATTAAGCATCATGCCTCGCATAGTGGGCAGGGAGGCACTTACTTAGTCTTCTGTCCTCCCAATTCTGTTTTCCTACTTGCTTTCTGTGGAAAGAGATGACTTGATTTTGCCATGGCCCTGGCTTGGGGGGGGGGGGGGGGGGGGGGGGGGGGGGGGGAGAGAGCAGTCAAATCTATAAATTTGGGAGATGATAAATTTTTCCTTGTAAATCATTCCTCGGTCATATACTAGTTATATTTTTGTTGTGAATTCCATGATTTGTAAACGTTTGAATGTATTCCTCTTAATGGGATCCTGTTCTTGTGTTTAGATGAGACTTTGAGGTGATTTCAATATAAGTATAAGAACACACAGATAGTAGTGCTCTAGGAAGCTGTTTCTGTTCCCTATTTGAACCAGTCCCATTTGTCTTACTTTTTCTCGTACGCTGTTAATCTTAAATTTATAATTATTTTACTATTCATTTCTTCCTTTTCACTGGCGCTGGAATGGCATAAATGTGTCGCAAGCGCCGTAAAACCCTTTAAAGTATACACACAACGAAACAAACTTAATGCACTAATAAATCAGCATCATTTTCTCATACCACACATTCGAGTATGCCTGTAAGTCAGTCAACCTCTCCCTCCCCTTTTTCCCCCATCTTGTGTAATAAGATTGTGGAGTGAAATGTGTATTTTCCTGTGATCGATTATTTATATTTTTCCTTTGTAAAGTAATGTTTCCTTTGTAAAGTCAAGCATTTAATATCTCTGTGACCCCTAAGTAACAAGAAAAGACAGCCAATGATAGCAAATGATGGTATGTTGTGGTGTTGCAACATTGTTTACATACAGCACGGTCGAGGAGTGATGGGCATTGGTAAGTAAAATAACGTAAGACTGTATTATCTGTCATCCTCAGTGACGCGCCGCAAAGTAAGTCTGGACAAGATGACTTGCGGAAGGCCATATTATTATAGAGTGGCGAGGTGACGACCCAGTGCATAGACCATACCACTGTGCGACGCTGTCCCAAGATCTTTATTTGAGATATTATACTTGACAATTTTCCACATGGGGTGAGATGAGGGACTTTCTAATCCACCGAATGGTGTTTGGTAATTCTTCGGTGCCCAAATAATAGCACAAAAGAACCGTGCGTTATTTCAAAAACTTGACATTCAACTAATGAACTCTACTTTTGCCAGCATATTATATGCACAACTGCGGGAAATTCGACAGTTAAAACAAAACAAAACAAAACAACAAAACACTTAGATGATGAACACACTTAGAAAACGAAGTAAGGACAGGAATGACGTTATGTCTGTCCGTCCCCATACCTAATTCTTGTTATCTCATTACTTAATCTCTCTCTCTCTCTCTCTCTCTCTCTCTCTCTCTCTCTCTCTCTCTCTCTCTCTCTCTCTCTGTGTGTGTGTATGTGTCGTACTCTCTCTCTCTCTTCCCGTGCACACACACACACATATATATATACACATACACATTTTTACCTATAATGTTTCAACTGTTATGACAATCTATATATATATATATATATATATATATATATATATATATATATATATATATATATATATATATATATATAATATATATATATATATATATATATATATATATATATATATATATATATATATATATATATATATATAATATGAATGGAAACACAGAAAAGAGAAAGGAAGAGAGATAGATAGAGAGAGAGAGAGAGTGTGTGTGTGTGTGTGAGAGAGAGAGAGAGAGAAAGAGAGACATACAGAGAGAGAGAGAGAGAGAGAGAGACAGAGAGAGAGAGAGAGGGATATATATATATATATATATATATATATATATATATATATATATATATATATATATATACATATATACATATATATATATATATATATATATATATATATATATATAGAGAGAGAGAGAGAGAGAGAGAGAGAGAGAGAGAGAGAGAGAGAGAGGGGGGGGGGGAGAAAGATAAGATGATTTGGCTCCGAAGAAAGAAAAAGAAAGACATATCCTAATACTTAACATCCATGTTATATAATATATTTATTCACCCCATAGGGGAAATGTGTCTTTAGGGTCTATTCCAAGGGTCAGACTGAATAAGTAAGACAATGCAGCGCCCCAAACTGAGCTAAGGCAAGGGGAGTGTTCAAGGCCACACAGCGCAGCGGGTATTCGAACTCGGTCCCTTTCGGGTACGGATCAAAGACAGTACCGCTGAGCCACGCTATGCCATTGTCATTTTACTCTCAATACGAGCTTTAGCTGATACTTTTCGTTCGAGAAAATTTGTGACCAACCCTCTATAGCCGATGTCATGCTGGTGTGAACAAGACACCAAAAAGTTATTTTAAGATTTAAATCATAAGAGATGTGAGATCTCTTTATTTGCGGTTTTCAGAAGCCATATCTTTTTTCCCTTAAAATGGCATATAAACTGCACCAATGGTTCATATATTTGTTCATAAATTTAATACTCAGCATCTAAGTTTAAGTCAGCCCGATTAGATACGGTAATCGGGTGATGGGTCACATTTACAGCCATGATGAGCCAATGGAACGTTAAACGGACTGTTACCGTTTAGATAGCACAATACTGTCCTATTCTGATAAAGCACATTTCTAGAATTTCGCTAGAAAACTCGTCCTTCAACTATCCGTCGATTAAAATGAACCTTTTCATATCAAAAAACTCTCAAACCTGGGACTTTCTGAGTCCCAGATTTGAGAGTTTTTGACAAGATGAGGGTCATTATAATCGATTGATATTTGGATGTATTTTCTTGCTAAAATTTAAAGATGTGATTTTTGTTTGTTTTGATCCCCCCCCCCCCCCCCCCTCCCCTCCCCTCCCCCCCCCCCCCCCCCCCCCCCCCCCCGACAGATTAGTCTATCGTAAAGTGCATTTTATCCAGTATCAAAAATAGCTATTTTAATTATTCTTTCATTGCTATTATAGGTGGACAGATTTTGTCAGAGGGAAAAAATGACTAAATCGGGCCAAATCCTTTTGCATGATGTGAGTCGAATGCTTAGATTTGAAACGTTGTAGTAAATGGGTAAGACATTCAACTTTGTTATATGCAGGTCTTTGGTTCGAGACGTGATGTGGGCTGGTTATTTCTGTCGAAATAAGACTTATAAAAAGGTAAAAATCCAACTCTGGAGTGGCAAACGGAAACTTTAAAAAGATCAAAGCTCAAACTCAAAAAGACTGCCATGAAGCCCAGAGGAAGTAAACGAAATAATACATTTTGACAAGAGTATGGACAATTTTTAAAAACCAACAAGCTCTAGCCGTATATCAAAAGAAAAAATTGGGACAAAAGTTGAATCGAATCCCTCTAAGACAACAACGGAACATTCCATTCGAACAAAAAAATTAAGGCCAATATAATGAATAACTAGTTTAGTCGAATAATATTCTTTGATCCAACAGTCACACTAGTTTATAATTATTACATACGACCATTACACTTTGGACACTGCTATGCTGGAGGGGATAGAAGAATCATAGAAAAGTATTGCACAGCTTCTAAATCAAATGCAATTAAGGAAGATAAACCAGCTTCGCCTGATGGTATAGCTACCAGGGACATTAATTAGAAACTGCTCAGACTCAGACGAACCAGCACGTATTGACACACATCAAAGGACATTACATAATACATAACACCACTCTAGAAGAGATAAGCAATGCGTTGAGAAAAGGGAAATATCAAGGAGTAGCAATAAATAACACACTATATTGGGAATACCGTGTATCTAGCAAAGATATGCGGAAAAGCAAACTCCATTTTAGGCTTCTTCAAAAGAAACGTATACGACAGCAGGAAAGGAGTAAAATGGGAGTGCTATAAAGCTTTCGTAAAGCCAATAATAGAATAATACAGCAGCTCTGTCTGGGAACATTACCACAGATCAGAAATCCAAGGAAACGGACGAATACAAAGAAGGGTAGTTAAATTTTAAAATCAAAACAACAATGAAAACACTACAAAACCGATGTAGACCTTGAACTGTTACAACAGAAATGAACGCTCGACTAAGTAAGAATATTTTGCAAAGGAATAAACGATCAAGTGAAATTACCTCTCAGTGATATTCAACAAAATATGAGAAAGCCATCAAATTTAATTATGGTTCTCCATTCAAGAGTGGACGCTTGCACTCTTTCGATACCGTCACTTTGCAGTGAGAGTCTCACATCTCCAGTGAAAGAATAACACGTCTTGTCCTACGCCACAACTGTTGTGGTTACTGTTGCTTTAAAGACCAAGATGCAGCAAGTTTCATTATCATTTAAATCAATGTTTATTTAGTTATGTTCTTACTTGACAATGGTTGTTGTTACTGTTGCTTTAAGACCAAGATGCAGACAGTTTCATTATCATTTAAATCAATGTTTATTTAGTTATGTTCTTACTTGCAATGGTTGTTGTTACTGTTGCTTTAAGACCAAGATGCAGACAGTTTCATTATCATTTAAATCAATGTTTATAGTTATATGTTCTTCTGCGACTTCATGGTTTAATGAATGGTATCCCGTTCAGTTTGTAAACTGTAAGCCCGGAACGGAGCCCCACTATGGATGGCATAAACTTGAGTTCTTGGGGGGGGGGGGGGGGGGGGGGGGCTCCACTCACATTTTTTCTCTATACTCAGGTATAAAACGACTACCTGGCCTGTTACAGCATTGTCTCTGTCGAAAAAAAATGTTAGCACCTTAGAGACATATATATATATATATATATATATATATATATATATATATATATATATATACATACGTACACCCATTTACATATACATTCACACACGTATATACATATGCATGCCTATGTACACAAATAAACATATATATACTCATATATACACATACATACATTTGTGCATTAACAAACATAGGTATATATAGACATATCTATTTACACACACACACACACACACACACACACACACACACACCTGCGCACATATGTTCACACATAATATATATCAACGTTTCATTAGATAGGTAGCTCTAAATAACTCAGTTTGAGAGATATTTTTTAAAGGTATCAAATGCCTGACAGTTTCTTGTATAAGCAGTTAATGAGTTCCACGGTGGTTCCACAAAGCTAAAGCAGAAAAGGCAAAAGATCGTTCAGAGAATTTAGTTTAAGGATTTTTTTTTTCAAATGATACTGAGTTAAAAGGCCCGAGGGAACGACTTGGAATCAAAATGTATCAAAATGTATGGCTCCACTCACATTTTTTCTCTATACCCAGGTATAAAACGACTACCTGGCCTGTTACAGCATTGTTTTCTGTCGAAAAAAATGTTAGCACCTTAGAGACATATATATATATATATATATATATATATATATATATATATATATATATATATATATATATATATATATAAGTGTGTGTGCGTGTGTGTGTGAGTGTGTGTGTGTGTGTATCGTGCTTACCCGAAAAAGGCCAACGGCCGAAACGTCGTTTGTTTTGTGTTGTTCCCTTATATTATATGAGTCACATTTACTCTCCTTATCTTTTTCTCCATTTTAATGGCTCATTTAGGCACCTCTAGTTTTTGGCTTTTTCTATAGATCGTTCCATAACGTACTATATTCTGTGAACCGCAATGTCTAGTTTTATATAACGTAAAAGAGGTTCAATGAGCGGCGTCAGATAGGATTTGTGGTGTAAAGTAAAGGTTGTGACATGCAAAAGATTAAATTATGAAGTTCAAATATTTATTGTTGGCATAGCCTGTGTATACAATTTTAAACAATCGCATGAATGATAATAAATATATTTTCTCTAAATGTGCATGCATAGCTGTCCGTATTTTTGTTTTCTTTGTTTTGGTTATTCTTATCGCTCTTTTTTAATTATTTCCTGTGCGCTTTTAAATGAAGACAGATCCCAAGATTTGAAATAATATAATTGTCAATCCTTCCCGTTCATCACAAAGTTGAGACTTCATAATGTCGTCATAGGTCTTAAATTAAAAAAAAAAAAGAAAAAAAAAAAGAAGCAAACATTTCAGAAAAATAAACTAGGGAATATTTTTATCTGTATTCCTAAACAAAAGAAAAAAAAATATCAAGACATCCAGTAGGTAAAAAACAAAAACAAAAGATTACTGTAAGCCTCCTCCCCCCGGCACACACACACACACACACACACACACACACACACACACACACACACACACACACAGAAATAAACGCGGGCAAGGGGAGGTCACTCTTATAGAAAAAAAAACGTGTCCGTTGCTAGGAATCAAAATGCTAAATCAATATAACTTTTCTGGCCTTTCCGGATGTTGTTGATATTGGTGCAGAGAGAGCATAGACTTGCACTGAGAACTGGTAAAAATGGAATGCAACCAAATTTAATTCGACCATAATTTTTTTTATCATAAAATTTTACCGAGTCACGTTTCCCTCTGTTATCTTCTATATACATGGCAGCCACTGAAATGTTTTAGTTTTAGGCCTTTTTCTTTCTCCTCTATTAAATGCTTTTCTCGATCATAATCATAGTAGTCATTGATAGACTATAGTCTAGAGTATAGGCAAAGGCCTTCATACTTCCTTCCAAGCAAACCTTTGAATACCATATTTATTGAAAATTTTAAAATAATTACGTCGGGTTATGATTAATCAATTCTTTATCAAGCATTACTATGAATCTGACCACAGAAAGAGCATTTTTAAAGTTTCTTATTCAATCCAAGTCCAGGGATTCTTTGCTCCTCCTCCATTTGTCCTTGTAAAATTTTTGAGTTGTGTGATCTATCTAGATAGTGACTTTTCGGCACTCTTATCACTCATTACCAATGTAATTTCGTCTTGTCAGCTAATTTTCTTAGCCCACGCCTGTTTCTAATTGTATTCTCTGTGATATTTTTGAAGCAGTTGAGTCTGATCATCTTTTCAAATACCAAACTGAGAAGACAAGGCTTGATGGAATGTAAATTGAGCTTATATTTTTCTATGTTATGCGTGAATAATCAAAAATGGCATGCTTGAAACTATTATTTGTTTTTAGATACATTTTCCTGAAAATCTATTTTCTCTTTTAAGATCGCCCATCATTTTCACAATGACTCTGGATAAGTCCAAGAGTGTTGCGGCCATGGAAGTGGAAAGATGCTCCAAGCTTGGTACTTTGAGGCTGCAACAAGGTTTCCCAGAGAAAGCCCTTGAAGCTTACAAAAGTGCCTATCAAAATGCTCAAACTCTTAGTAGCCATGGGTACATGCTTAGAGCTTGTGCCTTTAATCTTGGTGCAATGATGATATCGACAGGAAACTATATTGAAGGTCTTTCATATCTAAACAAAGCTGTGAGTATTGGGAAAGTTTATGTTTTTATTTATATTAAATATTGATGTCATCTATTGGAGTGCAATGCTAGCCGAATACAAAGGACTCAGATCCAACTAAAACTTTTATCCATCAAAGACACGTAAAGCCCCTAGGTTTATTGGTTTAAAAAAATATAAGCATTACTTATAGATAGCATCCTTTATTTGGCAAAAATTTGGATTCAACTAAATCTGACTGTGCATAATCTTCGTTTAATCACAGCTTTACACTGCCCAAATAATTACGTCTCAATAAAAGGCAATGACCACCAAAAGAAAGTGGACGATGGGTTACATTCCATAGTTTAACCAAAGAGATGATTTGTCTCCTTGAGCTCAACTGAAGACAACTCCCTATTTCATTTTCTTTTAGTGATCGTTGCTTTGTATTGTAACGTAACTTATCGGAAAGTGTCAGACTATAAGTTAATGAAGGCTACCGTCTGTTCCAGTGAGTGACTATGCTATATCTGGGTTGCTTTGTATAATTTGTGAACATATATTTGTAAGAAATTAAATAATATATATTGATTCTAATATCTATTTTACTTTTACACAGATTCCACCTGATGGAAAGAGGGATGGGAGATCGAATGGAGATTTGTATTTTAATTATGGTGTGGCATATGAAGGCTTAAAGAATGCTAGCAAATCTAAGTATTATTACGAAATGGCCTTGAAAGAATACCGTGCTGAACATGACAATGTGAAGATGGAGGCTGACACCATAAGTCGTATAAGCAAATTGTGTGTAGAAAGCAACCTTCTGTCAGAAGCTAATGATATGATGAAGCAACTGACTGTACTACACTCCAGCCAAGGTGAAGTAGAGAAAGAATTGCAGGTCAGTGTGGCTCATCAATTTCTAGACATTAGTTTTTATTGGGTAATTTTACTTTTACATGTATGACTGATTTTGATATTAGTAACATGTATTATCAAGGTCGATGTAACATAAACATCATATTAGGCAATCCTTATGGTAAACATGACCTTAATGGTATCTTAATAAGTGTTGCTAAAGAACATTTAAAATTATTTTCATACTATCTCAATGTGAGCGAAAATAACAGCAGTTTTTGGAAACAAAAAATAATTTAAATCTGTTAAGTATTTAGGTAATGGAAAATTTATAAAACTGCTTATGGGAAGATTCATTTGATATGATGTGGAGCAATCGTCTCACTCACCTCATAATTAAGAAATTTCAAGAGTGGCATGCAGCACTCATTCGTCTTATTTGTGATACTTATGAATGATTGACCTTTATATTTTAAGTGCTTCTCTTGTTTCCCACCTTAGTCAATGGTTGAAAGATCAAACTTACTCCTCAAGATGGGAAGAGCACAAGAAGCTGAAGAGGTTGCTGATGAATGCTTAAAAGTTCTTGATGAGAACACGCCTTCTTTGACGTTTGGTAAGTTTTGTGTAATCGTGTTGGAGAAAAATGAAAAATTGTTCAAACGATTTACTCTTGGTTAAACTATGTTTGCAGAGCATTATCATTTTGTCGAATCATTTCTGTTTTATTATTATTATTATTCAATTTGTTTTTGTTTTTAAAAAAATGTAAATTGCAAACTGAGAAACTAGGAACTAAATTTGGTTGAAAAGGTGTTTTATACATATGTTTCTTTTTAACATGTTTTCGTTTTAATCAGTTTTTTTTTTCCATTCTGGTGATATTTGTGAAAATTATTTTCAATTTCAGCAAAGATGTATAGTGACTTGTCTGTGGCTTACACTCAAATTTTACTATATGAGAAGGCAGTTCAGTGCAGTGAAAAGGCGCTTCCTCTGGTTGAAGATCCAAGTGGTGACCCCCGTCTTGCTTCAGTGATTTATCAGAACCTTGGCGCCATTTATAATTATATGGGTCGATTTGAAGATGCTGTCAACTATCATGAGAAAGCTTGCCAAACGTTTGGTAAGCATCAAAGTATCAGATAAACATGATAATGTTGCTTTCTGTGATAAACTTAATCATGACCATTCTTAAATGCTCTACCTACATCTTTTATATATTGTGTGAAACTCCCCCCCCCCCCCCCCCCCCCCCCCCCCCCCCCCCCCCCCCCCCCCCCACAAAAAAAAAAAGGCTGAAACTTTAAGACGTTGTCATTTTTCAGCTTTTTAGATTCGAAAAAGTATTTAATGGTGAATAATCTAATCATGTATACTCATTTAACCCTTGCAGCGTTGGGTACTTGTCTGCTTTTGATCCCCAGTGGTTGTGAAAGAGAACAAACAGTCATAACTTTTGAAACCATTGTTTTTTTTTTTTTGTGAGTTGTGGATGGTCTTTATTACAGACCTTCCCTCTCACAGCCAGGAGGAGAGTGCAGTATCAGTCAGGTCCCAGATTCGATTCCTATCACTGACAAAAATAATATTCTCAGTTTTCTTCCGAATTTCTCCACTCACTTCATTTCTTTTTATTATTATCATGTTCACCCATGACAAAATAACTTTAAAATGATAATTAAGATGTTTAGATTTCTCAAGTTATTCAGAAAATTTTCTTACTCAATAATTTCCTCAGCTAAGCTTGGGATGCGAGCCAATCAAGGCCATTGTTTTACAAATATGGGATATGCATACAGTCAGCTGAAGGACATGGGCAAGGCAGGGGAGTGTTTCCTTCATGGTTTACAGGCTGCTAGAGACTGTGGTAAAAACATTTTTAAATCAAAATTATTTGATAACATTTGCGACCATCATCATCATCATCATCATCATCATCATCATCATCATCATCATCATCATCATCATCATCATTGCCTTTTCCACTCTGGGTCAGGCCACAGACAAACAGTTTCCATCCCTTTCTAGTTTGAGCTAACTTTTTTATCTCGTTCCATTCTTATAGATTCTGTCATTGCAGAAACTCTTAGGTTGCTCAAGCTAAAAAAAGGATTCTTTGATTTGTCCGGCTGTGTTTCTGTAACAATTTGAGTTTTTACGGAAGGGGTGTTAACCCTTTGACGACCCCCAACTTGGAGGAACAGGTGACTCACAAAGGGGGAGTCACACACCATTAGTTGTCTTTTACGACACGCTGGCTTGGTGTTGGGCTATTCTCGCACCCTCTCAGTTTAGGGACCCGGACCACAAAGAGGAATTTGCAGCCAATCGTCTCAAAATTATAGGGGAGGAGAGGAGGAGGGGGGGGGGGGGGATGATGCTTAAAATTGAATTATTACACACTTATCTTTTTTTTTTGTCTCTCATTTCTTTTGTGATGTAAGCATGCATTAAGAGTCCATAAATGTACAATCATGAATCGTTAATCAAACGTTTATGTTCAACTGTCAAAGTGATGACGTAATTACACAATAGAGAAAAAGGCAACAAGTGAAACTTCAGCCTTGTCCCACCCTCATGAGGTCAAGTCAAAATAAAAGCAGACGGCAGCAGAAATATTCTAGTTCAATTCAATTCAATTATTTTGCCTTCATTTTTCTTAATTTTAACAAATTTCTAAATTTCTGAATGATTTTAAAGCGAGATGGGTTGTAATAATAACATGGAACCACATTTATTTGGTTATAAACACTCAATATAACCAGATAAATGCACTTTAACCCTATGTTTTAAAATCTGAGTAATAATAAATGCCTTCAATGAGGATGGTGAATTTTGTTTCTCAACCTTTAACAAAAACTCAAATTCCCTTACTCTGATTGCTTTGACATAAAGCTTCATTCTCTCTATCCAGTTTAGTCCGACGTAATACCAAATTGACACAGTGCTTCACATTTTCATTTAGTTTAATTTTACTAACATTACTTGCATGATTCAATGATTATAACAAGCGAGTGAATGAAAAGGGATAAGATATACAATGCTATAAGTATCATAGAATTTTTGAATCTGGAAATTGTAGAATTGGTTTTTTTAAAAAATAATATGAGAGCTTCAATGAAGACAGAGGTAGTCAGGAATCGACATGTTTTGGGCTATAGCCCTTGCCTTCTTTCAAATTACTTAAACTATCATTCAGTTAGTTTTATATCTTTTTCCCACCCAGTCGATGTATTCAATACTTATTGCTTTATTTTTGTTTTTGTTCTTTTTGTTTTTGTTTTTTTTGCTTTACGGTATTAATTCTTATTTCCTCTTGTTTTTGCTTCTTTTGTTTTTTGGTTTGAAGCAAACTTGTCAAAATAATAATCCGATTGAATTTTGTATTCAGGAGACCGCAAAACTGAATGGCAGAACCTCGAGGCTTTGGCCAGTGTTGCATTCCACAAAAAATCCTTTAAAAAGTCAGAACAGTATTATCAACAAGCAATTGCTGTCCTGTCTCAGTCCCCTGAAACAGCTGATCCATCAGTCCATGAGAGACTTATTACAAAGTTGAAGAGCATTATCAAGGCACAAGCACCACCAAGACCGGTGTCTCCTGTCAAGAAAAATATGGACCGTCTTGTAAGGCGGGCTAGCAGTAAAGCAGAGAATGTCAACTACAAGGTAACGCAAGATTCCAAGGATTCATGCCAATTTTTAAATTTTTTTCGTTGGCTTATTAAATGGAATTGAGTTCATTTCTAGCATTTTATTACTGTTAAAGTTAACTCCTTTCTTGTTTATTTGTATGATATAATAAATTCACAACAACAGCTCAAATTCAAATCTTTATGATATAAGAATAAGTAAAAAACTCCTCAACCAATGTAATTGGAGCTATCATTGTAATACAATGGTCAATTGTTTAGAGCAATATCCACTAAACATGCTCAAAACGCTTTACAGGGTGTGCCTAGCCAACAGTGTTGCTTCACATGTAGGAAGAGACATGACGCATGTCTGGTGATATTACAATTTTTCTTTTTCGACAGAGATAGTGC
Source organism: Berghia stephanieae (assembly GCF_034508935.2). Taxonomy (NCBI): domain Eukaryota; kingdom Metazoa; phylum Mollusca; class Gastropoda; order Nudibranchia; family Aeolidiidae; genus Berghia; species Berghia stephanieae. The sequence goes on along the minus strand of NC_088361.1, from coordinate 91,384,856 downwards.
TGTTGATGGCCAGGTAATCGTTTTATACTTGAGTATTGTGAGAGAATGTGAGTAAAGAGCCTTTTCTTTTCCAAGAACTCAACAAATCACCGCTCAGAGCAGGACTGGAACCTTGGACCTTCTGATCTGAAGATGAGTGTCATGCCCCAAGATGGCATAACTGTACATAAAAATTGTATATGGAGTCTAATTGTAATTGTTTATTGTAAATCTAGAAATTGTCAATGCCTGTTTCATGAAAACATGGAACAGTCTTGACCTTTGTTGTAAGTTGTTCCTCTGAGCTTTTTGGCTCAAATTGACGTTTAATGACAAACAAATACTGAGGCAATCAGAAATGTAGCTTTTTAAAAACATTATTTCTCTTATTTTTCAGGATCTTCAATCATTGGCGTCACATATGAATTCAGGGGACATTAGAGTTATTCGCAAAGGAAGTCAAGTTAGGTGTGTGATTTTAAATAAATTCTTTGATTGGTGCATTTATATCGGGTTTTTTTTTTCTTTTCATTATTTTGAAATAAAAACAGAAGTTTTTACACTATTCGCTTAACATTTTGTTCTATGCACCATTTGCTCCACAGTATCATGATTTATTTTTATACAGCGCAACATCCACTAAACATGCTCTAAGCGCTTTACAAAGGGTCCCTGACCAGAATAGAAGCAACATATAGAACGTCTGCTGGGTGATATTACGATTTTTAGACAGAGACAATGCTGTTAACTCATTTTCAGGTACTCATTTTACACTTGAGTACAGTGAGAGAATGTGAGTAAAGAGTCTTTTCCAAGAACTCAACTATGCACCGAGTGAGGCTCGAACCCAGGACCCTCCGATCCAAAAGTGTGTGTCATATCACAAGACCACATTGCCATTTTAACAAAATAAGAAATATAACAGGATTAATCCTTTAGTTTTGGACAATTTAACAATAATTATTGAAAGAGTATGTTATTGTAATTATTCCTTTTATTTAACTGATACATCTCTCAACCAATGAATCTTTTGTTCCAATCCAGATATCTCAAAGTCAGAAGATCTGGGACCCTTCAAAAATTTCAGAAAGTTGCCTTGGGTTTAGATCCTGGTTTGAATGAAGTCGTGTCAGAACATGATGGCACAGAGGATGAAGAGGATTCTTCTGGGGGTAGCAGTGACGATTCCACAGAGAACGAAAGTGACGAATCAAATGATGAAACAGACACAAAACCGAAAAGTGAAATGAGGATTGAGAGAGAAAGCAGGTAAGTTTTATTGAATTAGTTGGCCATTTTGTTTTTTAATATTTTTTTTCATTAATAAAAATTGTTTTTGTTTTTATACGTTTTTTAATTTCACATTATGCATTTATTTTAGAAACAAATTTACTACTCCTTAACAAATAAACAGAAAACATACAATGAAAAACTGAAATTTTTAGAATGACATTGACCTGAATGGTTCCTCCTCCACCTGGAACCACTTTTTTTGTATTATTTTCGAAATTATAATGTTGAACGATTTTTTTCGTTTTCATTAAATATTGAAAAGAAGAATAAATGAGTATCAAAATCAAAACATTTTTTTAAAATTTTTATCAATTTTTATTTTTTAGATAAAACACATTGCATTCATATTGATGCACAGATTCAAAAAGTTATTTATAGAAATACGAACAAAAAAGGAAGAAAAAAAAGTATGACACTGTTTTAATATGAATAAGAAACATTAAAAAAATTACAATAAGCAAGACAAAGACCTTAAGCTAATACTTGCCGAGTTTTTAAAAATGTGCAACCCCTGGATAACGCCATTGCTCGGGACCGGAAAATGATGTCGTTATCCAGGGGTGTCGTTATTCTTGGTTTTCAAGATGGCGGCAAAAGGGGGCATGTTGAGGCCCGTGATTACAGTGCCTGAGAGAAATCATGTCTCAAAAACGTTAGAATGTGTATTTCTCCTGTTAACAAAGGGTCTACCAGTTACGCTTTAACTGTCCAATGTGTATTGTCAATCAACATACCGTAAGACAATAAATATCCATAAGTGCCCCCCTTGGACACGGCATTGCCTGATATGATTTAACCTCCAATGACCTTAGACAGGTAGCTTACATGGAAGGTTAATGGACCCTTGAGAGTTCTGTCCACTGATAAACTTATTTTGCTGTGGTTCCATATGAACTAGCGCTGGTTCCACAGAGTGTAGTAAACATGTGTTCTGATTGGTCGGTAACAAAGCGATCTCATTGGGAGGGAGGAAAAGGTTTTTTTTATTATAAGTTAAGAGTACGAGATGACGATGGTCGGTTACCAAGCATCAGTACTAACTGCCTATTATTGTTATAACAATGTCGCTAAACAGGGGTTTTATTAAAACGTATGTCGCTATTTGGGTATTTTCATTACTAATAAAAAAAGCAGGACCAGAGGTCAATGTCGCTATCCAGGGGTTGTCGCTATTCAGGGGTGTCATTATCCAGAGGTTGCACTGTACCTGTATTGGTTAAGAAACTATGCCGATTATACCAAAATTGTTCAAAAATCACGATATCAAAAATCTTGTTTTTAGCATCAGGATAAAGTCCTGATTAAATTTTCTTCTAAAAAATGTTTACATAATATTCAATACAAAGCAGAAATTATATTCGATTTATTTCTAATGAATTGCCTCTGGTGAGTCATCTTGAATCCAGTGGACTACTACATTGGTCAATGATGTCCAACATGGGCTATAAGGGCTGCACAACATTTAACACAGAATTAAAAGAGAATTTAAAATGCATGGGATCTAATCACCATTCAAGACATTGGAAAATCAACTAAATCATGGAAAAGGGCTATGCACAGTCACAATGCAAATATGGGGATCGACAAATTACATAAAATTTTAGAATTATATAGAATTTATATTAAAATAATCGTGGAATGAATAATTTATTTTCAACAAATTGTCCTGAAAAATTGTGTATTTAGATTTCAATACATGGTTTTGAATGTGACAAAATTTCAGATTCGCATCATTTGTAGTCTGGCTGCTAAAGGCTATTAAACTTTTCCATTTATTTCTTGTCTCACATCCGATAAATATATTCAGTATCAAAGTCCAGGGTGCAAGACCTCCTGACTCTTATCTACCTAGAAACTCCAGCCGATGCCTCTTGGGTTCTGAGACCAACAGTGAAAACAATGGGTCTGTAGAGCAGCTTGATGCTGGAGAGGAAAACGATGATGATAGTGATGATGAAGTGGCAGTTAAAAGATTGATGCAGCAACAGTTGACAGGAGGTATGTGCACAATTTGTCGTTTGTTTGATTTTTAAATGTTTTAAATATTTCCTTATATATGGCTGTGAATAGAGACAGAAAAACCACACCAATTTTGATTCATACATAAAGAGCATGGACACCGTTGTTTTATAGTCCGTTCTTCAAATAAAACGACTGATTTAGTAAGACTGAATAATAGTTTTAATGTGCATCAAGACAAAAAGAAAAAAAAAGTATGTACTTTCATGATAGCCTGTATTGCATCTTTAAAAGTCTCAATATTGCTTTAAAGCTTGATATCAGCAATTATCTTGTTCCATAATCGTAAATTGCTTGCAAAATGTTTAAAAATGAAAATAGAACCATTTTTTTCTCAAAAGAATACAACCCATTAATCAATCATTTTTAACAAATTATGTTTCAGATGATAAGGATCTTGGCAGATCTTCAAAACAAGTAGTGACAGCTGATGTACATGAGGTACAAATCTCTCATCACGTCATCTTTTTCATATGCTTTACGTAATAACCGATATTAAGCCAATGTTCAATCAAATTAGCATTGAGAGAGAGAGAGAGAGAGAGAGAGAGAGAGAGAGAGAGAGAGAGAGAGAGAGAGAGAGAGAGAGAGAGAGAGAGAGAGAGAGAGAGAGAGAGAGAGAGAGAAAAGAGGAGAGAGAGAGAGAGAGAGAGAGAGAGAGAGAGAGAGAGAGGAGAGAGAGAGAGAGAGGAGAGAGAGAAGGAGAGAGGAAAGAGAGAGAGAGAGAGAGAGAGAGAGAGAGAGAGAGAGAGAGAGAGAGAGAGGGGGGGGGGGGGTGTTGGTTAATATGTGATTTTTAATTAGTTGAAAATAGACATTGATTTGATTAAATTTCTGTATGGTTCTTTCAAAGATTCTTTCATATAATGCATGTCCTTTACGTCAAGGTTTAATAAGTTAACTGTTTTCTTAGGAGATTTTCAACAACAAAAAAATCTTGCATATGTGATAATCTCCATAGATGAACGTAGACATAAAAATAGAAATATAAAGAAGAGGAAGACGATCTTAATTTAAATTTTACATTTTCACTGATAATTCTACTCATTGAAGAGAGTGTATCAGAAAATTTGTTCACCATCAAAATGAAAGGCGAACCTTGAATTTATCCTTTTGAGAGCTCATTCAAATGTAAGATGGTGTCTTTTACGTTATTATATTTTTTAAAGTGGGGAAAATTAAATCCCATTTGATATCTTTAACATAATGATAAATGATAAAAGATACACCATAATGATAAAAGACACACCATAGTTTGAAGTTGAATCTCTCTCAAATGGTTATCTTGTTAAATAAACTAACAGCTAAAAAATTAATTAATATCAAAATTTGAAAACTGTCTTATTTGAAACGGATATTGTGCCATTAAAAACCAATGAGAAAATAGATCTAGGTTATCAAATTTGTCAAGGTCAGTCTACATGTTCTGTTTTATTTATTCATCTTTTTTTTCTAAATAATTGTAGCCCACCATCTGTAAGTGGTATTAAGTCAGAATTATTTGAAAGTTAAACATTGAATTGATAAGAAAAAATAATTGAACTTTTATATAGCGCGATATCCCTTAAACGTGTTCAAAGCACTTTACAAAGGGTCCCTGACCAACATGACCAACAGCAACTTGCAATTTGTAAAGCGAGACATGATGCCTGTTAGGTGATATTACATTTTTTTCAGACAGAGGCTGTTAACAGCCAGGTACTCATTTTACACCTGAGTATGGTGAGAGAATGTGAGTAAAGAGCCTTTTCCAAGGACTCAACGATGCGCTGAGCGAGGCTCGAACCCAGGACCTTCTGATTCAGAAGCGAGTGCCATACCACAAGACCACATAGCCGCATAGTGAAAAGAAAAAATAAATTAGGAGATTTTAGATAATTTTAGCTGTTATATTGAGTAGAATGAACATTGTTTTTTTCTTTAAAGTGTGAAAATCTTATACTTCTTGTGTTTGATTATTTTAACTTTAAGTTCATTTATCAGGATCTGGTTAATCTTGACATTGTACTAAATTGAACGGACGGGTCACATTTTGTATTTACTGTATTAAATGCATTTTCTCTGTTACTGCTTTTCAGTCTGATACTGAGTCCTATGCATCTGAAAGTGAAGATTCTGATACTAATGAAAGGTAAAGTCATACATATTTTCAACTTTTCAACATTGTGAATCATCTTGTTTCATAGTTATGATGTGCGTGTGTGTGTGTGTGTGTGTGTGTGTGTGCGTGCATGTGTGTGTGTGTGTGTGTGAGAGAGAGAGAGAGACACACACACAGAGAGAGAGAGAGGGGGGGGGGGGGGGGGGGGGAGGAAAGAGAAAGAGGGTTGGCATTGAGAGAGAGACAGAGAAGGATGGTGGGAAGAAGATAATTAACCTATAACCTGTTTGTGGAATATTTTCTATATATTTTCTACTGGCTACCGGTTAATTGGAACAATTCCAGAGCATCAGCAAATGTTTTAAGAATTTTTTCTTTCTAAGTAATCATAGACATGAGTATTCCCATTGAAAGGAACAGGAATGGAGCCATCCCATGTCTTCAAATGAATAAAAAAAAGTGTGTTACCTAGCAGTGGCAATGAGTCCCTCACCATCCATTCCCTTGATTCAATAATTATTGTTATAATTTAGTAATTTAATTTGCTTTTTAATGAAATTTTAATGAGCTGTTATATAGTGCAATATCCACTAAACGTACTCAAAGCGCTTTACAAAGGATCCCTGGCCAACAGCAACATTTAACATTTAGGAGGGGATATGACATCTGTTAGGCGATATTACATTTTTGTTCGGACAGAGGCAATGCTATTAACGGCCAGGTACTCATTTTACACCCGAGTACAGTGAGAGAATGTAAGTAAAGAGACTTCTCCAAGGACTCAACTATGCGTCGAGTGAGGCTCGAACCCAGGACCTTCCGATCCAAAAGCGAGTGTCCTATCACTAGACCACATAGCCGCACAATCATTTGTTGGTCTTGGTGAGCAACAGAGGATTAATGAGATCACAGGTATGATGCAATGGTTTATTTGCTTCTGACGAGGCATGCAGCGTTGATTGAAATTGTATAATGTGTTGTGGATTATTGTGGAATAGGATTCATAAGTCCTTGATTCATTTTGGTCTCTTTTTGAGATATGGTTGTAGTGACAATTCCATGTAAATGTGGTGTTATAAGATAGGGTAAGATATTTTCTTTCATCTAACATCATGACTACACATATATGTTGTTAAAAGTAGCGAGGAATGGAAAATAACATTTTTGACAACCAAAGTAAAGAATGCTCTGTATTACTTTATACAAATATAAAGCCACTGCAAAAGACAAATATAGTCTTGATAGATTGAAATATTTGAGGCTAATGGAATTGGTTAATTGGAATGAGGCTTAATTGGAACGATTTCTACGTAACGGTGCTGTTCTGATTAAATGGCCTGCACGGTTATATATTTAGTAATATATAGATTAAAAACTTTTGTAACTGATGTACTTTGTTCCTGGTGATAAGAAAAAACAAACCAATTCATTTCTATCAATCGTATATCTGTATTTGGTATGGCATGCTTTCTTTTAGAGAGTAGTGATTATTTCTATTTTATAAACTTGTTTTTGATGAGAATTGTTTAAATTAAAAAAAAAAAAGAAAATAACAGAGAAAAAAAAGTTGTTAGATATTTTGCCATGTAATTTTTTATGGATTGTTCAAATGATGTAATATGTATTTTCAATTCTAGGTTAAAGCCTCCTGTTCCTGAACACTCACCTGCAACAACAGCAGAGAAAAGTTTGAGGACATATGAAACTCCACAGTCCATTGATCACAAGCCTCCAAGTGGGCAGAGAACTATTGAGGAGGGTGGGTTTTCATTTAGTACGGAGCGTTTTTCTAGAAGACCGTCCGACAAAGACGGAGTCAACTTCTTTCATGAAGATGGGCAGTTTCCTGGTTCATCAAAATCAGCAGCAGCAGCAGCATCAGATATGGCCACTTCAAGTGAGCACTGAAATCGTAGTAGTTGCGCTGGACAATTTCCTCCACCTGCAAATACATAGCTTGCTCATGGCTTTCATCTTTGTATTGTTTCATATTGAATTGATGGCTGTACCTTTTTTTTTTCAAGTTCCTAGATATTATTTGTTGTTTGCTACTTATATCTAAACAACCCACCCTTGTAAATCAATTCTCAGTCTGTGTTGTATTTGTTTTATTCTCCGCTTTATATTAGGCCAAAGCACAAGTGCCCTCCAATTTTATTTAATTTTTAAAATTCCAAATCTTTTCTTCATTATTTAGAATTCGAACTTCTTGACATGTAACATTGTCTCTACAGAATTTACAGAAATGAGGACTTAAATTGTCTGAGAATAAATGTTAGATTTATATAATTTGCTATCTTTATGTCAAGATTTTACAACTAAGTTTTTCTGTCTAACTGCCTATTATTGTAAGAGATCTTTACTTTCTTCATTTTACTACTTTAAAGATTAAAATATCTTTGAATCCATATAATTCCCTTATATTTCTTTTATAACACAACTTAACGTTTTTAGTTTACATTCATTTTGAACGACAATATAGCATGATAAAGATTAATCATTGGTATCCAACTCATAAAATTTTCTCAACATTATATATCCAGCTTTGATAAAAAATTACATAATTATATATATACAATTTTAAAGTCATTTTTGAAAAAAAAAAGCAAACAACACATATCAACAGTACACCTCATAACTATCCTATATAACCATTTAACATTCCATTCTCTATATCAACTCATTGAAAAGGTTCTTATGTGGGATCCCATAATTAACCCTAACATCCGGCATAAATATATCGTCTAGCACAAAATGATTCGAGCATTTTTAAAATAAAAAATAATTTTTAAATTGTGTCGAACAATGTTTAAGATTTGAAATTTGAAATAAAAGATATTCAATATCAATCCTTATCAGTAATAATTGTTTTTCAATTTTCGGAAACAAAACTGAGAGATCTTCTTAATCTGAGAAAAAATAACCCTTTTTTTACTTTTGCCTTTTTTTAAATCTTTACTGTCATGAGATATCAAGAGAATACATATTTCACAACCAACAGTTGAAATAAGTGGTAGAGGGTTGAGGATATGTGGTTGTAATTGGTATTACTATAAATCTTGCGAATTTTTTTTTTTTTTAAGAGATAAAGAGAAACGTTCCATTTCTTATTGACCTACAATAACCATTTTACGTGTTGTTAAGAACGATGCAAATATTAAATCATAACATTATGCCAGACATACTACGACTTAGTACTGATCATAAGCAGTACATGCTGTACCAATTATTTCTGTTGTATATCTCAAACTGATCTTGTTTGCTTTTACATTTCTAAAAATTGATTTCACTTTTATCGTTATGGACCATATTCTACCATTCTAAAAGCATTTTAGTAAATTAGATACCTTCTGCACCACAAAGAATGTAAGAACACAAATTTAATGAGGTGATGTCTGAGCTAAATTAAATTATTGTACTTTTGGGGGTCTGAACCACTATATCAAAATGACAGTAAAAACCATCTACGAATCATGAAAAAAATATATCGAAAGTAAATTTAAACAGATTAAAGAAGATAATAATAAAATAAAGCAGAATTTTTAAAAACAGGTCATGTAACATTTAGTTTTTATTCAGCTTATTAGATTTTATTAATGATTTCCTGATTTATAAGGATAGTCTTCTTTATATCAATCAATGGTTCGACAGTGGAAAAACTATACATAAATTTGAATACAAAAGTAGCTTGGTAAAATAAATTTAGATAAAATATAATGTACCTGAATTAAAATTCTGAGCTATTATAATGTATTGCATGTGTATTTCAACTCTCTATAATACAAAAACTTCTGTCAAATTAAATTAATTTTTAAGTTGCTGATTTGATGTTGACAAAATTTTTTTAGAAGCATTCTTAAAAATAAGTTTTTAGATTTTGCCATTTATTGGAACATTGTGGCCAGATCTTTTCATATTGTAAGTGTCTATTTGTCAACATGACGTCAATATTGAAGGTCATTGTTTATTTTCTCCCAGCACTGTTTTCTTTTATTTCCATTATAGTAATTATTCAATAACACACCACTGCTTTTCTATCATGGAAACAGTTTATTGATTATTTGTAAATCAATTAAGTTACTTTATATAAGGATATTATCATAGATTAATACTTACTTCTTATAATGGTAAAAGTGTAACGTAGTAAGAATAGCAGATGATAGGGTACACTGTGCAAACTCATTCCCGTACCCCACCCAACCCACCCTCTCTCTTCCCTTTCCAACCCCCCTCCTCCTTCTCTCTCTCTCTCTCTCTCTCTCTCTCTCTCTCTCTCTCTCTCTCTCTCTCTCTCTCTCTCTCTCTCTCTCTCTCTCTCTTTTCCTACCTAGCTGCTTAATCATGAAACACACGTTTCCATATATTATATTACAAATGAAAATCAGACATTACCCATTACTCTATAAGGTACCAAAGACGATGGCACCATTTATGAATCAATACGCTCTCAGCCATCAAGCGGTCAAAGAGCTCATCCATCAGATAGAGACAGTGATGGCAATGAAGTCAGTGATGGGGAGATGGGAAAGATGTCTCGTGGGGAAAAGTAAGCTCCATTCTTAAATAATCGTATATTTATATTTTAAAAACCCAGCTTCACAATACGGTATTGTGTCGGTATGAATAGAAACCTAAAAAATGAATTTAGAATGAAACAAACAGAAATACGAATTTTGAGTATTTACCAATGCAAGAAACAGTATTTATTCCCCACTATTACGAAGTGAAACTAATCCCAAGTCTCATGTTTTTGGCTATTAATAGAATTTCCAGCACCTTGTTTATCCCGACATAATACCATTTTGAGATGGTGAGTTAGATTTTTAATAATAATAATAATAAATGGCATTTATATAGCGCTTTACCCCGTTGTCACAGGCTCTAAGCGCTTTACAGTGATATAAAACAAAACATATTACAGTGAGACAAGTGTGAAGAAAACGTGATACGAATTCAATTTAACAACAACAAAATATGAAAATAATATTGCAACATTATGACGTAAAAAGATAAAACTTTAAGCGAGATTTGAACGTTGTCAACGAATCCGAGCATCTCACGTGTGACGGGAGAGAGTTCCAAAGTGGGGGGCCGAAAATTGAAAAGACTGTTCACCTATTTTACGCAATGGCTTAGGTTTGACAAGGATTGATTGGTCATTGCTTGACCTCAAGTTTCTATTGGGGACATATATGTTTAGAAGGTCTTTAATATAGGAGGGACTGTTCGTGCTCAGGGATTTGTAGACAACAGTACAAATCTTATAGGCAACTCTTTTTTCAACAGGAAGCCAATGTAACTCACGGAGAAGAAGAGTTGCTGACGGGTATTTTTTGTTATTGCGTACAATGAGCCTGGCTGCGTTATTTTGAGCAACCTGAAGTTTGCTAATTTTGTCTTTAGTTAAATTCGCCCAAAGGGAGTTACAATAGTCCAATTTAGATAAAACCAAGGAATTAATTAAAAGTTCTGTTATGTGCTTCGGTATTAAATTACGAATTTTGCTTATTTTTTTTTATTTCTATGTACATAGATTGTATGGTGTTATTCACGTGGCTTGTCATGGAAAGATCTTTATCAATGATGACGCCAAGGTTTTTTGCTTTATTTGAAAATTCTATTGTGCTATTTCCGAGAGTAATTAGTGATTTATTTGCCTGTTTAAGGATACTCGGTCTTCCACACATTAAAATCTCAGTTTTACTATCATTTAATTTTAACTTATTGTGGTACATCCAAGATTTAATCTCATTAAAACAGCTCGTAATTCGTTGTATTAAGAACTGTAAATTACTAAGGGGTGCTGAATCATATATTTGCGTATCATCTGCATAAAAATGATAACTCAGATTGAATCTGGATATCACACTAGAAAGGGGCTGCATATATACAGTAAAAAGGACAGGGCCAAGAACAGAGCCTTGTGGCACTCCAAAGTTTAGTAAAACTTGTTCTGACTGAACACCATTCACCACGACAGTCTGCCATCGATCCTGTAAATATGATGTAAACCATTTAAGGGCAATTCCTTTTATGCCGAACGTATTTTCTAGTCTTCTTAACAAAATGTCATGGTCAATAGTGTCAAAGGCAGCTGAAAGATCTAAAAGGCATAATACTGCCACTTCCCTACTCCTTTCATTTCTTATTATAGTTTGAAGTCTGTAATTGAGATTCCCATTTTTTTTCTTTCATTTTTCATACTCACTTGCTTTTTTAGCCTCTACACAAAGCACATCACTATGAGCCATTTTTGTTTCTGAGATGATGAAAATATTTGAATTAGTAATGACCTTTGATCACTATTCATTTCTCTGAGAACAAGGTCATGATTCATAAGAATAAGATTTATTTATCTATATACTGCCTATCCACCGTAAGTGCTTTTCAATTCTATTAACAACATCAAATATAAAGGACGAGACATGCAGTATGTAAGATGTTAATATAGTTTTATGGGCAAAGAGATTGCATGCTACTTAACATCAACTGGACATCCAAATTTCATATCCATGTTCAATGGGACGAGGAGAATTTGTACAAATCGCCTTTCTTAAGGACGTACTACTAAACTGTCTATGTGGGTAATTACCAGCTTCAACCTTTTTATCTAATTTGTTACCAGTCGTCTGAAAACGGTACTACAAATATGTTGTGACAAAACTGATGCTTAAAATTGAAATTTAAGTAAGCGTAGTAGGTTTAAAAATTTGAGTGAAAATAATTGCCATCATTGAGGAGAGTGAGAGTTGATTTTTCAACTCCAAAAAACTTAAACGTCCTAATTTCATTATTTTAACACCTAATTTTCTGTGTCTAATTCATTCCGATATATTACCAGATCGATACAGTGGGGGCAAATTTGAGTTAGATTTCAAGTGCAGAGCCATACATCTACACCACTGTGACACACATTTTCTTTTCCAATACTGTTTTATCCTTATGTATCCCTTTCATCCACAGGGACGCATTGATGTACAGAGAATTCCAATCAGCAAACAGACAAAGACAGGAGGTAGATGATGAGGCAGGAGATGAGAAAAAATCCAAACATTGTATTGTCATGTGAAAAAAAAAAACAAAAAAACAATACACAAATCTGTGATACTCTGGAAGAACACATATTTAAAATTTTGGCAGAAAATTCGTCTTTCAAATATCAAAAAGACACTCATTTTGTTAAAAACTCTCAAACTCGCAAAGTACCATGTGTGAGAGTTGTTTTTTGTTGTTGACAAAATGAGAGTCATTTTACTAGATCGATATTTGAAGGACAAGTTGTTTTGGCCATTTTTTTCCAGAGTATGGCAGAAATGTTTCATTGCCTTGTTCCATTATATTTAGACGATAGATACCACTATGATGCCTTTACCTCTAAGGTTATGCAAATGTTGCTGCTTGCAGCTTGGTTACGTCAAGACAATGATGAAGTGTGATTTTAGCTGACAAATGAAATGTCTTTATAAATTTGATTAAAGCTCATAAAAAATACCATTGGGGTTAAATATAGCGGCTTATTTACATTGAAGTAACATTTTAACTTTTGTGTTTGGTTGTGGTCATTTTCAGATTAATCTTTTTACGCATCCCTTTATACACTTTTCAATTAATATTTTTGATGAAAAGGAAACACTTTGCATAAAATGTGATTGAAAGAGTCGTCTACTATTTTTTAAATGGCATTAATGCTGCTATGCAATATGTTATTTACATTTATAAGAAAGATTTATTACCGATTTGTTTTTGTTTACATGATTAGCTAAACACAAAGCTATGTAGGTCGGAAATTCAGACTTCTGTACAAGACTTTTTAAAAATTCTATTACTTTGTATTTCCTGTAATCATTTTCTTGGAAAAAAAAAAATTTATGACATTTTAGCTAATATATTTCATATACAGTCAATTATTATGGTAGTTTTAAAATTTTCTTCAAGTTTACCTACATTAATTGTATTTTTATATTGTTTATGATATAGAATGACTAGTTTTTGTACTGTTTAAAATTAATATAGAATTTTAAAACTAGTATATTTATTTTTCAAATTATTTTGAATATTGTTAATGTTGAATGGACTCAATTAATTGAGAGCTTATAGAAGAATAAAGGATAACATGCTGTTGAATTCCGTCCATCCCGTGAAGGCTGTAAATCACAAGTCGCCTAATATTCTTGTCTTGTATTGTCTTTTCCATACCATCCTCTCCTTTCACTTTCACAGATATCCACGTACTGTCCAAGACCCCAGTATAAAATTAGCTTTCTTCGTGGCATTTTTTTTCAAATCGAAGGCTTTGGATGCACACATTTCAACGTGGTTTTCTAATTTTAGGTCAAGACCAGTCTTCAACCAGACACGTCAGGTCTATAAAACTACCCAATGAAAATGCTTTATTATGAAAGGGCGAAATTCGTCGACGCTCATTGGACCATGGTCATTATTTTTTTCATCTTACTCCCAAGTTGAATTTTTTGTATCTGAAGCTTTTTAAATGTTTCCAAACGAATGGGAATATATCATTCATGATATTCTTTATTTCCAGACTGATTTCATCATTTGTCTTGGATTAAATGTATGTGATGTCTTATGACTTCCTTAAGGTGCTTTAGATGAATACATTAATATAAGCTTATTATAATAATGATGGTTAAATTTTAGTCCAATTGTGATGACTGTCTCATTAGTGCTTAGACACGCTTTAAAGTTAAGCGACTCACTATCATAAATTATATGCATATTTAATTATTAGTGTTAAATGTGTTTTAAGAGCCTGGGAGGGATGAGACATAATCATACAATTACAGTGGAATCTGTATTAAGTCAACGTCTGCTTAAAGTCAACACCTCTTGTTGGTTCTAAATTTTCTGTTCTCTATCTGGTGTGTTCCATGGATAATGGATAAGGTCAACCAATCTTTCTGGCATGGCGGTGTTGGATTTTTCAGGATTCCCCTGTACTAACAAAGCTATACAGAACAGGCCTTTAAGATTCTTAACTTGTGTACATGTTATAGAGGAAATACATAGCAATGACCATAATGTAGATCGCTAGTTATATAGATTAGTAAAAAAAAAAAAAACGACAGATTTTGTTATGAACTACACATGGACTGTTTAAATGTTTTCCTGCTTAATTCGATGCCTCTAGCCAATTTGCATTTAATAATACATATTGATGCTTAAATCAGTAACTTGCTGAAGTTTCTTAAAATTTCCATTTTCTTGGGAGATATTTGAGACCAACCATCTCAAATCGATATTAATTTAGAATGAATATAATGCTGAAAATTGAATTTTAAGTCATGATCTATTATCACAAAAAATTAGCTCTCTGCAGCTCGTGACAAGACACTTATTGTTGATTTCAATAATTTTACTCAAAGTTAATAAAGGAGTCCACCAGAGCAATGAGACTCATGGAGCAGGAGTTTATCCCAATTTCTATCGCAAAGTATTTTCCACCTGATCCAACAGAATCAGCTACCCAATCACTGTTGGGTTGATAGGGAGTCAGAAAAAAATTCTTTATTGTACCCGGGATCAATCACGCTCCCTTTGCATGTGAAGCGAGTATGCTGCCAACAAAGCTATTAGAATCCCATTCAATATTCATAGTTTAAACTTAAAATTCAAGTTTCAGCTAATCGTTCACACTCACATAATAACATTTTGAGAGGGTTAGAAACAAAATGTTACTTTCATAAAGTCAGGTTCTGAGTTGAACCCTTGCATCCTTCAAACTCCTGTTTTTGAAAGACAATATTGATTTTGTGCATTTGTTTACAATGACTTTTTCACTCGTAGCTTCCATTATAAATTTCCTGCTCTCTTTACCTGTCTTATATAGTGCCTGAGGGTACATAATGCATTCATGCTTTAAATGTTTGCAATTTTTTTTAAGCATTAAGATTTTTAAATCAAAACAGAACCTGTGATAATAGAAATAAACTATTTTAGCCTTTTATGATATAAATATTTGATTTCTTTCAATTGAAATGTCTGCTGTTTTATTGGTTTTTAAACATCTTATGGGGCATGTGGTCTTGTGGATGACAATCGACTTCTGACCATAAGGTCCTAAGTTTGAGTTGTTTTGGCAGAACAAAGTTGGACCCTGGAAAAAGATACAAATACAAGCTAAGCCAGTTTATTGGGACAGCTCGGTTCCCGACAAATCGTCCCAATTAAGCAGCATCCTGATTAAGCGGCGGCCATGAAATTGAGCAATTTTTCAGATTTACCATTGTCTCCTCTGCATTTATCCAGACTTGTGACTGGCAAAACAACTTCTCATGGAAGCTGTATTGGTTGGATTCAACTCTTTTTTTTATGTTTTGTGTCTTCTTCGTTTTTTTTCTTCATGTTTTAAGCCATAGTAATCAAGGAGGCTTGTTTGACATCTATTTTGGGTTTCTTCAGCAGCCACTTGACTGCTAATCTGATGTACAAACTTTTTCAGAGGGTTCAGAGTTCTTTCTCTGTGCGTGTTCAATCAACTCTTCGTTGGTGAAGGCATCACAGCATTGTAGATTGCTATCGTGATTCACTTTAAAAATTTCCCTCAAAATTGCTTCGCTTCAAATTCCGTATGCATGGATATAGCACGACTCTGCTACAATGGATATTTTTTGCTAGTCGCACTATCCCCGTTGTATCCAAGTTCCACTGTTACCAGCTTGGACCTTTTTCATCATTTTTTAGTGCGACACTATAATTTCAGCACCAGTGAAAAGGAAAATGATGAGAGAAATGTTGTTGATCTAAAGTTAGAAGCACTGAAGAAAAAGTAAGACAAAGGGGACTGGTTCAAATAAGGAACAGAAGATATCATGAGCAAATTACCAATGTGCTAGATTGAAATTACTTATAAGTCCCATCTAGGCACAAGCAAAGGGTTGTGCTCTAAAGGATATACTTTAATGATTACAAAATAAAATGTATTCAAAACTTAAAACTATAACAGTGCATATCAGAGTGATGATTTTGTAGGAGAAAAAAAAAATCATCTCTAAAAAAAAAAAAAAATAAGAAAAAAAGGAACTATATATTTGTCTGCTTCCCTCTCAGCTAAGTATTCCTGTCAGAACGAAGGCAAGATCCCGAGTTCAAGTCCTGCACTGAGCGACATAAAGTTGAGTTCTCAGAAAAACACTTTATTGAAACTCTTTCACCATACTTAGGTGTAAAATGAGTACATATTCATTAACACTGTTGTCTCTGTCAAAATATAAAATTGTAACATCGCTGTAAAGGTGTCATGCCTCGTCATACAAGTATGCTGTTGGCTGGGAACCCCTTGCAAAGGGATTTGAACTCGTTTATTGGATATTGCTCTATATAATGGGTCAGGTTTACGTTCACTATTACTATTACTACTACCAATCCTACTACTACTAGTATCACTTCATACTCACACTTTACATTCAAAATAACAAATATACCAACACATAACAGAGAGATGATTTTCAAGGAAAAAAATATCATCTCTCAAAACAATAACTATAAATTTGACTGTTTCCTCTCCCAGCCAAGGACTCCGGCCAGGACCAGAACAAAACCAAGTAATATCATTCCAAGACAAAGACAGAAAGCAATTGGAAAACAGATATAGGGGGATATGAGACACAGCAAGTACCTCCCTGCCCACTATGGGAGGTCGGGAACCCCACCCAGATATTGCTTAGTAACTAAGTTAAACAACAAAAGCAAGAAAAACCAAGAAAGACATGAAATTTAGTTTATTATAACATTGTGATAAAACAATATTGTTGTACAATGAAATAAATAATAAATATATATGACCCATCAGGTTGATCCGGTATATGTCAGAATGATTAACTCCCTCAACCCTAACACCAACTACTGTATCTTGTTATTTGACAATGGTTAAATTTACCCCTTCATTATTTATATCTTTTAAAGGCAAATTATATACATATTACTAGAGCTAGTATTTTTAATCAGTTCATGTTAGTGGGTAGTTGAATAAAAAATATATACTTACATACAAATGTTCTTTTATATTTATATTTCTTTTTTTTTAAATTAAAAACAAATACCAAAAGTCTCTAGAGAGAGAGAGAGAGGGGACAGCACGTAGTTAGAGAGGGCTCGGGTTGGTTGAGTCAGTCAAGAAAATTGAGTTTGAGGTAAAACAATGTAATTTTTAAAAAGTTGAAAACACAAAATACATTCTCCTCAATGAGGGAATTTATTTTAAGCCATGTTTTATAAATTTAGCTTAAAATTCACTTTTATGCATTACGTTTATCCTGACATATTACCTTTTTCATATGATTGGTCACTTATAAATAAATAAACAAAAGACATCATTGATTTAAGTATACAAATATGTGATTGTGCCATGACGTCACCACTACGTCACTATCAAGAGATAAGAAGTGAAAGGAAAAAAAGTCAAGACGTGTACGTTGAAAGAATAAAAAATACAAACGACTTTATTAAAAATATTGCACTATTCCTATATAGAAATATTCTGCTGACTTTAAATGTAAAAGGTAAATTCTACATATTTTCAACACAGTGAACAAATACATTAAAGGGATATAAGTAAAGTACGCACATAATTCTTGGGTCCAATTGATTTAATGCAAGTAGTATATAAATCTATGAGAAAAAACGCTATTATGACAAGGTATAATATAGAAAATATCTACAAATGGCACTCTGAACAGCTGTAAAGAGTATCCAAAAATAAGTCATGTCACCTGCATTCACAATGAATAAACCCAAAGACTGAGAGAAAAAAAAAAATTCAATAGCTCACTTAAGAGAGGTTGGGAGTCTTGGGAGGAGCTAATAGCTCAGTTGGTAGAGCATTCACTTCAAGATTTCATTATCCCCTGTTACTTGTGGACAAGATGTGCCAATAACTTCTCAGACGTCTATCTGGATTTTAGCGATGTATTAATGGTTTTTTATATAGGCTAAAGAATGAAACATTCCGTGTTTGGTATTTTGTTCATTTTTTCCATTACTTGTTACAAACATAATGATAAATCCAACGTGGACTCAATGTGATATTTCAAGACAAATCAGATGCTGAAAATTAAATTCAAAATCAAGATGGTCAGAATTTCACAGTTCTTTCTTTTTTTTTTATATTGTCAATTTTTTTTCTTCTTCACTCACATTAAGGCATTCATTTACCGTAATACTCAATCAGATTTCAATTCAATTGTCAGCACTAGTTGTAACCTAGATTGAAATGGTGGATCACTGAAATAAATTGAAGACCTTTACCAGCCTCCTGTCTCAGTTTGTAATACAGCTGCTTAGGCTAATAACTATGTGAATTGGTCATAAATAAACAATATATATATATATATATATATATATACATATATATATATATATATATATATATATATATATATATATATATATATATATATATATATATATATATATATATATATATGTATTTATAAAAACAAGACAAAAAATACAAAGAAAAGAAGTGGATTAAACAGAAAATTCAAGTTGCATTTGAACTGTGCGTGCTCTGTTTCATTGCATTCAAATATTGGGACATTTATCAGAGCATTTTACAGGATTTTGTAAACCTTTCTCTTATTAAGCTTCCCCTTAACAACTACCAGAAAATCGTCACACTCGTTATGTTGCAACCAATTTTTTTCTCATACAGATTTATTTTGTAATCAAAAATTAAAATTTTAAAAAGTATACGAGTACTTAATGCTGTGTTGTACAGCTTGTTTTGCTGAACAAAAACATGAATAGAATGAACTTATCCTTATGCCATTTCGGGAAAAATTCGGAAACTGATTGGTATGGAGAGTGTTAAGACAAGCACGGGTCTATGAGTGTGAGACTCTACTGTTTGACCTTTTGTTGGAGTTGAACTGTTTTTATAAATTAATTAAACAATTAATCAATTACAAATGAACCATGAATATTTTCATTGCATCAAACATCATACATATTTAACAACTAAACTAGGTGTTTGTGGTTGATCAATGGATATGGACACTTTTTAACTCTGCTCCATGAAAGAAAGCTCAATTTTACACACACTTACACACACCAAAAAAAAAAAATGAAAAAAAAAGAAAATCACTCAAGATCAACACTTGCAATCGTTTGTTGCATTTGAATTAGATTTACATGAAATGTGATCACACGATACTACAAAACGTGTAAATAGATGAATAGTCAATAATAAATAAACAATGATAACAATATATTATACAAACACACAAATACACCGAAAAAAAAAACAACTTTAAAGAATTATGTACAAAACTGACTAGTTGGTGGTTTGCTTTAAAGCAAGTTTTTCAAAACAAACAACGAAAAACTCATAAAAAGTAGAGAGTAATACATTATATGACAAACTGTATTCAAAACAGCACCACAGAAGTAAGTAAATTTATAAGAAAAGAGTTAAATAAAAATATTGGTCGACTTGGCTTTAATAAAACCTATGTTCTGAACACGAAACTACTCACGATAATTGATCTCATTAAAATAAATTGAAATGCTCTGTATTGCTGATAACATACTAAAGATATGAAAAAGTGGGTATGTTTATCTTTATCTAACAACAGTGCCCTAGTTTGACATTTTGGAAATATATTTTCACTCATGAAAATTTGTTGCAAAATAAAGATAAGAATTACTAATCCCAAGGTTTCTGTTAAGGATTAAAAAAAAATTTTTTTTTATTTAAATACTTTGATTATAAAACTGCTTTTCATCCAATTAAAACATTTTCTTACTGATGCGTACTTATTTGCAGGTCTGGTAATCAAAATGTTTATGGGCTCATTGTTGTAATGGAAATACTCTCAAACTGATGCAAAATATTGTCCATTGCAACAATGTTAAATCCAGCCCATAATTGTGTTTGGTTATCAGACCTGCAAATTTGTGCATGTAGGCTCTTATAAAATATTATGAGGAGCTGAAAGAAAGTAAAAGATCAAAATGCGGCTATATTCGAAATAATATTTAAATCCGTAAAAGTTAGTTTGGTCAATAATCTGCATTACCTTATAGCAATAAAGCAGTGAATGAGGTAATAATAACTAAGCTGTGGTGCCTCAGAAAAAAAAAATATAGTATAGAAGTCATAAAATATCTCAAAATATAAGTATTAGGTCTACGGTCTGATCTATAGCCTAGGCATACAGATTTTCTGGGATGTTTTTTTTTTCTTGTTTTTTCTTTCTCCATTGTCTGGCACTGTTTCATAGACACCTTTTCAGATTTTTAACTTTAAAAAATAAAATAGTAAAATTCCTTTTATTCATCCCACAAGGGAAATTTGTCTCTAGGGTCTATTCCAAGGGAGACCGGAATAACCCAGGCGTCAGCCGCAGTGCAGCACTGAAAATAGAGCTGGGGTGAGGTGACTTGCTCAAGGCCACACAGTGCAAGTGATCGAACTCTGTACCTTTCGGGTACAAAGCAAAGACTGTACTGCTGAGCCACGCTGTCTCTAGTGTCCACTCCCTAATTTGTTACTTTACCATTTTCTTTTAACACTTGGGAGATTTCCTCATGAATTTTCAAGGTCCAAAACAAATTGCTTATTTCACTATCAGTTTTTCAAAGACAACCGGTGGTGAGTGAATAATAATAATAATAATAATAATAATAATAATAATAATAATAATAATAATAATAATAATAATAATAATACAAAAGATGCCTTGAGTATTTTAGACAAAGATTTAACAATATCATCTCTTTTAATCTCTATATCAGGGCATTGGTCCAGCTGTAATACAAGTCACAGCCAAGTAATAAATAAATGATCACGTTGTAAATAATTGGTTAAAAGCCTGATCAACAGAGGGTGGATCAATTCTTCCAAGTGGGTTTGTTGTTCTCTCTTGTTAATATAGGAAGCTACTGTTGACATACCATCAGACTCCAGCAATCATTATTTTAAAATTTTTAATTCTATTTCACGAACAAAGTAGATATCGAATTAAAATCTCACCGGCCTTAAGATAATATGAGACAATCTTTTCTGAAACCTAATAATACAAGTTGTATTTTGATCCAAACATTACAAGAGTTTTCATGTAGCTACTGGTAAAATTCCTTTCCACATTCATTGATCCCTATTGGTCAATCAGATCACATTACCATGTCAATGTTTGCCGCAAAGAATCAAATACCTTGAAATAAATTAAAAAATAAATTTTGAAACATATAAAACATTTTCCAAATTATTCATTGCAATATTAAAAACAAAAAAGAGAAGCATTGTTTTGGCAGATCTAAAATAAAAGAAATGTGATTGATACTATGAGTAACAACAATAAATAAGAACTTCAGTGAGTAGGAAGGAAACTTAACGGTGTGATTAATCTTTCTTTCTATTGATTAACAATAACAATTGATCAATTTGGTCCTCTTCTTCCAACTGGCACTTTCACACAACGATACTATTGAATGAAGAGTCTAAACATAACTTGATCTTGTCTCATACATGTTCACAATAACACTCTCAGATCAGATGCTCCAACAAACACATTAATTATTCATATCGTCCTGTACGACGTAGATGTCGTTTCTCTGAGATCAAGCCCATGCCTAAAGTGTGATAAAAAAAAAGAAAGATAAATCTATGTATTAAAGTTGATATTACTTAGTAGAGCATATACTGCAGTGATGGAAAAAATACTCAATCCATAGAGAAGAGATATAGCCTTCTGCAACTTCTCTAAATAAAATACCTTTTGGCCTTTAAGAAGACCTCAGAAAGATGAAAACCTTCTTCTTTGAAACGGGACTCTAGATGTATTACTTAGTCCTCCTGCTCCTTCTTTTTCTTCTTCTAATTGAAACTGGTAATTGGAAAGCTGCTTTATCGGAGCAGACGCTTAAAATTGGAACAATCTGCTGGTGACAGAATATTTGCTATATAATTTATACTGGTTAATCGGAATACAGGCCAGTTGATTGGAAAATTTTTAAAAATTTAAATATCCCTATTGAGATTAACAATAGTGGGATCATCCTGTATTGTCAAATGAATGAATAGCTGTTACTCAATAATGGCACCAAGCCTATCACCAGTCATTCCCTTTAATATGATAGTATGTTATACTTTACCCATTCTCTTAATTTGAGTAATACTTAATACGAGCTCGGATAATGATATGGTATATTTTCTTTTTATGCAGCATTGATTAAATTTGTTTAGTGTGTTGTAATTTATGGAGAAACAAGACTCATGAGTGTTCAGTTCAATTGCCATGTTTTGGTGGAAAAGAGTGTTGACAGATCATTATAGATATATTGTCATTGGATATGATCACTCATTTTCTTTGTATCATCATGCCTACACATATAATATCTAATGTTATGTATTAAAAAACGAAAAATACAATTTAAAAAAACAAAACAACTGAAATGATGCTCTGTATTCCTATTGTCATAATTATCACAATAGACATGTATGTAGTTTAGGTAGGTTGTTCTGATTATGAAAGCCACTTGTGGAATCTGTTATTGGAATGCCACTTAATTGGACTGATTTCTGCGTAATGACAATGTTCTAATTAAGCGGCTTGCACTGTATTCTTCTACTTCTTTTTCAGTAAAAAGTACAAAAATTAATAACTCTACATGAGAACAGGCCCTGGATTCTCCCCCTGTATGGTAGATTATGATCCTAAACACCTACCCTGAGAGTGTAATCCCAGCTTCCAGTGCAAAGTGAAGTTCCATCAGGAGAGACCCCTAGACAGCTAACCCTGTTGTCATGGCAATACAAGATGGTGATACGCACACCTTTCAACGCGTCCCATACATTGACAGTGTAATCATTATACCCACCAAAGAGGAGCCGACCTGTTAAAAAAAACAAAAAACAATCAATATATTTCACTTAATAAAATATTTATTACTCTCTACTTGTCAATGATATTGTTAAATGTGAGCTTTCGTGTGGCACAATATTCATGAATGTGCTAAAAGTCCTTCAGAGCCATTAGTCATTGGGCCCATAGAGCCAAAGTTTATCACAATTTATTGTGTGAAACGTTCAATGACAATTGCTTGCTACTCTTTGGATAGGACGCTAGTCAACATATCTAGCAAACCCAGCGACCCCAGTCACTGTAGGGTGGACAGGGGGTTCAGAAAAAAAAAATCTCGACTTCATCTCGGAATTGATCCATCAGCTGGCCCTATGGAACCAACATTCCATTTCGTTCAGTACGCCACCTGAGATGAGGGAGCTAATGTGTGTAAAGTGCATTACCTGAAGGACACAAATGCATGACTAGGGTTTTTGATAATTGTCACCATCTGGTCACTGACCACTCCTACAAAAATGCTTGACTTATTTATTTTTTGTTCCAATGTGAGAATAACGCATTGCTGAGCCATTAATGCTGAGCACTGAGGCAGTTAGACAATATGTTACATGTATTCAACACAATGCTATTCAAGATTGACATCATAAAATACATTTTAGCTGGCACCAAAACATGTCATGTGCAAGTCTTAATTAAATCAATAATAAATGAACCAATTATCATTGACTCACCACTGATAGAAAAGTCCACTGCATTACATCCAAAAATAATACTGTCCTTCCTATAACAATTTACTTCTCTATCTGCTCTAAGGTCAAACAGCCGACACTGAAATAATGAAATCAGAAAAAAGATTGTGAAGCAAGCTAATACTAATATTTAAAACTAACAATTTTTTATTTAATTTTGTGATTAACCCGATACTAAAATTTAGTAAAAGATGGAGAAGAGAAAAAAAAAAAAAAAACAAAAAAGATAAAAAGATCTGAATGAGGTGAAATTGAAAAAAAAAAAGTTTTGTCGCCTATCTTTTATTGGTACAATCAACTCCGGCTAATCGCACACCAGATTTCATGTGCAATTCATGTAGGACCTTCTGCTCTGAGTTTTCTACAGGTATGGGACCGACTGTCATGCTCAAGACATTTCCTCATTAGAAGTTTTTTTTGTTTTTTCCTCTTTCATTTTTTTCCCTTTCTTTTTTATTCTCTACAGGCTGTTTATAAACCCTTGTCTTCAATCTTGCCAATCTTAGTAGATCATCTGTCAATTATTCTTCTTGGATGAAGCGGCCTAGTTTGTCTACTATGTCAAGTTTTTCAGTGTCTGTCAGGGGTGGTGTATCACATTCTGATGACTCATCCTCATCTTCATTATCCAGGAGGCGTCATTTGTGTTGCTGAACGTAGTCCAATAGCTCTTAAGATGTCAGTTCATCACTGATGGGTATATTGTTGTCCAATTAAGATGGAATCAAGGTGCAGTGATTAAGCGGAGAAGGTGTGCTATTAAGCAGAGTGATTATATAGTTAAAATTCTGTTTTTCAGGAATGTGTAGCGTATAAGCAGAATGTGCGATTAAGCGGAGTGAACTGTATTTATCGATATAATAAATAATAACATGAAAATAAAAATATTCCAAATATATTTATCCTCCTGGAGGTCCCGATAACTTACTTGAAAAAGCAGTCACTTCACATGACTGCGATTGATCCCAGGTGCAGTCGATCTGACTCCCCTCCCCCTCCCCCCTGTCCACCCAACAAGATTGGATCTGTTAGATCTGGCAGCAAGTACTTTGAGATCGACTAGTGTCCTATTGTCAGTTTCAAACTAAAGAAACCGGAATAAACTCCGTTCCATGGGCTTAATGGCTCTGAAGGACTACTTTTAAAAAATCCTATGGGGAATTTGGAGTCAAACGAGGGAAGACTATGGATTAACCCAAGTGTTAGCAGCAGAGCAGCACCACAAGGTGAACTAGGTCAAGGTAACATGGCAGAAGAATCACTGAGTACGAAGCAAGACAAAACGACTTTGTATTATCACAAAGCTACAGATTTGAAATAAAAGAACAGAAAAGAAAGCACAACATTCTTACCGTAGCATCATCCGAGCCAGTTGCAAATGCATCTCCACTTGGATAAAATTTGACACTGTTGATGTCCGACTCGTGACCCTCAAACACTTGAACACAATCACCCGTTCTCATGTCCCACACCATGGCCACATTATCACAGCCCTTTAAAAAACAATACAATGTTGAATTACACATAATGAGGGCTCATTCTCTATTACAGAAAAAAAAAAAAATTTTTTTTAGCTAATAATGTTCAGAACGCCTTTCTGGTAAACCCCTTCTCATTTAGGACACATATGTGCAGTGTAAACAGTACATGTTATCAACATATGACAGATATTGCTTTGCATCAAGATATGCAATTATGTCTTTTCAGTTTTTTTTGTGTTTTTTTTGTTTCTCTTGAAAAATTTTGTCATACCATTTACACAGATGGAAAATGACACACCATCGATATGTGACCAAAGAGCAGTATATGTCGGGGAGTATCATAAAAATATAAAATGACCGAAATGTGAGATTTTAATTTATGTTAACTTAAGAAACTATATCTATTGCCCTATAGAAAATACCTTTACATAACCCAAGTTTCATATTTTTACTATAAATTTAATTTTTTTCATATCTAATCATAATAATACTATTTTGAGGCATTGGGTTAAATATGCTAAAAGGGTAAATATTTCACACGCCATCATTGTTATGCATATATGACAGTCATAAAAAAATAGATCTTATTAAATCAAATGCAAAAAATTATCAATCATTTAATTCATTATAAAAAAAATATGATAAATAAATAAATAATTTTTTTCTTTATTCATACATAGGGTAAATAAATATTTCCTTAAGGGTTGTCTTGACAGTATTGCTGTGTGGAAAAGTGAGAAATAGAGGCTAAGTTTCTTGATAAATGAAAAAATGAAATGCCTATGGTGGGGTCAAACTTGGGTCATCCAGTTGTAAATGCAATGACTTATCCGCCCAGCCACTGCAAGATGAAATGTAAATAACTGTTCTTACATTGTGTCACTTTATGAATAATTGATAATTAAGCATTGATTACCTTTATATCCAATTACCATGAGATTAAATATTTTAAAAAATTGTCTAAAATAATTTTGTTTCAAACAATTTAAGTTCCGAAAAGAATGCGGTGTATTAGTGAGCATAAACTCTGCCCATGGGTCCGTCCATCACCACATTTCAAACTTTTGTTCTCATGAGTTCTAAAGCTTTTTGATCGAAGAACGATTGGCTATTGAGCATCTTGACCCTTCAACGATTGGTCGTTCTGACAGCTCACGTGTCAACAGCTGTCAACAATACATTGAGTCATCGCTGAAACAGTGGAAGACGCTCATCGCATAGTTACGTCACAGTCATCACGTTGTTGAATATATTTTCCAGGCACGGTTGATAGGTAAAAAAGCCAAATTATGTTCTAGTTACATTTGAAACAAACAAATTATATCACTGATCTCGTCTCATTGAGATATAAAGAATGATATACAAATCAAGAAAATCGGCCAATAAATAAAAAAGTAGCTAAAAAAAGCTACAATAAACAAAAGCAATTTTTAAAATCAAATTTATTCGTAAAGCAGTTGTTTTTCAGCCGATTTTTCTGAAATAAGGACCAATGTTCTTCCTTTTTCAAGCAGATTTCAGCAATATGACTTTCAAATTCCTCAGAATTATATTTTTTACTTTTAGATTTTAGCTTTTAGGCCTACTCAAAAAGGTGTTATATTCCTTGCATAACAATAGCTTAATACATGGATGGTGAGAAGCGTCTTTGTTTCGGCCAACTGGATAGATAGCCTGTGATTGGTTGAAGACTTTGAGACGCTTGATTCATCATTCTACACGAATGGATGGTGGCAGTAGATCAAAGAGGTGTACCAAATTTATTTCCCAACTACTTTTCTTAGTGCTAAAATTACAAAGTAATAATTTCGCATCAGAAAAAATAACTCTGAAGTTCTTATCTCTTTATTACAACAAAATTGATACCATGAATGACAAAATCGCCCCACAATAAATAAGGGAGTTATAAATTATGCATAATATTTTTTAAAGTTTACAAAAATTGTTATCAAAGTCATTTTTCATCACCAAAGTCGTAATTTTTCCCCGATTTTTACCAAACAAAGTGCGATGTCAATGATATTCACCCGCAAATAAAATAGGATTCAAATTGCAATTTCTACAACATATTATATTTTCTGTCGAAAAATTTTTAAAAATCAAAGCTGAAAACATCCTGCTACAGTGACAGGCCTGTCATTTCCTTCACAACGATTGGATTTTACTTACTGAGGCCAGTTTTGGCTACCCCGCCCATGAATATTATGCCATTGTCGGTTTTTGTCGGGTTGAATCTTAAAGAGTTAAGATCAGTTTACTATATTTGCTGTTATTCAATCTTCCTGGATTGACAAAAATTAACAACAGTTTCAAGTTTTTATTTAATGATTTTTGAAGACATACTAACCCCGGAGACAAATGTATTTCCTGTTTCTGTGGGGGAAAGGTCGATACTCATAACATCCCCAGCATGACCATGAAAACTCTGGATGAGTTGACCACTTTCAACATCCCACAATGCACATGTACTATCTCCACTTCCTGTAAGAATCTAAATTAAGAGAGAATGAAAATGAAACCTCAATAAATTTAAATTAAAGTAAAGAGAAAAAAAAAAAACACACGAAAAGAAGCTAATAGAAAAATAACTATCTTTAATACATCAATATAACGTGTCATCCCTTGGATTAACAGACTTTAGAAGAAAATACAGTAATCATTGCCTAAGATTTTCAAATATCAAACAAACCACAAAACGTAGTTAATTGAAACTTTGAAGTTTGAACAGAAGTTTGACTCAATTAAAAAGACAGAAATCTAAATTAATTGTAATAAATTGATCAATAAATAAATAAATAACAGAATACCTAATGAATAAATAAATGGATGAATGATTTTTTAAAATTAATAAGTAAATAAATAAATAAATAAATAAATAAACGATGTTAGCACAATTTGATTCCAATTATTTTCATTTTTACAAATATTCAGAAATACAGTGATAAAAAAACAACTAAACAAAACTCATAGTTGTGACTGATAATAGAAAAAGCAATTAAAAATTAGCAATTGTTTTATACAATCCAAACTCATGTAAAAAAAAATTATTTTTTCTTTTTCTTAATTTCTGCAAAAACTGTCTTGAAAAGTCACAAAGCACTATATAAATATGGTCTCATCTAAACTTAAAGGTGAAACAAACCTGATGGTCAGAACTGGTAAACGAACAACATGACAAGTAGCTAGTGTGCGTCGCTACAGCTTTCTTCTTTGATGCCGGATCTTCCTCCAGACTCAGGGGATACAATGTACATTTGTTGTCCAGACCACTAACAGTCAGAAAAGAAATAAAATTGGAGAAGAGTAACGATCATTCATTGTCCATGCCATCCGACTATTCTGTGTTATTTGATCAGAGATTTAACTACAATTAGTTTTAATTTTTTTTCTATATCTATGAAATTGATACTAATGAATCATGATTGAGGGAGGGGGGGGGGGGGGGGGTAGGTGCATGACATTGCAGTTTTCCAGTTTCCTGATGGAATATTTTGCGCCTTTCAACCCAATGACTCTGTTCACGTCCTGCTTTTCTATTAGGATGTGCTTCCTTAATCAAACTTCTGTATATATATATAGTAAAGACCAAGTCACAATTTTTGACAACAATCAGGAGAGACAGGCATGTGTGATTGTGGTGAATGAGAGGAAGAGGCCCGCTATATACTGCAAACCTGCCCAAAGTATTCATTTGCAAAAGAGGATCTTTGGTCTGATGTCTGCAGACTAAGACTATGAGCCACTGACAGTGTGAAGGAAGTTAACCCCATTCCTTTACCAACTAGACATTCAAACGATGAAGACAATATGAGAGGGAGTGAAGTAGAAGAAGAAGAAGAAGAAGAAGAAGAAGAAGAAGAAGAAGAAGAAGAAGAAGAAGAAGAAGAAGAAGAAGAAGAAGAAGAAGAAGAAGAAGAAAAAGAAGAAGAAGAAGAAGAAGAAGAAGATACTTGTGCAAATTGGCTGATTTATTATCAATCTACTGTGTTCAGTTTCCTATATCCAAGATCTGACTTTATATTTCCATGTTGAAGCAATTCTTTTCATTACCTTTCATTACCATTTTGTAAAATGCTACATGTGATCAGGGTGCCAAAAGGACATTCTTATTGTGAGTCTTAAATATAATACTATGAAATAATTCAGTGAAATTGGACACAACTAAGTCAGTGAGTTTGCTGTCAAGACACAAAGAATACTAGGGTACATAAATACTTTATCAAAACTATATATCATAAGGTATTCAAAAAATGCCCAGATCCTTTTATTCACTGCTTCAGTGGGCAGCATCGCTCAGTGGTATGATCTTTGCTTTGTACCCAAAATGAACTGAGTTCCATTCACTGCCTTGAGCAGACCACTTCGTACTAGCTCGCTTTGTGGTGTTGCATTGCAACTGATACTTGGTTTATTCCAGTCTTCCATTGGAATAGACCCTAAAAATAAATTTTCCTTGGGGATGAATTGAGGGATATAATAAATGATTCAAAAACCTTAAAGGTTAAAAATCCTAAAAGAAAACATTTTATATATTTCAAATATTTACCCGCAAGCTACAACATTGCCAGAGGGTCCATATGAACAAGCCATTACCCAAGTTGTAGGCATGGTAATTGCATGTTCCTGAAAAAGTAAAAATAGAAGAAAAAAAATTAACATTAAATATGTAATGACATATCACCCATTGAATAAAATATATTACCATCTTGGTTAATAGTAAGCAACATTAATCCTGATGTTACCGTCAATTCCACTTTGTTTTCAGAAATAGAAATATAATATAAACTTTACAAAAGAATTCAAGACTTGGGCATCTTTTTGTCCACTTATTGTCAGAGTCTTCTTACATGCTCACCAACTCTCCATTTTTGCCACATCACATTAGCATTGTTGACCCTTGTTCTTCCTCATGAGATTTTTCAGTCACTTTGACTTCAAGATAGCACAAAATACAAAAATACAGAGAGGGTTTCTTGAAGTCAAAGTGACTGAAAAAGCTCATGAGGAAGAACAAGGGTCAACAATGCTAATGTGATGTGGCAAAAATGGAGAGTTGGTGAGCATGTAAGAAGACTCGATGACAATAAGTGGACAAAAAGATGCACTGAATGAAAACCTACTGCCATAAGGTAATCAGGCAGCCTAAAAGGAAAGAGATAAAATAGTGGAGGTGTTCAATAATGAGCTTCTTAACAGTATTAACACCTTTAAAAATAGTTCCAATCGGGAAAGTACAATAATTTTTCTTCTTATTTCAGGATATACAACAAGTACAGATTAAGTCAGTTCATATGAGGAAGTAAAAAACACAAACCTTGTTTGTAGTAAAAGCATCCCAAATTAACATCTTTCCATCTTGCGAAGAACTGACAATATGTCTTTTGTCTGAGGACCAATCCATACAAAGTACTTTTCCTTGGTGACCCTTCAATGTCCGACGTGGTTTGATGTTAAAATTCTGGAGACTCTCCAATCGTTGCCCAATAAAACCCGCTACAAAATAAAAAGAAATAAAAAGAGAGTAGGCATGATTGTCGTCGGTAATTTATTTTCTTAAAAAAGGATTTTAAAATATTACTTCATCAAAAGAACAAACCAGGAGAGAAATTTATTAAAAAACATTTTAGTCAGAAGAAAACAAGTGTTAGCAGATCGAGAGAACACAAGATGAAATAAATGTGCAATCATTGCTCCTTTTGTATTTTTTAAATACATAAAATGTTTTTCCTCATTTTTTATTTTTTACTCATATAAAATATTAGAAACACGCATTTTAGAATATCTGATATAAAAAAAACAACAAAAAAACACTGCCAATTGATTTACAGCTGCAGAACCATCTTCCTGATGATTTTGAAAACAGGAAAGGGAAATAATAGAAAGCAGACATGGAACCACAAGTAAAAAATTTATCAAATTTTACAATTAGGGCGAGAGAAGAGAGATACAAAGAGAGAGAGAGATAGAGAGAGAGAGAGAGAGAGAGAGAGAGAGAGAGAGAGAGAGAGAGAGAGAGAGAGAGAACATCGCACTGTCAAATAACTATCAAAATTTCATAATCGTCATGAAAGAGAGGGGGGAAGGAAGGATAAGTCTCTGAATAACTCATCAAAAATGTTTAATGTCCTTCAGTGCCACTGCTGTATGAAAAGTGGGGTAGGGGTGTCAGTATTGAATTAATTTTCACCAAAGACTGATAATCATTTCTTAGTTTGTGAAGTATGTGCTTTACTTCTATGCTTTTAGTCTGTGCTTTGTTAGAATATATCGGGT
>NC_088361.1:91345639-91348139 GCF_034508935.2 Berghia stephanieae | reverse complement strand
TTTGACTTTGTATCTCTCTCATTAGATTTTGCTATTTGGAAATACGAATTAGCAATTGCAAAGACTCTGTAGTGTTTTGTCATCAAAATCTTGTTTAGTGTTTTGTTTGTCCACAGATTTCTGTATATCCTCTCTCATTTCGTGTAGCTCTCTTAGTTTCTTGAATAGGCTGTGGATAAAATATCGAGAAATAATGTCGTGAATTTGTTAACAGTTTGCAATAAAGACACGTTTCTTTTTGAATTTTATTTGAAGATAAGTGTATTAGTAATGACGAAAACGACGATGATGGTGCTGATATTGATGATGATGATAATGATGATGATGGTGATGATGATTATGATGTTGATGACGATGATGGTGGCGATGATAATGGTGGTGTTGGCGGTGATGATGATGATGATGATGATGATGATGATGATGATGATGATGATGATGATGATGATCGTCATAATCGTGGCCAAAGAACCATTGAAAAGCGCTTTGAGTACAATTTAGTGGATGTTAAACTATATTTAAAAAAAAAACACATAAAAAACCCTAACATCCAAAATGTAATGTTGTCCATAAATAATACGCTAGAATACTGTCTAAAAAAAAAACAAAAACAAAAACAAACAACAACAAACAAACAAGCAAACAAACAAACAAACAAACAAAAAAAAAACAATTTGGCGAAATAACGTCCTTCAAATACCGATCGATTAAAATGACCCTAATTTTGGCAAAAAAAAAAACTCTCAAACCCGGGACTGCGCGATAATTATAATACAAAATACAATAATGTAAACTTACAAAAATAGTCCGATATTGAGGACACACACACCAGCCATTACAAAGAAAACAGATCCTCTGTAAAAATCCAACGTGTGCATATAGACAGTGCTGTAGAGTGTGAAGGAAAGAATACCACAGGCCGCATCAACCACAGACAAACTGGCAAAGAGGGCGCCTTTGAAAGGGTGGAAGGGGGGGGGGGGGGGGGGGGAGGTGAATAAAATTGTGCTTGTTACGACATATGTATTAATTGAAAACTAAATTTTAATTTTAAAATTTCAGGAACAGAACTAATGCTGGCTAAGGGGGGTAATTAAAAATGGTTTGTTGTGTCAAAGACAATATGCAGAGTTCCGTACCTTGGATATTTAATTAAATTATTTTATTATTTGTCTATTTCATTTTTGATTACTTGATTCTTATGGCCGAGGTGTACTCATTTGTAGGTCTGTTAACCTACATTATAATAGACTCATTGTTGTAATGCAAGTCCTCTCAAACCTACGCGAAAGATTATCCATTACAACAATGTTAAATGAAGCCCATGATTGTGTTCAGCTATCCGAGCTGCAAATATGTATACCTAGTTTAATAGACCATCTCTTCATAACAGCATTATTTTGAGTTGAACTAGAAGCTGAAAATTGAATTCACAGCCAAAAAATATGAGACTTGGGTTAAGTTTATTTGTGTTATTGAGGAGAAATTGAATAATATATATTATATATGCTCCATTTATTCATTTATTTATCATTAAAATCCACTGTGTTGCTTGTAAACAGTGGTGTACAATGTGAAAGAAAGAATGCCACAGTTTGCATCAACTCCAGGCTAGCAAAAGAGGGCGCCTTGTTAAGGAGTTGGCTTTGAAGAAATTATGCTATTAATTGAGGTATATTAAAATTAAATGATTCACAAGAACAGAACAAATCTTGACTAAGGGAGGTAACTAAATTTGGTCTGTTGGGTCAATGGATGTATTAGTAGTTCCGTACCTTACATAATCTTTAAAGATGTTGCCCCCCCCCCCCCCCGCCCCCTATTTATTATATTTCCTTTTGCAAATGAATTCAATAGTCTGATGTCCCGTCACCCAGCAACGGCGACCATCGTGGTTTTAAACAAAGATAATCGGTACTTTTTATTTTTCATGCTGGCTAGAACTTTTCATATGTCTTATGATCAGAATGTGTAAAAGTCAAAACATGATCATTTATAATATTGTTTTTTCCCCCCTCTGGATACGCTTTTATGCTCGTCGGAGAAATATTTCATAAGGGCGTCCGCCATTGTTCCGATAGTTTAGAGCCAGTTACTAAGTTACCATGCGTCATTACGAGGGAAGTGACGTTACGACTGTTGAAGCGTATTATCCTGATTCTCCTCTTCCTCCATCACCTCCTCGCCACCCCCCCCCCCTCCTTTTCCTCCTTCCCATCATCATCATCTTCTTCCAACTCCTTCAACTCCTCCTCCTTATGGTCCTCAACCACTTTCTCCCACTACCACCACCATCACCACCACCACAATCAAACTAATAAACCACGCACTTGAAATAGACACACACATATATACAACACACAAACACACACGAACACACACACACATACACACACACACACACACACACACACATATATATATATATATATTATACACAGAGACACACATACCTTGTTCAGTAGGTCCTGCCATTTTTGACAAGAGGGCCCTGGTAATCGGG
>NC_088361.1:91338139-91343139 GCF_034508935.2 Berghia stephanieae | reverse complement strand
GGCTATGGACGTAGAAGTGATCAGAATACATTCAATCATGGCAAATGACAATGCGTGACCAGAAGCAGATGACGTCACATCCGCTATGAACGATGCTGTTACCATGGACACGGCATGATAAGATCCACATATTCCATCGATGAAGCTTCCAATGTAGAGATAGTCTAAGTCTAGTCTGAGTTTAACGACGAAAAGGTAAGCGAGTGTTCTTCCTAAAGCTCCGAATAGAGGAATCAACACCACTTTCTTCCTGCCGATATGATCAGATAGCGTTCCATATGGTAGGCAAGTGAGGATCGCTGGAAGAGAGGAAGCGTAGTTCAACAAAAGTGACAGGGATGACACTTCCTTTTGTATTTCAAAACTGACATCATTTGAATTAGAGTAGTTGCTCTCTTTCTTGCACGGAATCTCGTGCGTATGGTTTGTGTAGTTATACTTGTCCTCCCCAATCCTGTAGTATAGATACTGTGTCGTAACCGGGATAAGAGCCATGAACGCTGTATTGTAACACATCATGAACACACCCAGCGCCGCCCAAGCATGGGTTGTGGGTATTTTTTTCACTTCCAGTAAAGAATCCTTTTCTGAATACTCACGTTTCTCCGTGTCTGCCATCCTATTTTCGTTAGGAATAGTGTCTCTGCTTTCTTCCGTCCAAGGAACTGGGTTGTAATAAGTGGTCTCAAAGTTTGGATTTTGTACACCTTTTGGACTCATGGCGATTTTTCATTACAATCAATTGAAAGACTTAACTAAATGTTTGTTGCATTGCAATGAAACTATTAGCTGTCAAAGAATCGAAATGATTTCCAGCAAATTTCTTATGAATTTTGTTCTTTGTAAAGATCAGGTATCACCTTCTCAACACAAGCCTGGAGGAAAAGAAGAACAAAACAACATATTTTGTTTTATTGCATTGGAAGCGACGTTTATGTTTATATCAAAAACTGTGATCATCGGATCCGACATGTAAACTTACTTACAGGACTGATAACCCAAACTGTCATGGGCTCATTTTTGTAATGGAAATACTCTCAAACCACAGTAAAAAATATTGCCAATTAAAACAACGTTAAATCAAGCCCATATTTTTTTTCTCCGGATATTAGACCTGTGGTAATAATAGATATATAAACGTCAATCGGAACATACACTATGCTTAAAAGATGTCAGACACTTAATTTCTGCTTCGCTCTAAATGAATCAACCCCCCCCCCCTTCCCCCCAAAAATAAACAAACAAATAAATAAACTACAACAACAATTTTTTTTAAAAAGAAACAAAAAAAAAAAAACAACAAAAAACAAAAAAAAAACAAACAAAAAGAAAAAAAACAAAAAAAAAAAAACCAAACAAAAAAACAACAAAACAACAAACAAACAAAAAAATTAACAAAAAACACCCCCCTCCAGATAAACCGAACCTTTTCTTCTCCTTTCTTTTACGACTAAACGAAAATATCAATTAAATAAAAAAATATTGATATTAAAAAGCCAATAAGATTAAAATTTGACTTCATGACTAGTATGGGCATTACCTGGGCGAAAACTCCCTTAAGAAAGTAAATACTACAAGTTTCATTGAGACAAGTAAAAACATTCTATATAAACCAAACACATTTTTGTCATGTGACTATATCATAATAATGAGAACATACTTTTACACACAAATTAAAATCAGATCCCACTCTAACCATACTATTCCTAATCCTTAATTCAAACAGAGGCTCTTTGAAAATCGAATTGGAAATGCAATAGCCTTGATGATGATTATTACAATTAAGAATAATATTCTCAAAGACGTAATATCAAAATTATGAAATGGTTTGTCATGTGTATATAAGATGTTAACATTATATGGGCCATGTTGTTTGCTTGACCACATGTGTGTCCACGTGCAATGATTAACGCTATCAGTGTACACGGACCGTTTACAAGTTTCAGATAGTGAAGGCATTAGATTATGGTATCTTATCAGATCGATATTGTTTTCAATTGACAAAACGCCCTTTCACATTTTGACCATAACAAACGTTAAACCGATAGTATATCGATTGTTTTATGTGACCCCAATAATTCGTCTTAAAATGAGACTTCAATGAGATACCGGGCTTAGAATATTCATCAAATTAAAGTTTAATTGACGTGAACGATGATTGAAATTCAAGGCGTTTTGACCGCTGAATGACAGTAATTATGAGAATGTTTTTTTTTTAAATGATAATAATAATAATAATAATAATGATGATGATGATGATGATGATGATAATGATAATGATAATGATAATGATGATGATAATAATAATAATAATAATAATAATAATAATAATAATAATAATAATAATAATAATGATAAAAACTAATAATAATAATAATAATAATAATAATAATAATAATAATAATAATAATAATAATAATAATAATAATAATAATAATAATAATAATAATAATAATAAACCGTTATCTTTGAAACAATATCAGATAGAAAACACATGCTATACGAAGTTGCTTCCCCAATCAAACTGAATGAGTTCTTTTGAGTAAGCTATGATACAAACTAGTTCAGAGCGATGCCCGATATGCTGATGTAAATTGTAGTCTCGGAGTCGTATGGCATGGTCGATGGTGTCAAATGCCGCCGACAGATCGAGAAGACTAATAGTTATTCCTATTCAATAACAAGCAGCAAGTCATTTATTGTGATCCTCATTAATACAGTTTCTGTGCTATGGTTTTGCCGATAGGCCGATTGATAGCACTGTCAATGTGAAGTCGGTCAATATCGTTTTAAGCTGGGTAGATTCAATAAAAACTTTAAGCGTTTATTTAGCGCAATATCCACTATACTGGGGCCCCTAGCCAACAGCAATAATTGACATTTCGGGTGAGACATGACGTCTCTTAGGCAATATTGCAATTATTTTCGGCCAGGTACTCATATTACACCTGATTACGGTGAGAGAATGTGATTAAAGTGCCGTTTTCAAGGATTCAATTATGCCCCCCTCAGAGCGGGACTGGAATCGTGGATTTTCCACTCCGAAGACGAGTGACATACCACTAGACCACATAGCCGCCCATTGAAAAAGTGGTTCCTATAAAGATGACTTTTGAAATAAAGACCTTCCTTTTGTGCATGACTATAATTTCATATGAGAAATTCTTGTAAGTCAATTATCTTGTTTTCAAGTCAATAAAACAGCTTGTATTAATTATTTGATATTCCTTCACCTTCCCGCTCTTTTATTTTCATGTGTGGCTATGTGTCTTGTGGTATGACACTCGCCTTCGCATCGGAAGGTCCAGAGTTCACGCCGCGCTCTGAGCGGCGCATAGTTGAGTCTTGAAAATAACAAGCCCTTTTTTACTCACATTCTCTCACCTTACTCTGGTGTAAAATGAGTACCTGACCATTAACTGCATTGTCTCTGTCCGAAAAAAATGTAATATCTCCCAACAGCGGCATATCTCGTCCTCCATATTAAGAGTTGCTGTTATCTTGCGAACCCTTGCCAAACGCTTTGAGCACATTTAGTGGATATTGCGCTATATAAATGCTCAAGTTTTTAAAAAAATCCCTTCCCCCTTCTTGGCACCCCCCCCCCCCAAAGAAAAAAACCCCAAAAAAGCAAAAAAAAAAACAAAAACAAACATCCATCTTTCCACACATCGTGTGTGTTTAATGTTTACTCCCAACCATAGGGGTTGTGGCTCTATTTTCACACCTCGACGGCGTTAAACCAAGTGGCTTCATCTTCGTCTTGCGGTTGGTACCTGCTGTTTGGTTTGCCTACCCATCGCTAATTGAATGAGGGCAGCTCCAAGTTTACACACGCTAATCAACTGTAAGGTAAAGTGCAAGACGGGGCTAACAAGTCAAGCGGCGACTTTTCTCATTAGGTTTTGTTGACTTTTCCATCAGTCTGGAATTGATTGTGTGACGTCACAGATTTGTAGCATCTTGGATTACGTGGTCATTTATTTTTCTTATCGTGAGTATAATGTATCGGTGCCGTGAGCAAGATACCCGTGCATTTCTGAATACGTTTTATAGAGACATCTTCTTATTACTATGGTTTCAAACAAAACAGTCACCTTAAAAAAAAAAAAAAATGAAAACTACTTTTAACCATGAAAAAGTTGGGAAACTGGGGGAAAAGAAAGATAATTATGAAATGAAGAGAAAGTGGAAGAGACGGAGAGACGGAAGGAACAGGTACAAGAAAAGGTAGAGGAGGAGGAGGACGACGACGAAGAAGAAGAAGAAGTGACATAAGGCTGCTAGAACCTGTGGACAGTGAAAAGTAGTCAATAAAAATTAATATAACAGCTCCAAAATAAAAATAAAAAAAACAAACCCCCCCCCCCAAAACAAGCAAAACAAAAAAAAAACAACAAAAAAACAAAAACAAAAACAAAACAAAAAACAAAAAAAACCCAAAAAAAAAACCAAACAAAACAAAACAAAAAATACAAAGAAAAACAAACCCCACAGAAAACAAAACAAAACAAGTACCAAACACGGAATCTTTCGGGCTCAAAACCCTTCTTCGGCCAATGACATAAACAATAAAAACATCAATACGTCACTGAATAATCCAGACAGACGCAGAGAAGTATTTGGCATGGTTTGTCCGCTTAATAGAATATTGAAAATCATGCCAAATACTTGTCTGTCGCCTATCTAGTTTTAAATGATATTATTAATGTTTTCATTCTATTCTTGTTTTTTTTTTTTTATTGGTTGAAGAAAGGTTTTGAACTCAAAACTTTCCGTGTTAGGCATTTCGTCATTTTCCGAAGATAATATTATATTCATTTTTGTTGATTACTTTAGGCTCCTTGTAATTAAAATCAATAGAATGAAAAAGCAAAGTTACGTTGTCAGCTGTTTGTGATTTTTAAGGCATCACAAATAGATGTGACCAATCGTCTTAAAACAGTTTCATGTCGGAATGAACATGGTTCTTCAAATTAAATTACAATCTAAGCATAACT
>NC_088361.1:91305639-91333139 GCF_034508935.2 Berghia stephanieae | reverse complement strand
ACCTGAGGACCAAATTACAGGCTAACGACCTCAAATCATTTAGGTCAATTAATAATGATGTATGCACAAAATCATCCCCAAGTCCGATCGATTTACATCCATTTTCAATTAAATTAGAATGGAACGTTTTCACGAATGTTCATTTCATTGGCAGCCTAGACTGTCTAAAAGGCTATCTTGGGATCCATTTACATCTATTTACATCCATTTTGAATTAGATTAGAATGGAACATTTTCACGAGTGTTCATTTCATTGGCAGCCTAGACTGTCTAAAAGGCTATTTTGGGATCCATTTACATCTATTTACATCCATTTTAAATTAGATTAGAATGGAACATTTTCACGAGTGTTCATTTCATTGGCAGCCTAGACTAGGCTATTTTGGAATCCACCGCCTTAATCTGGTATTGTGTATTTTGTGTCTTAAAAAGATCTGAATTAAAATAATATTTACTCGTTTGGAATGGATTTTTGTTCCCTGCATACAACAAATAAATGTAACCCAAGCCTCATAATTTTGGCTATCTATTCAACTCTATGCATCTAAATCATCCTGAAACAATACCGTTTTCAAGCTATGGTCACATTTATTATTCACACTATGACGTATACTTATTTTCAAGACTTCTGACTCTAATTGTAATGGGCTCATTGTTGTCATGGAAATACATGTAATCTGAAACAGTGGGCAGCGTGGCTCAGCGATACGGTCTTTGCTTCTTACTCAAAAGGTACCGAGTTCGACTACCGCACTGCGGCTGACGCCTGGGTTATTCCAGTCTTCCCTTGGAATAGACCCTAAAGACAAATTTCCCATTGGGGATGAATATAGGGAATTTTAATTTAATTTCAATTTAAAACCAACGTACAATATTGTCCATTACAACAATGTTAAAAGAAGATGGCGCATATTGATCTGTTATTTTTGACTTTCTAATAAAAATATTATGTGTATAAAGTTCCACACCATTATTTCTATTTTAAAAATATTCTACCGCTCTCCTTTCATTGTGTTTAGGAAAAGAGCGTGAGTCTGTACTCTCTGCAATAATGTTCTCTCTCACGGCCTTTGATATGCGATAGGTAAACCAAAGAAATTGTATATAGACAATGAAAGACGGAAATGATTCTTTGATGGGTTTGTGATGTGGTGACGGCTTCCATGTGTCCCGAAGGTAACCCTGTCTTCGATGAAACGACGCTCCAAGTGACAGATGGAGTACCTTAAGGATGCGTTGAGAGACAGGACCTAAAATCAAAGAGAGCACTTTGGCTTTTAGAGGGTGAAGATAAAAATGAAGAAAGATGACTCTATGATAAACACTTTAAATACTACCTGAGATTTTTTCTCTTTTTTTTCCGTTCTTATTTCCTTTTTTTATATTTCTGGTAGTCTTGCTTGATTTATTTACAAACCGTCTACTTTGAGTCTGTCTGTCTATCTGTCTGCCTGCCTGCTTGCCTGCCTGATTCTCTAACTTACCATTATAATGATAACACAATCGGCAGTTTGATTAAAGACAAATGTGTGAATGGTACACATCTGAACAAAAAAAAACCCAACAACGACAAAGTTTGCTGTTGCTGAGATTCTGTAGCTGTATAAACTCCAAAGCATTTCTAAGTTGATTTAAAGTGCTTTTGTAGTATAAATATTGATTTGTACCGATGTACGGAAGTTAAACAAATTATATGTGAACAGTCGTCCCAAACGTTGTTATCTCGCAGTGGACTTGAAATCAAATTTCAACCTTAATTTGTAAAATTCGAGTCGAAAAAATTGCCCTGGTTGAAGAAAAGCAGTTTTGTGAGAACTGATCACCAAAATAGCTGTCTAAATACAAAAACAAAGAGCTGAGTGACGTCAATTTTGTTCCGTCTATTGCAGGAACATGATCCATCAGCTCAAATAGATTCGGTACTATGTCGGGATCGGGCAAATGCTTGAAAGGCGACGTGCACTAATTTGCAGTTCTGATATCCCAATTCCTTATGGGCTCATGTTTGTAATCGAAATCTCAAAAAAATGACGCAAAATATTGCTCATTACAACAATGTTAAACTGGGCTCATAAGTGAATTTCGGATGTAAGAACTGTATATATGTACACGTCGTTGAAAAGGAAAATGTAACCCATTGACGCAAAACGGTTTTAGCATAATGTCGAGGTGAACAAGATGCCAAAATGTGACTTGAAAATCAAAATGGCCAGAAATTTGAATTTTTAGATTTTGTCAAAAATATCATAAAAAAAAAAAGAAAATAAGAAAAATATAACGAGTCGTTTCAGGGGAGACAATGTTGATCTTTGCACCGGATAACACGTTTCATATAAAGAGGGTAAAGCAATGTATGAAAGATCAGGAAAATAGAATGGGTGTTTGTGAAAAGGGACAAAATACATGGGAATAAACTGGAGAGAACGTAAAAACACTAGATGAACCCAACACCAAATCAACATTCCCATCGGACCTTAACACAAGGATCAGATTTTAGGGAAATGAATAACACGAAACCTTTTTGGCGTAGGAATCCATAATGTAAACATTAAACGTTTATAAGTAAGACAGTCGTACATCGACGACATGTGTACGTTGCCAAGGAAAATAAAAAGGGAAGTCACTCCGCATGACACAAGTCTCGTGTCTCGATCGGAGTGAGGCGGATCCGGAAACTCTATTGTAAATGGCAAATAAATAAGATGGTCCTGAAACAATAGGTCCCATCCGTTTCGTGTTGTTTTGTTGGCCGAATCAAATCCCCAGACAAGATGTAAAAGCACTCAATGATCCAAGCATCAAAATGCTAGCTGTGGGATTTCCTCGACTAAAACCCTCACCCTTTCAGCCCGAAAAACTTGCTTGTCAAGTTGGTATTTTGGTGCCCAAATTCTACAAATCTTTGCCATTTCTTGTTATGCAGT
Source organism: Berghia stephanieae (assembly GCF_034508935.2). Classification (NCBI taxonomy): domain Eukaryota; kingdom Metazoa; phylum Mollusca; class Gastropoda; order Nudibranchia; family Aeolidiidae; genus Berghia; species Berghia stephanieae. The sequence continues at coordinate 91,330,215 of NC_088361.1, read as the reverse complement.
TCGGCATATTTTGTCCTCGGTGCATATCCGTGCAAGTTTCTATTGCACCTAAGGGCTGCTCAAGTTATTGTAATAATCTCTTTATTTTTGGGGTCTTGAAGAATATTGTCGGTGCTTATGTAGGCTATACCTATATATATATATATATATATATATTATTCATTGCTGAACCTCCCAATATTTTAAAAAAACATTCATGCCATTTGGCGATGTTCCCTTTTAAACTTTGGCAACTAAGAGAGCTTGTCCTTCTATTTACCAAATCTTCGTCAAGTCCTTTAGTGGCCCTTTTATCTTTTACCAGTTGGCATTTGTATCAGGGATCACTGACCTCTCTCTCTCTCTCTCTCTCTCTCTCTCTCTCTCTCTCTCTCGGTCGCTCGCTCTTTCGTTCTCCCCCCCCCCCCTCTTTCCCCCTCTCTACTCCTCTTACTCCCTCACATTCTCTCTATCTATAAACACAATTTATCTCTATCTCTCACTAATGTCATAACCACGAGTTTATGTGTGTGTGTGTGTGTGTGTGTGTGTGTGTGCGTGTGCTTGTGTGTGTATTTGTGTGTGTGTGTGCGTGTTTGTGTATGTGTGTGTTTGTAAGGTGCGAGAAAAATAATTGAAAAAAATATGACGCTGTTTCAATGAACCTTCTTACTACCTACAGCAAAATCGTCACATTTGTTACCAGACAATCTTATTCAGATTTATTTTGTACATCACAATGTTCTTTGTTTAATTAATAAGAACATAAAGTTGTTTTGTAGAAAGATTGTTTGAGTTTTAAAAAAAACATTTCTTCTGCTGGGAAAGCCTGCTATTTTGGGGAAAATACTGAAAATGATCGGTAAGGAGGGAGTTTAAAAAAAAAAACAAACAAAATAATAGAAAAATTCGAAACATTATAGGCAACAACAAAACAAGCCCTAAAGTTAGTACTTGCCAATTTTAATTAAATAGTCTCTATTGACTGAAAAAAAGCAAACGTTTGTACCAAAGTTGATTTAAGAAACCTAAGCCTACGGAGGCTGATGTTTCGGAATTATTTTTTCTTGTATGTTTTTATGTTTTGTCTAAAGGTTGTATTGGCCTTCTCGATCGCTCAGTTGGTACGTTGGTAAAGCACTCGTGTCACACACAAAATGACCCGGGTGAAATCGAGATTTTTTCACGACCACCATAATATCCACCCAGAAGTGATTGGGATGCTGGGTATGTCAGATCTGACAGAAAGTACTTTGTCATAGACAAGCGTCCTATCCCACGGGTAGCAATCAATTACTAGCGTCCGTTTCAGGCTGTAGAAATCGGGATAAACTCCGTCTCCAAGGGCCATATGGGTTTGAAGACTACTAACGCTCTATTATTGCCATCTGTATCTTTTCATATTTTTGTTCATTTTGCATCGCTGTATGCTCTTTCTTTGATTACATTCCTAAATAAAACTGCCCCAATGCTAAAATGCGGTATTGGGTAGACTTTTACCTTTGTACCGGAAGGTTCAGTGTTTGAGTCTAGCTCTGAGCGGAGCAAAATTGAATTCTTTGAAAATACTCTTTACTCACATTCTCTTACCGTTACTCTGGTGTAAAATAAGTATCTGACCCTAAACAGCGTTATCTCTGTCTAAAAAATCTAAGTATTGAAAAGAACTTTGCGTAACAGGCGTCATGTCTCTTCCTACACGTTGCTGTTGGCCAGGAACCCCTTATAACGCGTTTTGAGCACGTTTATTGGATAATGCGCCTTATAAATGCTCAAGTCTTTTATTTCTTTCTAAGATTTAGCATTCAGGGCAACATCATTACCTTCTTATCTCAGACTACCCCAACAAGTGCAATAATTAACGATTTTCTAGAGAGTAATCAAGTACCGCCGTTGTCTTTCAACATCTTCAGACCATTTGAGATCCCAACTAAGGCTCCTGGGCATAGCAATCAGAGGGCATTGCTCCTGGGACGGAGAGGGCGCACGTCATGATATCAAAACTACCGCTCACTCTGTGGAATCAAGTACCTCATTTGTCCTGCCACCCGCCAGGCCAGACATTGACACATTCCATTATGACCGTGCATTTTTCTACCCCTGCCTATATAAATGTGACCTAGCGTCACAAATCGGTATTATATCGAGTGAGCCCGATGCTCTTGATTGGGATTTGACCTCGGCTGATAAAGTTTGAGTTATTATAAATACAGCAATTAAGAAGAATGAGTTCTGTTTCTTTCACATTTAAAAGTTTTTTTAAAGAATGGGCTTGGTTTCTACAATTAAAAACAAAAAAGTTAAATTTAAGAATGATTTGGATTCTTCAACTTAAAAAAATAATAATTACGAATGAGTTTTGGTTTCTTCAACTTAAAATGAGTTTGGTTTCTACGATTTAAAAAAAGTTAAATGAATAATGAGTTTGGTTTCTACAATTAAATAAAAAAGTTAAATTGAAGACAACGATTGGTTTCTTAAACTTAAAAAAAAACAAATCCAAGAATGAGTTTGGTTTTTACAATTTAAAAAAGTCAATTTTAAGAATGAGTTTAGTGTATTCTACTTTGGTCTCTGTCTAAAGCTGAGATTAACCTCATCATTGTTTTGCAAATGAAATAAATTACAATAAAAAACGGCATAAAGGCTTCAATAGGGAACAAAAGTGTGATGTCAAAAAAAATGGTTTCAATCTCATTGGAAGTGTAGAACGACTCTGGATACAATCTTTGTATAATTGATCTTCTAGTTTCAGAGTGATGGCATCTTATTTTCTGGTCGCCAATAAAGATCATCCATCTTCGCTCTTTTACATTCCCTAATTCAAAAATCTGTCAATATCCTGCTACTAAAAAAAAAAAAATTATGCCACCTTATGATTCAATATAAAACCAATTTATTTTTAGTCCACTGATGGACGTGGTTACATACACACTTCCAATGAGTTAGGAACCGGAAGAGTACAAGGTGTGACCTCACGACTTGTCTGTCCTATTAAAGTAAAGAAGACAGAAGATGTGGACGTTTCGGATTTCCCCTTAGTCAACAAAATACGATGAGTGTGACACTAAAGACGAATGAGAGATTAGAGGATGCCTAATCTACCATCCTTTGACGTGGAACCAGTAGCTGGGACTGAAAAAATGGTGCAAATTTTCTGACGAGGTCCGAAACTTGGGCCTAGATGTAATGTGTTTATTTATTGTCTTCTAAGAACGTCTAAATTAAATCCACGCGTTAATTATTTCGTCATAACAGTTGTTTATTTGTTGCCTCGTGATCAAAAAAACCTGAACATTTATTTAGCGCAATGTCTACCAAACGTGCTCAAATCACTATACAAGGGGCCAACAGCAACACTTAACACGTAGGAAGAGATATGATACGAATATTTTTGTATTCGTGGATAGCTCACACGGTAGAGCCACGCTCTCACCTGCCAGGCGGAGTTGTCGTACCAATAAGGTCGCAGGTTCAAACCCCACCACCGCCGCGAAAATTTTTATTCTCTATTGTCTTCTGGCACTTTTCTACTCACTTCATCTCAGGAAGAGATATGACGCCTTTTAGGTGATATTACAATTTTTTTTTTCAACGGAGAAAACGTTATCGGCAATATACTCATTTTAACCCGAGTGCGGAGAGAGAATGTGAATAAAGAGTCTTTTCTTTTCTAAGCGCCGTTCGGAGCGGGAATCGAACCTGAACCTTCCTGTCCGAAAGCGAATGTCATGCCATTAAACCGCATTTCAACGAAAGTGTTTCCTTGTAAGCAACAACTTGTCTCAATCGTTTCAACAACAGTATTCCCCAAAAATGTGCGATTACTCGTCGAAAGGGTCATAATTGATAATACATACTCTCAGGCAGGAAGGAAAAGGCGGTGAATTCTTTCATGTGTAATTCGATTAACTTGACTCCGCCTACTCTCTCTCTCTAGCTCCTCCCAGTCCCTCCCGGATCTATTGATCGTCCGCGCTTCGCAGGTGCGAAAGATGTATTGAGAAGGAATCCCTGAGGAATGCACGTGTTCCGTAACTCAGTCCCTGTCCATAATTTCATTCATATTCGAATCCCAGGTGTTCATATTATAGTGAGGAAAAAATGATTATATTATGGAAGATTTTTTGCAGAGAGAGAGAGAGAGAGAGAGAGAGAGAGAGAGAGAGAGAGAGAGGGGGGGGGGAAGGGGGGGGAGGGGAAGAAGAAGAAGAAGAAGAAGAAGAAGAAGAAGAAGAAGAAGAAGAAGAAGAAGAAGAGGAAGAAGAAGTAGTGTAGTAGTAGTAGTAGTAGTAGTAGTAGTAGTAGTAGTAGTAGTAGTAGTAGTAGTAGTAGTAGTAGTAGTAGTAGTAGTAGTATTAGTAGTAGTAGTAGTAGTAGTAGTAGTAGTAGTAGTAGTAGAAGAAGAAGAAGAAGAAGAAGAAGAAGAAGAAGAAGAAGAAGAAGAAGAGGAAGAAGAAGAAGTACAGAGCAAGAACAAGAGGAGGAGAGAGAGTATGAGAGGAGGAGGAGGAGGAGAGGAGGAGGAGGGGTAGGAGATGGAGATGAGCGCGAAGAATGAATGTGGAGAGAAAGAGGAGAAAGAGAACAAAGTAATGGCAGGGAATATTGGATGAGGATGAGGAGAATACGGCGATTCAATGGAAGGGAACGAGCAGTAAAAAAAAAAGAAAAGAAAAATTGTAATAAGAACAACAATAATAATAACAATATCAACAACAACAGCAACAACAACAACAACAACAACAACAACAACAACAATAACAACAATAACAAGAACAAGAATGACGACAATAACAATTACAACGATGACGACGATGGCAACAACAACAACAACAATAATAACAACTATCACAGCTATGACGACGATGACCACAACACCAATAACAATAATAACAACAACAATCACATCGGCAAGAACAGCAATAGGTTTAAAGAATACACATAATACCCTCTCCTCTCAATAGCCATAAGGCAACCTAAGTGTCTGTTTGTGTGTATATTATATGTGAGTGTGTGTGTGTGTGTGTGTGTGTGTGTGAGTGTGTGTGAATGTGTGCGTGAGTTGTGATAATATCACTCATTAATTAGCAACTACTAATACCTTCAGCACATACTTTTGACTTATGAAAGGGTACATTGTCTTCTTTTGTCTATCTGTAGTCGCCGGCACACACCGACCGTCCAAGTTCCAAAAATTAAAGACACTCAACAAAATTATACCCACAGCTTGGAGATCGTTCTTGATGGCAATTGACAATGGGTGACGACTTGAGATCAAACCCCGAGGCAGAGTGGTGAACTCGATCTTGACAACAGGCCTTCCATTGTTCAAACGTTGGCTACACGGTGTTAGAAGAGGCAATAGAAATCCGTTTAGAGCTAATCCACTTCAGATTAAGATCTGAAAAAATGTATATGAAACTATTAATTTGTGCGGCTATGTGGTCTTGTGGTATGACACTCGCTTTCGGATCGGAAGGTCCTGGGTTCGAGACTCGCTCGACGCATAGTTGAGTCCTTGGCAAAGACTCTCTACTCTACATTTTCTCCTCGTACTCAGGTATAAATTGAGTACCTGGCCGTTAACAACGTTGTCTCTGTCAGAAAAAAAGTGTAATATCGCCTCGCAGGCGTCATGCGTCGTTCTATCTGTTACGAGTTGCTGTTGCTCAGGGACCCCTTGTAAAGCGCTTTAAGCACATTTATTGGATACTGCGCTATAAAAAAGCTCTTTTTCAAAACTTCATGCACACTTTTTCAGATCTTTACCTTATAGCAGTGTCTCCTTAATAATTGATCACTTTCATATAATCCACTTAAAAATTATTTAAGTAAACTGAAATTTACTCGGTTCTAAATACTTATTTCTATCTAGAAAGTTCTACACTAAATAAGGCCATATAAACCACAAAGAAAAGTACAACAAAAAATCATAAGTAAAAATCGGATAGTTATCAGGGAATATTATGAAAGGTTGACTCCAGTCGAGACAAGATGATTCTTTGGTATTCTCTTTTTTTTTTTGTCTTTCCTTTTTTTTTTTTAAACTTGTATTTTTCTTTCTGCTTCATCAGGCACTGTTTGATACACACATTATCAGGTTTCTATCTTACAACATCGGCGACTTCAACATTTTTTCACTTTCATATTTTAATATTATTGGTAACAAGTGTGATATTTGAAAATGATTGCGTTTAGGGGTATCTATATTGTCTAATGCTCTTTGGAAGCCAAGGGGATTGATTTTAATTATGAAAATAGCGCCAGAGATTAAATTTATATTTGGGTGCATAATTTATGTTACTACTACTCCTGCTACTACTACTACTACTACTACTACTACTACTACTACTACTACTACTACTACTACTACTACTACTACTACTACTACTACTACTCGTATAAAGTAGAAAACACAAGAACACTCATAATTAAGGGTTTTCCCCTAGAAATCCTAATATTTTAAATTTTTTTCTCGAAAACCCTGTTTCGAATTATGATGTATGTGCACTGTGCAAACATTAAAAAGCAAGATCTGAGAGTTAAAAATACTCAACAAAATGCTCAGTTTGGAGATCGTCCTTGATGGCAATTGACAAGGAGTGATGTCTTGAGATCAAACCCGAGGTAGAGAAGTGAAATCTTGACAACAAGCCTGCCATTGTTTTCTACACGCTGTTAGAAAACGCCGTTGACATAATTTTTATATATTTGCTGCTTATCCACTTAAAGAACTTAGCTGCCGTACTATGTAAAGACACGTGTTAGAACATTTGACCAGAAAACTCGTCCTTCAAATTAAATATCCATCGATTTTGAATGACCATCATCTTGACCAAAACTCTCAAACTTGGGACTTTCAGGAAGACCTCGCGAGGTTTAAGAGTTTTGCCAAAATGAGGGTCATTGAAATCGAGCGATATTTGAAGTACTAGTTTCTGGCCAAATCTTTTTACGTGTCTTTACAGAGTACTTCAGTTAAACCGATGTATGAAAACTGAGATTGATTGGAGGGGTAAAACTGAATGTAAATTTCTTAGATAATAATCTTAAAGGGTGTGTATGATACAGTGTGTGACAAAAAAAAAAAAAAAAAAAAAAAAAAAAAAAAAATGAACAATGAAAATTTCAAGAAAAAAAAATCACTAGAAAAAAGCCAAGTTGGAAATCAGGGAGTCTGAGGTTCGTTCCCAAGTCGAGGAGAGGAGGACGGATTTTTTTTCCTCTTTCTTATTTTGTTAGTTTTTGGTTGGTCCCGATAGCTTAGTCGGTAGAGCACTCACCCTCTTTACAAGCAAAGAGACCAAGATCGATCCCGGGTACAGTCAAGATTTTTTCTCCGATCCCCTCTGTCCATCCAGCAGGAATTGGGTAGCCGTAAAACATCTGTTTAAAGCTAATCGACTTTAACCCGATGTAAGAAATCTGAGGTTGATTGGAGTGAATACTTTCAATTTTTGAACAAATTAGGGAGCGGGCACCAGTGTAAGATAAAGATCTGAACAAGTGTATATGAAAGGTGCCAGACAAAGCAAGAAAGAAAATACACCATTTAAAAAAACGCCTCGGCTGCCTCCGCCAGCTCTTGATTTGGGTATAACCAGCGTTCGTATATCCGAAGCAAACGTCTGTAGTGCCTGAAGGTCCTCGATGGTCTTGAGATTCAGTTGCTGATCTTCCAATGTCCTTGGATCTTGGTTAAGCTGGACGGGTAAGGTTGTGATTGGCTTTCCCCTGCATGAGTTTCCACACTTCTTGAAATATGCGGCCATTGCAATATTGGCAGGAATTTTTCAAATTCTCGTCTTAGAATATGACCAAAAAGGCGCCATTTCAGTTCCAGAATTTCGTCGGAGAGTGAGTGGTTTGTCATTAGGTTTTTCATATTAGGATATATTTGTGATTTTGGTTGGGTACCTGATGCATTTTTATGTACTTTTTAAAAGTACTTTTCTCAATTGTTTGAGATGGAATGCATCTAACTTTTCTTTGATTGCTTTTGTTAGAGCCCATGTGCTGCAGTTGTATAGGAGGACTGGCGTCATCAGAGTACAGTAAAGTTTGGGTTTCGTAATTGTTTTAATCTTATCCCCTCTAATCCATACGTTTGTAAGCTGCACAAACCATTATACACAATGCTCTTATTAAAATCTTATGCGGCGATAATGTGGTCCTGTGTTAGGACACTCGCCTTCGGATCAGATGGTCCAGGGTTCAAGTCCCGCTCTAAGCGGCGTATCGTTGAATTTTTGCAAAAGGCTCTTTACCCACATTCTCTCACCGTGCTCGGGTATAACATGAATATCTGATCGTTTAACAGTGCTGTCTCTGTCCAAAAAAAAAAAGTGTATCGCCTAACGGGCGTCATGGCTCGTCCTACACGTTGAGTGTTGCTTTTGGCTAGGGACACCCTGTAAAGCGCTTTGTGAATATCACGTTATTAAACAATCTAAAGTTTTAAAAAATACACAAAAGCTTAACTTGTCTTTTATTTCTAGATATAATAGATTTCCAGCTTTCTATCATATAGATTACCTTTAAAAACAAATTCAAAACAAAACAAAACAAAAACAACCCAAACCATTCCCCAAAACATCAGCCTGTCTCGACTAAGACCAAATCTCATACCTCGTCAAGAAATCAGGGAGAAATCTTAGGCTCGATCCCACCAGAGTTGAGGTAGGTTGATTTCTTTTTGGGATGCTTTTTTAAAGTCTATTTTCCTCTCTGCGTTGTCTAACATTGTTTCATTAACATCTTTTATCAGATTTTTATCCCATACCAGTGACAGTGCCTGCTAGCAGATTTCTCAATGCTAGAACTCTAATTGATTTATTATCTTCAGTGTGTTGTAAATTGACCATTACCTCTCATCCAAGCAATTCTCTGTCTACACATTAACAAAATGTGATTATGTGTTATCATATGTGTGTGTGTGTATGTGTGTGTGTGTGTGTGTGTGTGTGTTTGTATTCGCCTTGATTGTTTGTCTCCCGACAAAGGCCGAGGGCCGAAACGTTGTTCATCTTTTCCCCCTCATTTCTATGAGTCATATTTACTCACATTATTTTTCTATAACAAGTGAGCATTTTGCGGATCGAATGCTTAACTTTTGTTAATTTAATTTTTGTTGAAAGTGAGATAATCGAATAATATTCCGAATGTCTTATACCAGCGCACATTATTGTGTATGAACCACAAGGCTGGGCTGGGCGATAAGTAGTTTTCTCGAAACTGAACCAATGCACACTATTGTGGAAATATTTCAGCTCAACTACGGTAAGTCCATATGAATTTGTCTAAGTGATTAAATGAAATCTGCGGGTACGTCTACAATACCCTTGTTTGTTGCCAGCTATTGCAAGTCCAAGTTACAGTAATTATTGGGCATACACATATTGTTCCTTTTCTGGAGCTATGCAATGGTAAATACGCTTCAACAGTCGTAACGTCACTTCCCTCGTAATGACGCATGGTAACTGGCTCTAAACTATCGGAACAATGGTGGACGCCCTTATTCTTCTTCTTCTTCGTTCCTCTGATGGACATCTATGGCTGCAGTCCGATATCTGCTATGAAGTCTGTGGTCCGCTTTAGGTCCTCAGCCTCACCATAGAGCTTTGTGTTGAGTGTTGTAGGGGTGACCCAGTGGTTCGAACGTTGCACGTTGTATAATGGGCAATCCATAAGCACATGTAAAGTGGTTTCATGGTCGGTTCCACATGGGCAATAAGGGGTTGTTCCAATACCTAGCTTTGTAAACATATGTCCTCTTAGTCTATTGTGTCCTGTTCGGAGGCGGAATAGAGTGACTTGGCTACTTCGCTGAATGGCATGGATTGGATCCTGCTTGTTGTGTTCTAGGTGTGTGTCATTCCTTTCTTTGTCTATTTTTAGCTTTATTATTTTCTTTTGCTGATGGTAAGTGATTGACGACTTCGGTTGTTCCTTCTGGGCTCCTTCTTTGGCCAGTTGATCGGCAATTTCATTTCCATATATACCTATGTCACAAAGTGCGCACGTAAACCGTATGCTTATGTAGCGCAGTTTGCAACCTTGTTTATGTGTGCTATATTCAAGCTACGACACCGATCAATAACCAAACACAATACGTTGATAAAGGTTTTGAAGCTAAATGAAGATATATTTTATTACAATATAACAAAGATATTATGAGATGTGAAGATGAAATGATAGATGTAATAAGTATGAAATCAAATAGATGGATGACAAATTGATGGAGATGTGTGATGATGAATATGATATGAAAGCGATATGAAAATATATAATTAAATCAATTAATTATCAATACTTTACCAAACCGCTACCACATCAGACAATCTCACAGATAGGTTGCAACCATCACAGTCATACAGGCAACTAATAATTAACTAGCTAACTAATCACAATCCAGACGTGTGGAAGGAAGCCAAAAGAGTGTTCTTGATATTCAACAAAACTGTAAGGTTGTTCTAATAATGTTAATTTGTCTCTTCTTGAAATTGTTCTGGTTTCACAGTATTCATAAACAGATCAATTGTTTCTCAATGTTCTGATATTAAAATAAGCAAATGGTTCTTCGCAGGTAACTTATAAAACAGGCAAATGTTCAGTTTCTATTAGTGTCAAGCTATGAGTGTATAGCCTAAAGTTGGCTTGTTAAAGCCCAGCCTCCAACGGCTCATTCACTTTAAAGAAAGAAAATGATTTTGTTATCACATGATAATCATACGAATATAACTCTATCTATATTCGAACTCATTCAATATGTTTACTTTAAATGAGTAAATATTATTTTACTTTAACAAATCAATTTATTAATGTTGATTAATATTGCTTTACTTTGTAGATATGAAATAATATTGCTTTATAGCAAGAAAAGCTTATTTTCTTTACAACAAGAATATATTATACAATTAATTTAATTATCTGATTAATTAATTGAGACTCAAAATTTAAAGTGATATTATGATATTAATATCAAAACACAATCATAATTGTAATCACAACATATTATTCAAAATCTCACCAGAGCCGAACAGATTATAGAAATCACAAATTAAGTCTACACAAGACTTTAATCAAACTCTACACAAGAGTTATAACACAACTTGATTCAGCTCAAACTTTGAGCACCGCAAAGTCTACACAAGACTTAAATCACACTCTACACAAGAGTTAACACAAAACTTGTTTCAGCTCGAACTTTGAGCACTGCAAAGTCTACACAAGACTTTAATCTAACTCTACACAAGAGTTAAACAAATGAGCCTAAAAGACTCCGCTGTGGTTATCGCTTAGAGACTATGAGCCTAAAAGACTCCGCTGTCTGGTCTCTTTTGAGACAATGAGCCTAAAAGACTCCGCTGAGTGGTCTGAAGAAACTGCTCAAAACTCTGGCATTTATAGGCAAAAATCAAGCAAACGACGCAAAATTCTACCCACACAACCGGATGTTAGTCATATCCGTAAACATCTGAAATTCCTTAAAACTCCCCCAGATTCCATAATCATGGACAACAACAACCCATCCTGATACCGGACATCCTCATATCAAGGATAAATAAATTCGTCAGCCCCATAGTTACGAGATATCAATCAAGCCATACCATAACAAAGTCACTCCCGTAGAATACAGGGATCCTACTTTGCTTATAAGTTTACGGAGAAAACAAGATTGATGCCTTTCTCACAATAACACCCACACTACGTAGTTTAATTCAAACTTCCGGGCCATAGGTGCATGATCTGATACGACCTGTATCAACAAAAGAAGGGTTGTTCCGGAGGGATTACAATAACAACAACAACTAATACTACGACGACGTACATCCTGTCGTAAACTGACGCCTACAGGGAAGCATTTCGTTACAACCTACATGACTTGGAATCCACTGCAGCACAATTTTTCCTGTTTTATCAGATAAGCCCTCAAGGGCCTCCACAGTGTGTGCGGCTTCAGAATCCTGGTAATTTTCAATAGACCGGAGAGCATCATCAGAGTCTGTCAAGTAAACCACATTTTTCCCGTATATTCTGTGATCTCTGGATAGTTCTTTTGTTGCATTGAGGATGGCTTTTTCTTCAGTTTTAGTACTTGTGCACATTGAACCCACTGATACAGATATTTTTGTTTCTGTTTTATCTGTCCAGTGTATGAGTGCACCAGCACCTCCATTCATGAGGGGGCCGGAAACTGAGCCATCTGTATAAACTCTTATCCAGTTGGTCATTGGGTATTTTTTATCGATCATCTTTAGGGTTTGAGCATTGTCATTATTGCTTCGAATGTTTTTCTTGTTGATGGTTATGGATTTTTGTTTCTTTTTCCACGGTGGTGGTTTGAGATTTGGGACATTGATTTGGGCAATATCTTCCTTTGGTGTCACTTTATATTCGCTCTCTAGTTTTTGTCCCAAGGCGATGAAGTTTTCCCTTTTGAGTCGATTCTCTTTCTTTTCCATTGTACTTGGATGCAGAGGTTGGGATTCCATGAATTTTATCTTTGAGAATTGTGTCACTATTTTTAAATTTCGTTGTTCTTTGAGAGGTTTTATTCCTGTGTGGGTTTCCATCTTGTGAATTGGTGTTCTTTTCATTGCTCCAGTGATCATGCGTAGGCATTGGTTTTGGATTTTTTCAACCTTTTGAAATTGAGCCTGTGAGCACGTTCCCCATGCCGATATGGCATAGTCTATTGCAGGTCTTACATATCCAAGATATGTCTTCTTCAGGACGTTTGAGTTTGCTCCCCATTGCGTTCCAGCAAGTTTTCGGAGAAGCTGCATTCTCTTGTACCCTTTCTGTTGACTTTCATCTATTTGATGTTTCCAAGTGAGTCGAGGGTCAAATTTCACTCCTAGATACTTAGGCATAAGGTCTTCTCTCAGAATCTTTCCATCTAAAGTTAATCGCATAGATTGCTTTTTGGTTGATAAGCTGAATGTTGTGTATGTGGTTTTATCAGCATTTACTCTCATACCCCAGTCTTTTGTCCATTTGCTCAAAGCATCAAGAGTCATCTGTATCCTGGCCTTTGCAGTACCAATATTTCTTTCAGTGCATATCAGTGCAAGGTCATCTGCATACATGGCTGCTTTTACTCCTCTGCATTTGGTTTCGCAGATGTCATTGATAAAAACGACAAAGAGGGTTGGTGAGAGAACCCCGCCTTGTGGTACTCCATTTGTCATGTTCGTTAGCTTGCTTTTAGAGTTTTGAGATTGGACTCTTGCTTTTCGATTTGTGAGGTAATCTTTAATCCATGCAAACATGTTGTGTGAAACGTTGGCTTTCTTAAGTTTGAGAAGTAGTCCTTTTGTCCAGACTTTGTCAAATGCCTTTTCCATATCCACCCAAACTGTGACTGTGTGTTTTTTTTTCTTGGTAACCATTTTCGATCAGCTGCGAGATGTATGTTATCTGGTCCTCTGTGCAGCGTAATTGTCTGAAACCAGCCTGTTCATCTGATATCAACTTATTGCTTTCTAAATACCATTGGAGACGGCGATTAACAATTCTCTCCATCAGTTTACCCAAGCAGCTTGTCAAACTTATTGGCCGGTAGCTTTCGGTTTTATTTTTTGGCTTGCCATCCTTCTTAATTGGTATCATGGTTGCCTGTTTCCATTTGAGTGGAAGTTTACCCTGTTTCCAACTTGCATTGAACAGTTGTTTCATTTTCCTCTTTGTGAGGGTTCCTAGGTGTTTCAACATGTCATTAGTAACATCATCTGGACCTGGTGATTTGTTCGTTTTTAGAGATTTCAAGGCAATTTCTACTTCTTCTTTTTTAATCGAACTGAACATGACATCATCTGTGGATTCTTTGGGTGTATCCTTGTGTTTTCTCAATTCTTTGTGGACTTCTCGTTTTCGTTCTTTTCTAATCTGTATACTCCCAACACTTGAGTACTGCTTCATAAAACAGTTTGCTGCTTGTTTTTTGTTGAGAATCCTCCCCTGATCATCTTCTACTGATGGTGCAGCATATCTGTTTTCTTGTCCACTTAGAGCTTTGGTTAGGTTCCATAATTTTCTTCCGTCTCTGTCGTAGTCAAGTTGTCTGGTTTTTTCATGCCATGCTTCCTGTTTTGCTTTTATTGTTTCTTTCCTGAGAGTTTTTTCAGCCTCTTTGTAAATTTCCATATTCTCATCATTTGGCTCTCTCTCTGCTTTTTTTCTGTGTTCAGTGACTTGGCTGTTGAGACTTCCTAATTTTTCAGTCCATCCTGGACAGTAGTCCTTTCTTGATCCTCTGGGGATTGATTCTTTTGCAGCTTTCATGATTGATTTTGTGAAAGCTTTGGCTGATTTTTCTACATTCCTTGTTTTACAGTTTATCTCTTTTGTATAACTATCAGTCAACTTTGAAAACAGAGTCCAGTCTGCTTTTTTATAATTCCATCTCGGAGGTGGTGCCTTTCTGTCTTTTGCATATTCTTCAGTTATTTCAACCAGAATGGGACGATGATCACTTCCTGCCAGTTGTTCCTTTATCTGTTTACTGACTTTTCCGGTGAGATCTTCAGATATGAGAGTTAGGTCTGGGGTTGATGTTGTCTTCCATGCTCTTGAGAAGTATGTATCTGGGTCATCTTCATTTCTGACAATTTGAAGCTTACTGTCTGTAAGCCAATTTTCAAGGGTTTCACCTTTTCTGTCTAAGTCATTGTATCCCCAGCTTGGGGAGTGGCTATTGAAGTCTCCCACAACAATGAACTGTTCTTCTTCACTTCTTATGTTTTCAATTGGCAGATTCTCTGATGGTGGGCTGTAACAGTTATATATTGTGTATTGCAGTTTGTTTTTGGTAATTTTTACAGCCAATATTTCAACAGATTCATCTGTCGTTATTTCATTTGTCGCTATGTCATTTCTGACGAAGATGATTACTCCACCTTTGTTCCGTTCTTTTCTGTCTTTCCTAAAATGTTGATATCCCCTTATTGAACACCTAATGTTTTCTGTGAGGTGTGTCTCCTGTATGCAGGCAATATCTATCTTCTCATCCTGAAGAAACTTGGAGAGGGCAGTCTTTTTATGTTGTATCCCTTCTGCATTCCATTGTAGCAATTTGATAGTTCCAGTAGTCCGTAACCTTGCATCTCCTACCCTGGTTCCACAGTAGGAGGGCAAGGTACCACCAGATCGCTTGGGTGAACCCTGTTTATCAGGGCTCGACGCTAGGTCCGTCCGGCGGGAATCCCCAGACTTCGCGCCATATCGTCCGACAGTTTTGTTGTCCATCATTGTGAGGAGGATGCGTGTCACATTGATTTTTGGGTTGGTTTCCCTCTCCAGACTATTTGCGCCTTTCGGCTCTGCGACTCCGACTTCAGCGGTTCTTTATTCTCTGGATGTGATTCCATAGCCTTTCATCTTCCCAGATCCACAAGGCAGTGGTGGTTTGAAGTTGGAGTTTTCCTTCTCCTAGACAGACTGCTTTCCAAGGCTATGAGCTCTGTCCACCCATTAATGGTGTCTAGGCTGGGAGTCCAGGAGGGTATCTTTGTAGAGTGACAGTTTCCCTTCACCCCACCAGCGTCATGGGGCTAGCACAGCTTATTGCGTGAACTAGGGCAATCTGGCCACGGCGGTTGATTCCTCCCTTCATCCGTCACCTCAGACACATAGAAACTCGTGTCATCAGCCGGTTAGAAAGTTCCTTTCGGAATACTCCAACCGTTGCCCAGGAGGCGGGCGGGGAAGAATGCCCCTACGTGGACCCTGACACGAGCTGGAATGGGTTGCGGATCAGTACTGATCAAAATAATCCAATCCTGCCTCCCGGACGCCCTTATGAAATACTTCTCCGACGAGCCTAAAAGCGTATCCAGAGGAAAAAAAAAAACCCATTATAAATCTGATCATGTTTTGACTTTTACACATTATGATCACAAGACATATGAAAAATTCTAGCTAGCATGAAGACTAAAAAGTACAGATTTTCTTTGTTTAGAACCACGATGACCGCCGTTGCTGGGCGACGTGACATCAGAATATTGAATCCAATTATGACAGAGTATGGTCATTTCTCAGACAAGTCTAATAATGATATAGTACCCCCTCCCCCGCCCCTCTATCTCTCTCTCTCTCTCTCTCTCTGTCTCTGTCTCTCTCTGTCTCTCTCTTAAAATTTTAGAGGCCGACCGCAACTTTTCGACCACGTTTACTTAGAATTGACAAGGAAATGCTCTCAGACAAAGCCAAGGAGGCACATTTCACAACAAAATCTGGACAGCATATTTTACAATTCACACTGTGCTTGAACATCTGTCGACTTCAAACACATTCAATCAAACTCAACATAAAATAATTATATTCAGCGAAAGACTTCCTGTGTCTAAGATGTGACAGAAAACCGCGAAAGGTGGAAAGATCTCACACCAGAGGCGGTCGAGGCGTCCCAATAATACGATTAGGAGGTGAAAGGTGAGACGTGAGTTAAGTCAAGCCCCTGAAAATGAAGAGTTATCAGTAACGGTCACAGACAGGGATATAAAATGCATATCATTTGATTGTAATTTAAACTTTGACAGTCACGCATAATGAAGACTTGAAAAAGTGTGAATGAAACAGTGCATGCTCCGTAATTTCTCAATTTGATATACAAAATAATGTTGTAAATTTTATAGGGTCACAAAAACAATTGGGGTTATAATTCGAAGCTTCTGTCACTTGGATTCTCATATTAATAGTATCCTGTATAAATCAGTGGTTAGAAAAGGCGTGCGACGACCTTAGATTGAAAGGTACCAGACAAAGCAAGAAAGAAAAGTAGAATAAAAAAAAAAAAGCATCTCAAAAAAAAAAAAAATCAAAAAAAATCAGCCTACCTCGACTGCGGATCGAACATCAGACCTTCTGAATACCGGTCAGACGTGCTACCATTTTAATGGTAGCAATTATAGCACGTCTGACCGGTAATCAGAAGGTCTGAGGTTCGATCCCTAGTCGAGGTGGACTGATTTTTTTTTAAATGTTTTTTTTTCTTTCTATTTTTCTTTCTTGTTTTGTCTGGTACCTTTCATACACACTTGTTCAGATCTTTATCTTGGTGCTCGCTCCTTTAATTCTTTAATTTGACGAAATTAGTGCCGAGTCCGTATGATGTTATATTATGCTATAAAGAAAGATTTAAAATGTCTGGGCCTTCCAACATTAAAATATAGGAGAAAAAGAGGCGATTGAATTCAGTGATATCAATTTGATTAGTTCAGAGTACTTACAATATAAAATACAATAGGTCCGTAACAATTTGGGTTATCAGACATGCAAATAGGTTCACGTCGTGTAAAACCCATTTCACAGTATCGTTTGAGTGGCCAATAGCCAATGAGTGCTTGTCGATATTCAACAAGTGACGTAATCGTCAAATCCTGTATAGGAAGTGTTGAATTCGTAACAATTGACTGGCACGTAAAACGAAGAGGGTAGGGTAGACTTGTTGTTGACGTTTGTTTCCATGGAAACCGCAGAAAGAAAACAAAGCCGACCAGGTAAGTTGTCAAACTTGAAATCTGGTTGGAAATGAGTCTCGCTCAATCAAAGCACGCGCAGTCCACATTCACTACTCATCATCCGCCGATGGGCGGAGTTATAAATCCCCAGTTTCTGCGCTGATTGGCCGAGACAGTTTGGAATGAGCGCTTTCGGTGCGATCTTATATTTCACTCGTTAAGCATTGACAGATCAAAAACCCTGCTGAGATGCACAATGAAGATATCAAAATTGGCGTGATGTGATGCTTCTGACAGACTTTCATCTGCAGGTATAGTTTTTCACTTGGATTACGGGGAAGTTAAACAACTGGCCGGGTGGATAATAAACTAAGACGCTGGGTATTAGATTTTATGTGAAACGAAATACATAACAAGACGGTAGGTAGAAGGAAGACGTACTTACTATCATCTATCTTGAAAATTCGTCGCCGCAGGAGGCATATTTGATAACAAGGAGAAATAGGAATTTATTCTTCCCAAGGAGATAGAATGATGGACTTTGTGTAAATGTTATGATTATTATAAATTATAACAACTAGGATAACTATTGCAATCTTGTGTGAGTATTTATAGCGAATATTCTAGACAAATGATTATATGTAACCTACTGTGTCAGTCTGGTATTACTGTCAAATGGGTGACTTTGCTTCAAGGGATGACTTTGCCTCGATACGAGAGAGTAGGACATATTAGATTCAGATATAAGGCTATGTGGTCTTGTGGTATGACACTCGCTTTTAAATCTCCTCCAATTATTTCCTTCAGCATTGCTAACGCTTGATTTGTCATGCTTATACTGATTTTGATCCTTAATGTTAAATGATGTAAATGTGAAACCATTAAACCATTATATGATGTAAATGTGAAATGGATGAATGTAAGGCGAGTGGGGGGGGGGGGTGTATTATTGAATTTTCGGCATCAGTAAAGAATACTGGAGTCTACATCGACTCGGAGTTGTCTATGTCCAAGCAGGTCAACAACATAATCAACTCAATGTACATTGAAATACGTAGGATAAGTAAAATTAGATACCTCCCTTTACATCGCCACTCTTCTTGTCAATTTCTTTTGTATTGTCCAAACTTGATTGTTGTAATTCCCTTTTAAGTAATATATCTCAAGAAAGAATCAACAGCTTGTAACATGTTCAAAATAGTGCTGCTCGACTAATTATGAGGAAATTCAGCAATATCTCTATTAACAATCTTCACTGGTTGCCTGTCCAAATAATAATAATAATATACTACAAAGTATGTACTATTGTTTTTAAAACCATCCAAGTACAAGGACCACTGTACCTTAACAATTTATTGAAAACATACTCCAAATCGTAATCTTCGCTCAAATAACGACAGTATAATTAATAAATTAATAAATTTAGATTTTATATAGAGCAATATCCACTAAAACGTGCTCAAAGCGCTTTACAAGGGTCCCCTGGTCAATAGCAACATTTAACATTTAGGACGGGACATAACGTCAATATTCTTGTCAAGCCTTATTCATCTTATTAAAATTGGCAAACGAACATTTTTCTGCATGGCCCTAGGTACTGGAATTTTATACCTTAACATATCAGGCAAACTGACAATATGGACACCTTGAAATCTAGACTGAAATACCTACCTCTTTACTTTGTGAATCGTATGTGATTTTTCAAATTGAATCTAATTTAGAATAGTCTAACGCTCTGTAGTTGATGAGCGAGAGAGAGAGAGAGAGAGAGAGAGAGAGAGAGAGAGAGAGAGAGAGAGAGAGAGAGAGAGAGAGAGAGAGAGAAGGAGAGAGAGATAGAGATAGAGGTAGGGATAGATATATAGATATATAGATAGATAGATAGATAATTAGAGAGAGAGTGAGAGAAAGAGAGAGAGAGAGAGAGAGAGAGAAAGAAAGAGAGAGAGAGAGAGAGATAGAGATAGAGGTAGGGATAGATATATAGATATATAGATAGATAGATAGATAATTAGAGAGAGAGTGAGAGAAAGAGAGAGAGAGAGAGAGAAAGAGAGAGAGAGAGAGAAAGAGAGAGAGAGAGAGAGAGTGAGAGAGAGAGAAAGAAAGAGGTTGATTATGTAAAGCGCCTTGAGCTTGTACAGACGGGAAAGGCGTTATATAAGTGTAATTTATTATCATTTCAGTATTGTTATTAGGGCCTATATATGCAAGATATTACATTCTGAGGTATTAAAGCATAATTGCCATTTCTCAAAACCTCAATTGAATCATGTATATCGTTTTGCAAGACGTGAGAAAAGTTTGTAAAAGAATACAATGTTGAATCATCGGCAAATGATTTGTGTTTTTTAAAAATATTGTCAGGCTAGTCATTTTAAACATAATATACATTATAAAAAAGTGGTCCCAGCCCTCTACTCTGGGGGGCGCCACTCTTTACTTGACCAAAGGTTGATGACCCGTCTCCAAATACGATTCTTTGTTTACCTTGTGTGAGAAATTATGACCTAATCCAGCCAATTATGTTATCACTAATACCATAAGATGGTAATTGAATGTATAATCTTTCACAAGGCACTGAAAATCGAAAGCTTTACAAAAGCTTGTTTTAACATTGATGTAATAGAGAATATTTTGTGCTGGTTTGAAAGTATTTATTTCCATTTCATTACAACAACGAGTCCATTATAATTTGGGTTATCAGACCTGGAAATAACTACACGTCGCTTGACTCAAAAGTTATGAATTCAGATTAGGATTCAATTCAATCAGTCTACTGTTCTATTAAAACAGTTTGGCCGTTTACCCCCCCCCCCCTCACCCTCTTTCTCTCTCTCTCCCTCTGTGTGTGCGTGTATGTGTATGTGTGTGTGTGTCTGTGTGTGTCTCAAGGGGCTTTGTAAACCCTGGGACCATAAATACTACTTATGAAAAACGCAATGAAAAGGCTTTGGACTTAAACAATACAGCAATGGACGTTTTGGGTGAAAACACTCGTCAGTAAATCTAAGGAATAAATAAACAATGAAAAATAATTGAAGTGCAAAAACTCGGTTATGTTCCTCTCGGGGTTTATTTATAAATAGTTTTGCTGACTAAATGGGTTTGCATCTGAAACTTCCATTGTTTATATATTCTCAGGGACCTTTACACTGTACCCTTTTTTGTTAGTATTTAACCAACGGTCTTCAAATCACTATTATATCGAGATCAAACTTATGTTGCAAATTGAATTCAAAGTCAAAATCATTGGAATTAGGTAGACAAAACCGATTGGAAAAAATATTTATTATGCTGACGCCTTTAAAAATGATGAATTATCAGTTACGGTCACGTGAGGATCGGAACTCATAGAAGATTTACATTACCAAAATTATGAATTTTTTGCATATCCATTTTGTAGGAATTCGTTAAATTGGAGTGTTCGGTTAATTGAAGCTTAAACGATATACGTGCAGTATTTGAATATGAAGCAACGAATGGCAATTATTATAGTCAGATTTTTAATAAGTGGCGCGTGTTTTTCTTCTTTTTCTCAGCTGCCCCCCAATGCATAGCTCCAAAATTTTTTTATGAACCTCTGAATCAATTTGTCTTAATAAAAAAATATTTTATCATGTATTTTAAAACAATATGAAAGGATTTCGTTTATTACAGCTATATTAAAATCGAGAACAAGTGAGGATCGGAATTCATAGAAGATTTATATTATCAAAATTATGAATTTTCCGCAAATCCATTTTGAAGGAATTCGTTAAACTGGAGTGTTCGGTTAATCGAAGTTTAAATGATATACGTGCAGTATTTGAATATGAAGCAACGAATGGCAACTATTAATTGTCAGATATCTACATTTTATAACTATCAATACACATTACTGGTGAATACAAACGAAAATGAAGATAACGCGCTTTCAAGAAAATTTTTATTAGAAACTTTGGTTATGCCAAAGAGGATTACATAAATTCATGTAGACTGGTTAAAAGTGAAAAAAAATCATCAATTATGAGACAGTGTCTCCACAAATATGTGTTCAACAATAACAACAACAGCAACTAAAACAACAACCAAGAAAATCAATACACATTACTGGTGAATACAAACGAAAATGAAGATAACGCGCTTCCAATATAATTTTGATTGGAAAAGTTTGAGAAACTTTGGTTATAATATAATAATAATGAAATTTATTTATATTGCGCCCAAAGTGTCTCCACAAATATGTGTTCAACAATAACAACAACAACAACAACAACAACAACAACAACAACTACAACAACAACCAAGATATACTGGACACATCAATCAGCACAGTCTGATGACGAGGATGATGAAAAGGAGAAATGAAACGACTACAGAAAGATTCCGAGCATCACTCTATCCAATGAAATGTAATTTTCCTCTAGTTTGCGAAGGTTGAGGCATTCCTTTTCTCAGTCTACTCTTTATCATTTTTTGTCCTGTTGGTGAGAGTAAATTTGGTGTTCCTCCTCTCAATCTTTCCCTCTACTTAGGCCCAATGACCTCGATTGGATTGCGCTCACAGTGATATGGGGGAAGTCGCGCAACTTCGTGTCAAAACTCCCTGCTTTGAAAGCTATTTCTAGTTCATTTCTTTTTTTTTTTACTAAGGATTATAGTTCGCATTTTGATCAATGGTCAGAATATGTAGTACTGTCTGATTAAAACCATGAAATCATGTCAGATTTTATAATTGCCAAAGTTGGAGCCTTAAGGTGACCATGGGCCAACGAATGGTAGCGTTGTCCAATACAATACAGCTGGGTGCTTCAATGGAGGGAAGCAAACGATATTTAGTCAGTCTTAAAGCACCTTTGCATTGACCCCAGAATAATATTCCAGATGATGCAGAGAAGAAAAAATGGCATGGCATCCTTTTAAATATCCAGTATCATCACCACCTGCAAGAATAACAATGATTCTTTGTCCAGAACCCATGGACCTTTTCTGCTTGAATAATCAGACGTCCAATATTTTTTCGGATGTATATTTACGCTCACCCATACATCTTTGGATGATATCCATATCAAAGTTATCTATGATCCTTTTCCTGCCACGTCGTTCTACACTGGTGATCTCTCTGTCGTATTTCGATAACGATCTTCTCTCATGGTTGATTGTGAAATTCCAAAACCATTGCCGTCCTCTTTAATGACTTATCGATAGATACAAGAAGACTTCTTTTCGCAGCTTTACGAGAGTGGAACCGATAGAGATTCCGTACCGTATCGTGTTTTTAAGAGCCTAATATGTTTTTAAAACCTTTAAAGGCCCTGTGAAACGTTCATGCATAGAAAAAATTTGTCAAGGTTATATAAATAGTGTTTGTTAATTTGACAATATTGAGTATAAAATCACTATTTCAAATGATTTAAAGCGAGAGATTTCATATCATTCTTTGGTAATTGCGAGATGATGTAGATAAAATGCCATAAATAATAAAATCAAAATTTAATACAAACTACATAAGTGGTATGTTTATAACACTTAAAGCGAATTATTATTATTTAGAAAGAAGTATGACGTGAACTCATAATCACTACGTCAGCACAATATTTTTTGGATATACGATGAATTCATTTATACTTTGTGGTGCGTAACTTGTTTTAATTTTTTACAGTGTAAAATCTCTAATTTTATGTAAGCTGTTTTAAAGTAGTTTTTTATAGGTCTTAAAGAGGAAAACTTTTAAAATATGGCATCAATACGGTCCAAAATTTAGATTCAGTTGAGACAAATTGATTCAGAGGTTGACATAAATTTTTACAACGTTTGATAGACGGACAGCTGAGAAAAACCAGAAAAAACGCGCCATAGCGCCATTAATAAAAAATCTGACTATAGTTCCCGTTCTTGATAAAATGATCTTTTTTATTACTTTCCAATTACATTCACGCATGGAAATGAATTCAGAATATTTATTTCAAGATCCTCAACTTAAGTGAGAAAAAATACATTTACAGTCTGAAATTTAAATTAAAGATGCTAAACATATTAATGAATTTTAAATTTCCCTTGATAGGGAATTTTTTTCCTTAAAAATACATATATGACTGATCATTCATATTATGTCAATAATATGAATGGGTGTTTTCTTTTTTGTTTGTTTTCATTTTTAATTTTCTCCATGCTTTTATCTGTTCCCCCCTTTTTAATATTTTTATCTCAAAGAATATGCAATGTGTAATGTGTAATATGTTTTTAAGGGCATTTAAGGAACACTTGATCCATTTAAAGCCCTTCTTTCTCAATGATATGATATAAGCCCATAAATTATGTACGGTTTTCAGACCTGCAAATGAGTGGACATCAAGTCTAAACAAATGACGTCATCGAGGAAAATGAGTTTTGTTTCTACAATTTCAAATAATAACAACAACAAAAAAATGATAAAAACGAGTTTAATTATCGTGTAATTATTATTTTGACGTCAGAATCCATTTTCTCCATATCTAGAAGCGTCCTAAAAGACAATTAACTATGGATCAAGTCCGTTTAAAGTTGCAATTAATAATAAGTATAGAAAACTTTCCTTCCATTTTGGATGATTTATTGATGGAAAAAATGTCCTCTCTCAAAATAACATCACAAGGAAAATAATCTGGCGCAACGACGTCAGTTGAGAAAATCGATTCGTTTTCTTTTCTTTTTTAAAATTAATTTAAATTTATTTTTTTTAGGACCACCTGTCTTGTTCGTTCCGACACAATATGACTCTATTGACGCCATCGGATAAATTTTTGAATATTAATTAAATACTATATTGTTTATCTCAGCTATCTTTATTTCATCATCGCACTGAAACAACTATTATCTATATTGTGCTAAGGACGACGTGTACTTATTGCCAGGTCTAATAACCGAACGCGGTTTTAGGCTTGGTTTAAAATTGTTGTAATGGACACTATATTTTTGCGTTGGTTTGAGAGTTGTATTTCCATTACAACCATGAGCCTATAACTAATTTGGGTTATCAGACCTGCAATAAGTACACGTCAGCTAAGGACATAGCCTTCTGTCTGCTAGTTTCTGATAATTTCTACTATGTTCCTGGTCTTATTCTACCTTGAATTTGAAAGATTATAAGTACACGTAGTTGTTAACATGT
>NC_088361.1:91292184-91295540 GCF_034508935.2 Berghia stephanieae | reverse complement strand
TACTACCACCACTACTACGACTACGACTACTACTACTACCACTACTACGACGACTACTTCTACTAACTACTACTACTACTACTACTACTACTACTACTACTACTACTACTACTACTACTACTACTACTACTACTACTACTACTACTACTACTATACTATGATATTCAATAAACTGCAGTGTGTAGGTAATCAAAGTTCTGGCGAGACTTCCACTGCTGGTCTGGTATCAATTACTCTCAATGAGTATTTTGAAACTGTACCAAAAGCTTATAGCATGCCGTATGTGTCATACTTTTTGCTATTTATCAATTTCTGCCCTTATCGTAAATATATTAAACATGGTGATGATATTACTTTGGTTTTATAATGATAATAATAATAATAATAATAATAAATAATAATAATAATAATAATAAATAATAATAATAATAATAATAATAATAATATTATTATTATTAGTAGTAGTATTATCATTATTAAATTATTATTATTATATTATTATTATTATTATTATTATTATTTTATTATTATTATTATATTATTATTATTATTATTATTCTTCTTCTTCTTCTTCTTCTTCTTCTTATTCTTATTATTATTATCATTATTATTTATTATTATTATTATTATTATTATTATTATTATTATTATTATTATTATTACTATTATTAATTTTTATTATATTATTATTATTATTATTATTTTATTATTATTATTATTATTATTATTATTATTATTATTATTATCATTATCATTACTACTATTATTATTACTATTACTATTATTATTATTATTATTATATTATTATTATTATTATTATTATTATTTATTATTATTATTATTATTATTATCATTATTATTATTACTTTTATTATTACTATTACTATTATTATTATTATTATTATTATTATTATTATTATTATTATTATTATTATTATTACTATTATCATTATCATTATCATTATTATTATTATTATTATTATTATTATTATTATTTATTATTATTATTATTATTATTATTATTTTTATTATTATTATTATTTTTATATTATTATTATTATTATTTTTATTATTATTATTTATATTATTATTATTATTATTATCATTATCATTATTATTATTATTATTATTATTATTATTTATTATTATTATTATTATTATTATTATTATTATTATTATTATTATTATTATTATCATTATTATCATTGTTATTAGTGTTAGTATTAGAATTATTATTAGTATTATCATTATCATTAGTATTATCAATATCATAATAATAATCGTTATTATTATTATTATTATTAAGCGTCATGTAATGTCTTTGTGGACCTTTTCCAATTTAAGAAATACGACTTTTTTCAGATATTCTTTAATCGAAACACTTTATGTAAATATTATTCCATTCCAGATTGTATCTAATAATACTTCAGCCTTGATTTCAATAAAGGAAAACGTTAATCATCACTAACTGTTGCACGGTCATAGATACGAACAATTTCTCCCTCGCCACCGATAGTTGAGTATAAATTTATTAATTAGAATTAAATTGATTGATTCTAAATTCTAATAAAGATGTTTGTTGAAAACAATTTTATTTTCAGTCGATTTAAATTATCGATTTATCATTTTTGAAAATCCTGAGCAAGATGGCTCGAAAGATAAAGCATCGCACTCATACTCTGAGGTCTCGATTTCGACATCTCGGTCTCTTCATCAAGCATGAAACTTAGGTCATATTGATTATATTGCGGCTCTTTACTGCGGCGGAAACATGGGTTTATCTGGGGGGTTTTTTGGGGGTAAAATTTAGAATACCAAGACCGACCCTTAAACAAATTTCCCATTAGGATGATTAAGAGAAATGTTTTGCTTTATTTTTTTGTCATTTAAATATATGGTAAAAATGCCACCCTCCAACCAGGTCACACGTTAGGGAACAGTCACTGGTGAAAGAAAAAGATCTAAAAATGTGTGTATGGGGGACGAGATTTTCTTTTATCTATGCTTTGTCTGGCATTATTCAAACACATTTTTTTCTTACCCACAATGTAATTGGGATCAATTGGGTGATGTCAAAACACCAGTTCCAATCTCCCTTGAAGTGTGAAATCAGTCATCCGGAGGATTGGATAGATGTATGAATACATTGTGCAACTAAATGCCTTCTGGTTTCAGAGTGATTGCATCTTATTTTCTATCCTAAATAAATGATGTTCGTCAGTAAACATCATCTTTTCTCTCTTATACGCCCCGTAATCATTATAATCTGCCTATCGAAAGTATGCGCTTGGCTAAGAAGCTCACAGCATTGCCATCCGGAATTATAACTGTCCAACACACAAAACTCTGTGTAACCATGCACTTTATAGTCTGAGTAATATAGTTTAGTGAGAATTCCTCATAAAATGCCTTTCGCTGACTTTTGTCAAAAATTCCCTTTTAAACCCGAGTTGAAGCGGAGAAGATGTAGGTTGGGGTAACAAAGATACATTATGTCAATTACTTTGATATATCATGTCATATCAAATCTCTAAATATCAGGCTTAAAAATAGACCAAATAGATCCATAAATGCCCTGAGATTGTTGGTTATAACGTTTTGGTTGCATATGTGTCACACGATGCCAAATTGAAAAGAAGTATTATCATATATAACCACTTCATTATATTGAAAATAAGTGTCATATAATATATGTATCGGGTGGTCATAAAAAACGCGCCGCTGTTTATTTCTTTCAATTGTAAAAAGTTATCAAGATATCTTTTTCAAATTTTTATTAGTATTAGAACTATTCTTTATTAATAGAATAAAAATATCAAAATGATTAGATTAACGGTTTTTGAATAATATAAAATATTGTAACACCACCTAACACTTTTGATATGGAAAAGATGACGCAAATTATTGTGGCTATGCCTGGGAAACTCTATGCTGATAATTACATAAAACTATTGGAAGAAAATCTTTTGTCAGACTGTGAACATGTTTATCCAGGAAGGAATTTCATTATTCAACAAGATGGTGCAACATCCCATGCGATCAATAGAACTCAAGCTTTTCTTAGAAGTAAGAATATTTATTTCATAGAGAAAGACAACTTGCCGCCTCAACCACCCGGCCCGAATCCATGGATTACGCAATTTGGAATTCTTTGACCGAGAAGGTTTATAGTGGACAAAGATCTGCATTCACAGAAGAAGCTTTGAGAGAAAGAATAATTTATGCTGGGATGAGATAATCATTGAGGAAATTCGGAAGAGCATTTCAAGTTGGAAAAAGAGACTACGTTGCGTCATTAAAGAGGACGGCGTTGCTATTGATCACTAAAAGTGTTAACTTTGTAATCGTTGGGCCAA
>NC_088361.1:91274684-91287184 GCF_034508935.2 Berghia stephanieae | reverse complement strand
TGGAAGCTTTAATATTTTAATAAACGAGAACATATAATATGGACGTTTCGGGTTTTCCCTTTATCAACAAAACACGATGCATGAAACACTAAAGACAATTAGAGATGTGAGAATGGCATTGTTAATAACGCTATTATCACATCTCTCATTCGTCTTTAGTGTTTGATTGCTTGTAAAGGGGAAACCCGAAACGTCCACATGATATGTATTCGTTCTTTTATTTGAAGCTTCCATTCAATTTCCTATTGCCATTTATGTCTTAGTATGGAGAGCAGATTAGCTTGTTTAAGTGACAAAGTAAAAAAAGTTAACATTTCTTATCAAATTTACTTCAAAATTACTTTTTAGCATCTGGTTCACCCAGACATCATACCGTTTTGAGACGATCGGTCACAAATTATTTACTCAAAGCGCTTTACAAGGGATTCCAAGCCCACAGCAACACGTAACATGTAGAGCAAGACATGATGCCTGTCGTTAGGAGGTAGAAGATCGATTACGATATTCTTATAGCAGCGAAAACGCTGTTAACGACTGTCTGATTGTTGCTACCCCCTTCCCCCCCTCCCCCCCCCTCTCTCTCTCCCTCTCTCTCTCTCTCTCTCTCTCTCTCTCCCTCTCTCTCTCTCTCTCTCTCTCTCTCTCTCACACACTCTCTCTCTCTCACACACACAAATACATACTGTCGTATAAATTCACACTCAATGAGTTATGTAATTCATATTGAATTTCAGAAATTTACTTGTCAGGGTCTGATTCATCCCGACATAATACCGTTTTGAAACGGATGGTCACAAATAGTGGTCTCTGAACGATTTATGATGTGGTGCGCAATCAAATCATTTATAGATTTTCTTGGATACGAAAATATTATGATGTTATAATCTTATAAATTATAGTTAGGTTTTTTAATTTAAACCTTTATTGATTTTGGCTGGACAAAGGGGATGACCAACCTTGGGAGGGCTCTCTCCGGGATTACGAAATATAGATCGTATGCGCTTGGCTAAGAAGCTCACAACATTGTCATCCGGAAGTACAACGAACCAACACACAAAACTATGTGTAACCTTGAACGTTTATAGTCTGGTTAATACAGTTAAG
Organism: Berghia stephanieae; assembly: GCF_034508935.2. Classification (NCBI taxonomy): domain Eukaryota; kingdom Metazoa; phylum Mollusca; class Gastropoda; order Nudibranchia; family Aeolidiidae; genus Berghia; species Berghia stephanieae. The sequence continues at coordinate 91,286,080 of NC_088361.1, read as the reverse complement.
TGAGAATTACTCATAAACGTGGATGGCAAAAAAAAAAAAAAAAAAAGAAAAGAAAAAAAAAAGAAAAAATAAGAAAAGAACAAAAAAAAAAAAAAATTAATAACCCCCCCCCCCAAAAAAAAACAAAAAAAAAAACAATAACAAAGACCCGAATGACGTCAATTCCATTCTATCTATACAATATTATACCGGGTATTTGATAAAATGAATAGGATTATAAATTGAAATATCGTGTCAAAAAATTAACACATTTGAGAAAACAATGTATTAGATGACTGGAAATTATCTAAGGGTTTTGTTTAATTAAGCATTCCAGTCTATTCCATTTACTGTTTTCATGAAAGAACCCAAACAGTGAAAGTCACGTTTTTTCACTCTGATCGCATTAGATTGTTTCAAAATACTGTTGAAAAAAGCCCCCCCCCCCCCCCCCCCCCCCAAATCGGTCTTGCATTAGAGTTTTTGTATCAAAAGGCAAGCAATTTGGAGTATGATTCTGCACCATCATTGAACGCGAATGAAACAGTGATAAGAAAATTATGCACTGTCGATGATTTAGGTCCCCAAGACATTCCGAAAATATTTCCTATCGTTTTAGTCCCAAGATCAGAATACTATACATTTGTGAACAAGATATACAAGCTCGCTCTTTCCCTTTGTCGAAATACTGTCGAAATTGTCATGCCCATAACTATATCTGTCTTATGCGGAGAAGTAGGTTTCAGAAATGCTCGGAGAACATCTCAATTTTTGTTATCTCATTGATAATGGCCGACGTGCACTTAATTGCAGGTCTAATAACCTAATTCCTTATGGGCTCATTGTTATAATGGAAATCTAAAAAAAAATGACGCAAAATATTGTCCATGACAACAATGTTAAACTAGGCAAATAAGACCTGCATATAATATGAGCACGTCGATGATGGCTAATTTAAGACATATGGAATTCACCCGATTGATTTCTCATAAAACATTGAATTAGTTTAGTTAATAGAACAGGTTAACACCAGAATGACGGCAGAAACATTTTCGGCTTAGAATTATTGTGTTCTATATTAAAGCTGTTACTGTTAAATTCATATTTGTTTACATTAGATTTTAAGGCGTTCAATGAAAAAAAAATATCAGTAGAATTAAAAAAGAAAAACCCATTTCACATAGCACATATTATAATAACCTACTCGTCAAGTCGTGCCCAAGTGACTTTGACACTTGTGACCCGTGGTCTCAAAAAGGTATTATGCCGGGGTGATCACGGTTTATAGAGGAGAAAGAATATAGAAGGAAAGAAGTTGACGTCACTCGGCTCTTTGTCATTATTTTAAGGCAGCCTGATAGTAATATGTTCTCAGTAAATTACATCAATCAAACTATAAACCTTTTCACACAGTTGTTCTGTGTGTTGGTATGTTTAATTTGGCTGGCGTATGTTGTGGGTATTTTACTTAAACGCACACAATCCATGGTATTTTCGAGTGCTGAAATCCAAGGTTTAATATATTTTTGATCAATTAGGCTTTAATTTGACTTTTTAGTATCTGGTTCATCCCGACATACTACCATTTAGATACGATTGGGTCACATTTCTCCCACAGAAGGTTGCTCATGTTTCAAGTTTTTGAACGTAAATGCTCGTTGATCAGAACGTTTGCATCCTACAATTTTACGGCTCCACGACTTGCCTTGGACAAATACATACCTTTTCTTATTTTCCTATCGATTATAATAACATTTACTCTTTAGCTATTTAATTGCCCTGACATTTTTCTAAGCGTTTTACTGTAAAAGAAAAAAGAAAAAAAAAGCAGGAAAAAGGATGATAAATAAAAAAGCCAAGGCCTAATAATTTTTGACAAGATGGAAGTCATTCGAATGATAGAATGAAAATTAACTTTTCACACCAAAAAGTAATTTAAAAAATACAACAAAAGCAAAACAGAACAAAAAAGAAACAATCCAGAACAAAACAGAACAAAACAAAACAAAAACCAAAAAAAAAAAACATAATAAAAACATTTAACAATTTAACGAAAAAAAAAAAAAAAACAATAACAAAAAACAAAAAAAAAAAAACCAAAAAAACCCCCAACTCAACAACAACAACAAAACCTAACCCCCCCCCCCCCCCAAAAAAAAACACAAAAAAAAAACGCGTTTCGGCTATTTAGGCATTATATGAATTTTATTCTACTCTAGTCTGAAATAACAATTTACACAAATTTTGGCCAGGAAACTGGTCCATAAAATATCGATCGAATAAAATGACCCTCATCTTGTTAAAAACTCTCAAACATGGGAATTCCTCGAAGTCCCAGGTTTGAAATGTTTTGATAAGACGAGGGTCATATTTCAATCGACCATATTCAAAATACAAGTTTATTGGCCATTTTTTGGGGGTTAAAAATGTCTTTTTCTCAGAATATGGCAGTATTGTGTAAATTCCTTCGTGGTAAATTCTGACCATTCTCAGAACACTCCTGTCCGCAGGCATCCTCGTCTGTAAGTTTCGTGTATTTAGGCGAGACAAGTTCTGGAAGATGTAGTGTGTTAGAGGGTGTCGTTCGTGCGAAATGTTGCTTAGGAATTCCGGCGGAATTTTCACTGACCTGCTTGCTGTAGCTACTCGTATTGTCAGGGCTCGTTAATGTCTTGGGAGTAAATTCCATGGGCTATTTGATATAGTGCCAGTATGACATTGATACAAGTATATTGGATTGAATAGAACGGACGTAGTATTGGTATTAGTAGAAGTAGTAGTAGTAGTAGTAGTATTAGTAGTAGTAGTAGTAGTAGTAGTAGTAGTAGTAGTAGTAGTAGTAGTAGTATGTAGTTGTTGTAGTTGTAGTAGTTGTGGTAGTTGTAGTAGGACTAGTAGCAGTAGAAGTAGTTGAAGTAGTTGTATATTCATAGTAGTAGGAGTAGTAGTGGTAGTAATAGTAGTAGTAGTAGTAGTAGTAGTACTACTACTACTACTACTACTACTACTACTACTACTACTAGTAGTAGTAGTAGTAGTAGTAGTAGTAGTATTAGTAATAGTAGTCGTAGTAGTAGTATTAGTAGTAGTGGAAGATTCAGTAGCAGAAGAAGCAGTAGTGACAGCTGAATAAAAATAAGTATAAGAAAAAGTTAGAGTAGAGTACATCAGCAGTAAAAAGAGGTACGCCATTCGTGCTTCAAACTCTATAGAGTAACCAGTTAACCAAATTCCGCAAAAAAATAAATAAATAAAAAAATAAATAAAGGAGGGACCGAATGTACTTAGAGATGATAACGGTTTCCAGTTTCCAGAATAGAGATGTTAGTATTCATTTATTTTGCCTTTATGAGTCGCCCTTAATTCATATTTATACATTTTTGGGTTTCATAGCTCTCACTTTCATCTCGATCTGAAAATGAGTGTTTGAAACAGAGGCAGATAAAGCAGAGAGAATAATACAAGAAATACCCCCCCCCCCCCAAAAAAAAAAAAAAAAAAAAAAAAAAAGAAACAAAAAAAAAAAAAACCAACAAACAATCAAAACAACATAAACAAAAACAAACAGACAAAAAACCAATTAAAAACAAAACAGCCTAGGGATTGAACCTCCGATCCCCAGTCGAGACAGGCTGATTATGGTGGGATGACTTTTTAAAAAACATTTTATACTCTCTGTTTTGCCGGGTACGGCTTCATACACATTATTTCAGATCTGTATCTTACACCCGTGCCTTCTCCCTAATTTGTCATTCTAATGTCTTTCCTCGTTTAATGTTGAGCTCTTCTCGTATGACTAAGGATCGCGCTCACTAACAGTTTGTAAAGGCCTATTTAAATTCCACCTCGAGACCGGGAACGTGGCAAGAGATGACCTTTATGTTTTGGAGCACCTGTCTCTTAAATGTTTTTCTTTATGCAGTTAGGCTAAAGTTCCACACCTATCTCTCTCTCTCTCTCTCTCTCTCTCTCTCTCTCTCTCTCTCTCTCTCTCTCTCTCTCTCTCTCACCGCCGGCCTCATCACAATCTCCTCCTCATATTCCTCATCCTGCTCTTCCTCCTTTTCCTTTCAACTTTTCATTTCTATTTTTTTTGCGCATCAGCCGATAGTTTGTGGAGATAAAACAAAGCAAGAGGAAAAAATCGGTATGAAACAATATTTCTGTCAAAAAGAAAAAAGAAAAAGAAAGACAAAGAATTGCAATAGCAACTTGCATGCCTGATGGCTCGTCAAGTGTTGTTGTTGATTTGGAATGCTTGTAAAACGCTTTGAGCACAGTTAGTTGATATTACGCTTTACAAAAGCCAACGTTAAAATCAATTAATCTGTTTTCTTCTTCAACAGGACTTGCCCCGTTCGTGTTCATCAGAAGAAAGTTTTGGCGAATCCTCAAACCCCAACGACAGTTTCCATCATCAACACCGATCTCGAAAGCGTCAACACTCATCACTCGAAAACTGCCCTGGCGGCTCCTCCTCCTCCCACGGAAGTGCCGGCATCAACTGCGACAACAGCAATAACAACGACAATTCCTCTCGCAAAATCCGCCGCAAAAGTCCCCAGACGCCGGAAGAGCTTCAGATTCAACGCAGCATGGCAAACGTCCGCGAACGCCAAAGAACAGAGTCCCTGAACGAAGCTTTCTCCCAACTGCGGAAGATCATTCCAACTCTTCCATCGGACAAACTGAGTAAGATACAGACACTGAAACTTGCAAGCAGATACATCGATTTCTTGTTCCAAATCCTGCGCAGTGATGAAGCAGAAATGAAATATTTCCCTTCGAGTTGTAGCTACATGGCACATGAAAGACTCAGCTATGCGTTCAGCGTATGGCGTATGGAAGGGGCATGGCATATGACTGGATAAAAAATGTGAATGCATTATACATAATAATAAAAGAGGTGATTTATATTTTAACACTTGATAAGACTCAATCAGAGAAAAATCGCTATTTTTTGTCATTTAGTGATTGCAAGAGGAATCTTATAATTTGCCTTCTTTGCCTGGGAGAACAATATCGTGATTGTTTCGGAAGTTCAGCTTTACCCGGATGATTCTAAGGAGTCCAATTATATTGAAAAACAGTTTGAATTCATTTTCTATCTGGTTGTTATCTAGATGGTTTTAAAAGTCACATCCTTATATAGAAATAAAACAGAGCGAAAGAAAAGTACGATTCTTCAAATCAAATTCACATAATCTGTTTAAAAAAATGGACAATAGGAAACAATAGTGTGATGTCAAAACACTGGTTCCAATCTCCTTGGGAGTGTCAAACCAGTCCTTTGGAGGACTGGATGCACACATTATGCAAGTGATCTTCTTCTCTAACCTAAATAAATGCCGGTCGCCAAAAAAGATAATCCATTCTCGCTCTTTTACGATTCGTAACCATACGAATCTGCATATTCATCCTGCTACTAAAATAGTTATGCAACCTTATGATTCAATATTTAACAATATCATTTATCCATTGTCCAGAGGACTGGTTACATTTTTTCAAAGAGTTTTGCACCGGAAGAGAGAAATGTGTGACGTCACGACTTCCTATACGGACTACATTGATGACATAGCTATTTATGTGTTATTTCATTGCTGATTTCATCAAGGATGATAACACAAATCAAATATTGATTCTTGATATGGATAACTACAATTTATAATAATATTGTGCTGACCAATCTCAATTGATGGTATGCGTTTAAGTAAAATATTTTTTAAAAAGTTAAAAATAAAGTTGTGCCCCACAGATCGATCGTACCAACACACAAGACTGTGTGTAACCTTAAATATTAATACTGCCTTGAAAAAACACGTTTTCATAATTTTGGCAAGAAAAATCGTCCTTCTCATCTTGGCAAAAACTCTCAAACGCGGAACATTGGGAAGACCCGTGTTTGAGAATAATTGCTAAGGTGAGATCCATTCTATTCGATTGATATTTGAAGGACGAGTTTTCTGGTCAAAATTTTAAATTCGTGTTTTTCTAGAGTGTGGCAGAATAGTATGTTAGAACGAATCACCAAACTGACAGTCTAAAATAAAACATAGCAAAGAGTCAAAGAGCCGAGTGACATCAACTTCATTCATTCTGTATAAAAAAAAAGAATGATAACTCCTTTGGCATGGATTCGGCGCTCTCATTCATACAATCTGTTCTTACAAGGATTGGCTGCTGAATAAATCAACCAAACACCTCATATCGGTGTTATGTCGAGATGGACCAGATGTCAGCAAGTGGCTTTAAAACCAAAATGACCAGTAGCAAAGGTGACCTGTCATCTCAAAACGGTATTATGTTCGGGATGAAACTCATGCCTGTGATTGGATTTTGAGCTGCTTAACCCTTGACTCAAATTTTGAGTTAAAATAAATTATGTCTTCGCTTGGGAGAATCAGTTGGGGTCCCGATAAGGGACCGAGAACGAGGTCAACTCGCACCGCCTCTAGTATGAGTTTGATTTACTAGTACATAACATGCATATATATATATATATATATATATATATATATATATATATATATATATATATATATATGTAATCTATTATCTAAAAATATATTATACACATAATATACGAGGGGCGAGTTGGCCAAGTGGTTAAGGCATTACACTTTGACCCGGAAGGTTCCGGAGTTAGAGCCCCACTTCGTTTCTTTTTTTTTTTTTCCTCTTGGGCAAGACTATTAATCCCCATTTGCTCACTTTGGTCAACATGGGTGCCTCCTGTTGACATCAGACGTTTTTTTTTTTTGATGAATGGTCTATATTGCCTCATGGGATGCCTGGGCTTCCGGCACGCCGAAAAGCGTAATTAAAAAAAAAATATCGTCAAAATACTGTGATTAGCGTATTCTCCTTATATTGGTTCCAACAATGTAATTACCTTTACAAAGTTAAGTTTATTATAAAGGTGCACCTAAAAAAATGTTGTTGTTTTTTTCAATCCAAAAAGCAACAAAACAATTTTCTCAGCCCACATCTACGTCAAATTACAGTGGAATCCTGATAAATTTGACACTACCGGATCAAAAAAATTCGTTGACTTTAAGTAACTTAGACTTTATCCATTATCAGTGGAACACACTTAGATAAAGGAAAGAAAAGTTTGGACCAATAAGAGAAATTGACTTTATGCAATAAGAGAAAGTGACTTTATGCAGAAGTTGATTTTAAGAGTGTTGACTTTATACGGATTCCACGTTATTTGAAGAGGTAACTTTCAAAACCTGCTAAATCATATCCTGATGGAAAATGAGTTAGACTACCACTTGTAAGCAATCTTTTGGAATAGAATTTCCAGATAAAATTTGAAGTTTCAAAATACTCAGGGTATTATTCTTTGAGGTGAACAAGACAAGTCTAGCTCCTCTTCAAGCCACTACATTAAAGGGCAGAGACTGCATGCAGGGCTTTCTAAATGAAGAATTGAAGAAAATGTGACTTAGAAAGTTTTAAAAGTCATCTCCTCATTTTCATTGTGATATTTTAAAAAGAGCAAATTTGTGACCCATCGTCTCAAAACAGATCATTATGTCGATATGATTTAGGTTCTGGATATTGAATGAATGATAGCCACAGATTATATTATGAGGCAGTGGGTTAATATCACTTCGTTACGGTCTAGGATAAATATAACACTCCTTCCATTACAAAAAACAAACAAACAGACAATCAAACAAACACGCAAACAAAAACAAACAAACAAAAAAAAAAAGAAAAAAAAGAACAAAAATATACAAACAAACAAACAACAAGCAAGCAAAGAATCATACAAAAGAAACAATTAAAACAATAACAAAACAAAACAACAACATCGAAACAAAAACAAACAAACAAAACAATCCAACAAAAACAAGCAAACAAAAAAAAAAAACCCCAAACAAACCCAAACCCCCACAAACCTTGAAGGTTTGTATTTCTCATCATTTTATCCCAGAGTTCACTTTTTAAAGTTTGATCGTCTCGACATATTATAACCGTTTTGAGACGATGGGTCACATTTATTATTTTTCATCAGTACATCCATTTAAGATTGAAGATTAATCTTTTAATGAGGATAAAAATAAGGAAATTTTGTATCTAAGTTTATGAACTAAGAATTAGATGTCATTTTGGGCACATTACTAATAGATCATTGAATTCTGGCATAATCCATTCTATCTAAACAATGGCACCATTTTGAACACTCAGTGCACAATATCGGATTTCTTACATTCTTGCTCTTTGAAATTCCGGACGTGTTCTCAACGCTGCATGAGTTTACGAGAGTTCGAATTCCAAATCGTAAGAGTGTAAGAAATCATTTATTCTGCCTCTCAATCGATTCTGGTTTCGTTAACTCATTTTCAAAAATATTTAAATGATATCTACTTGCTTTTTTAAAAATAATCTAATTTTAGGGAAATTTAATGTTTGATATTCTGACATCAAATATCTTTATTGTAAACTTGATATCATTACGCGTTACTATTTTTTATGAGGTGAGAGGAAATAATCAGTAATCTACAGTACTCTGACCCCCCCCCCCCCATAAATTTAGATTTTAGTCAGGAAAGATCTTCCTTCAAATATCAATCTATTAAAATTATCCTCGTCTTGTCAACAAAGTCTCTCAAACCTGGGACTTCCAAGCAAAGTTTTCAAGAAAGTCGCGGGTTTGAGAGTTTTTGACAAGATGAGGGCCATGTTAATCGATCATTATTTGAAAGACGTTTCCTGATCAAAACTGTTGATATATGATGGTCTTTTTTTTTAAATGGTACCACAGTACTGCTACATAGTTTTAAAAAATCAACGCTTTTCACATTTAGATAATAAATGAAGACAAGAAAGCAAATCATTTTTAGCATTTTTTTTTCTTTCTTAGTATCGGACTTAACCCTCTCCTTACCAACTATAGGAAAATCGTCACATTCGTTACGATACAACCAACATTTTTCTTATTCAAATTTCTTTTGTACATCATAAAATTTAAAGAAATGAACAGTGTGTTGTAGAGCATGATTTGCTAAAGAAATTATGTATCGCAAGAATTTTACTGCTATTATGTCTTGAGTGATAAAAAAATATAGTTTGTGTTAGATGGGTGTGAAGTTTTAGGGAAAATCTTGAAAATGGCTGGTAAGGAGAGGGTCAATGTATTACGAGATTTTATAAACATTGGCTTGTGATTGCCTTTGGATACATAAAGCTTGTCTTTTCTTATCCTCTGGATTTTTAAATTTTCTTTTTGTCTTGAAAATCTGCTCTCGAATTACAGTATTGGAAGTAGGTTTAATGACTTGACAAAATCAATTATTCATTTAAATATACTCTGCATTTAGGAATTAAGGAATATATTTGGGAGTTAACGATGATGTCACCAGGAATAATCTTAGTGGCAAGTAAGCAAAATTTGGGCCAATAATCTTGCCAAAGGAAAAAAATAATCCCGAATGTGCTTAAATGAGGGCTCGAATGCTGGACCACCTGGAAACAATGCAGTGTCTTAATACCTCAACCACCTTAACCCCCCCCCCCCACACACACACAATTAGTTGCTGCCAAGGCAACAAAATACATATAATATAAATTTTATTTGAATTATGATTAATTACACCATTGAAAGAAAGGTCATGCAGAGCATTATTTGCATTATTTCATTTGTCTACATATTTCGTCTTGGTTGTGTTTTCAAGTTTATGACTGTGCCTTTGTTATGATTTATGAATAAAGTATAACATTTATATCTATATGCATATTTATCGATCTTCTGTGATTTTTAAAACCTTCATTTCAACATTGGTAACGAAGCCTGTTGTATTTAAGTGATACATTAGGCATTAGAGAACAGACACTATTAATGAACGATAAAGATATGCAAAAGTGCGTGTGAACCAGTATCAGAAAAAGCAGAAAGAAATATAAAAGAACGAAAAAATCGTCTCAACTGGGGATCGAACCTCAGACTCCCTGATTACCGGTCTGTTCGCGGTAATCAGGAAGGCTGACTTTTTGGTATTGTTTTTTTTATCCCTTGCTATTTTCTTTCTGCTTTGTATATATATATATATATATGGGGGTCCCGGTAGCTCAGTTGGTTGAGCACTCGCTTCACACGCAAAGGGACCAAGATCAATCCCGGGTGCAGTCGAGATTTTTTCGGACTCCCCTGTCCACCCAGCAGTGAATGGATAACTGGGTCTGTTAGATTTGGTGGATAATCTAGCGTCCTATCCAAAGGATAGCAAGCAATTTCTATTGTCCGTTTTACGCGAAAGAATCCGGGATACACTCCGGCTCCATGGGCCCAATGGCTCTGAAGGACTACTTTAAAAAAAAACTTTGTATATGTATGCCGCTTTTTCTTACACTTTTTCAGAGCTATACCTGTTGTATTGCCATTCCAAAGACTTAATGCCAAATTTGCATCTTAATAACAAAACCCATTTTTCTTGATTTGGTAGGAAAACATTCTATTTTATCCTGTCCTCCTCCAAACGGTATAATGTCGGGTCATTTAGATGCTAAACGTTAGGGGAACAAAAAGTTGTTGTATTAGTAGTAGTAGTAGTTCCAAAGACTGAATTCGTCGACTCAAATGAAACCTGCTGTTAATTTCACTTCGTTTTGGTGGATAATTTAATAAACATTATTTTATCATTTTTTTAAAACACAACAAAACAAAACGAAACAGACATACAAAACCACCCACAAAAAAAAACAAAAAATAATAACAAAAAAAAAAAAAAAACAAAAAACAAAACAAAACAAAAAAACAAAAACAAAACAAAACAAAACAAACTAATCATTGTATAAGTTCTAAATTCACATATTTTATGAGTCAGATTCATCCTGACATAATACCGTTTTGAAACGAACGGTCACATATTATAGCGTCTTACTTAAAGTGACAGAAATGGAAGTTTCCCATTTATTTTCTGGTCATCTTAATCATAAAATCCAAAAGTGATTTTTTTCTATATGGACTTTTGAAATAAGTCAAATCTCAGCGGCAATGAAGTGCCGCCAAGCGATCGATGGAAAGATGCATTGCATAAGGTCACACACGGCGTTGGGGTATTCGAACTCGGTACGTACCTCTTAGGAACGCGGAAAAGACCATACCGCTATGTCACGATGCTTCCTGTTAGTGTTAGATTTTACTTTAACAACAACCGGAGAAACGTTTAGGGTCAACAATCCAGCAATCCAGGAGGGAGAAAAAAAAAGTTGGAAGGCACTTTTCCTTAACTTACATCGGAGAGATAAAAAAAAAGAGGAGTTGGAAGGTACTTTTCTCAAACTTACATCTGCAAGAAAGGAAAACCCCTTTCCGTTCTTCGCTAGCGCTGTTCGTAATTGAGGCATTCAACGACATGTACACCCGATCACACCCGATTACATTCATGAATAATGTAAAAATCTTA
>NC_088361.1:91214684-91267184 GCF_034508935.2 Berghia stephanieae | reverse complement strand
TATCGTCATTATAGGTTAAAAAACAACATTTTTGGTGTAAAATATCATTATCTGTGTTAATACCCGTTTTCCGGCCTAATTTGTGGGTCTGACATAAAAAAGAGAAACATAACAATCTTGTGACAAAGTTCCACAAAAGTAATGAAGGAATGACCTCCATATTCATCCTCTGATCAACATTGTACCATAGTGTGTCGCCATAGAGAGACTTTACGGCTTTAGCTTATGGGATTTTAATTAGAACATTATAAAGTTGAGAATCAAAATGTTATAACAAAATTGATGTCAAAATTCATAAGTTGGATTATAATTCAAAATACAAACATCTTATCAAAAAATCTCTCTATGGCGACATACTACATAATCTTTGTGATAACTGGAAATTTTCAGACACTTTCATTCAATAGATTCTGAGAATCGTTTGACACAGTATCCCATACTTTAAGAAAATTGACATACTGAAAAAAATGGCAAAATAGCTTTCCGTTTTTCACACTTTTTTTTACTACCTGTACCCTATTCGACTGTGTTTTTCGTGCCTTTATCGTCTACTTTAAGAATTTGGACTTCAATAATATTATTTTAAAGATAATTAAATATATTTTTTCAACAAAATCTCAAAATCAATTTTTTGAAGGATTTTCCTAATAATTAGACCCAAACGGTCCCTTGATAAACTAACTTATTAATGAATAATTTGTCTAAAAAATAATAACATTTTTGTTTTGTAAACGGAGTGGCATTGCTAAGTTTCAATCAAATTTATATACAATACTATAGTCAGATTTTAAATAAGTGGCGCGTGTTTTTCTTCTTTTTCTCAGTTGTCCCCCAATGCACAGCTACAATAGTTTGTATGAACCTCTGAATCAATTTGTCTTAATCAAAAATATTTTTACATTAATTGTAAAACAATAGGAAAGAATTTCGCCTATAACAGTTATATTAAAATCGATAACTGGTAAGGATCGTAACTCGCAGATGATTTACATTATCAAAATTATGACTTTTTCGCTTACTCATTTTGAAGGAATTCGTTAAAAGAGAAAGTTCAGTTAATTGAAACTTAAACGATATACATTCAGTAATCTGATTGTGAAGGAACGAATGGCAATCCTTAACTATCAGACATCTACATTTTATAACTATCAATACACATTACTGATGAATACAAATGAAAGTGAACATAACGCACTTTCAACATCTTTTTGATTGCAAAATCTATAGAAATAGCTTGTGTTTTTGGCAAAGAGGATTACATAAATTTTATGTATACTGGCCAAAAGTAGAAATTCATCAATTTATGATACATTGTTTCCACATAAATATGTACATGTGTTCAGCAATAACAACAACTACAACAACACAACCAACAACAACAAAGACATACTGGATACATCAATCATCACATTCTAATGACGAGGATTAGGAAAAGGAGAAATAAAACGACTATGGAATGATTTCGTGGCATTACTCTATCCAATGAAATCTAATTTTCCTCCAGTTTGCTTAGGTTGGAGCATGCCCTTTCCCACACTTCCCTTGTTATAACATTTATTGCTCGTCGGTGAGAGTAAATTTGGTGTTCCACCTCTCATCTTTCCCGTTACTTGGGTCCAAATGAGCTCGATTGGATTGCGCTCACAGTGATATGGGGAAAGTCGTCAACATCTTTTCAAGCCTCATTGATTAGACAGTCTGCTTTGAAAACTGTTTCTGGTTTGTTTCTTATTGTGTATAGTTGAGCCTTTGATAAATAGTCAGAATATGTAGTGCTGTCTGATAGGAGCCATGGAATAATATCAGTTTTTATAGATGCTGAAGTTGGAGCATAGAGCTGATCATGGGCCACATAATTGTAGCGTTTACCAATGCAATACGGCTGAGTGTTTCGGGGAAAGGCAGCAAACGGTTCTTTATCCAGTCTTCTAACACCTCTTCATTGACCCCAGAATGATAGTCACTATCTTCCAGATGATGCAGAAAAAATGTTATGGCATTCACCTTAATACCCAGTATCTTCACCACCTGCAAGAATATCAATGATCCTCTGTCCAGAACTCACGTGCACTGAGTTCCATACGTCTTTGGATGATATCGATATCAAAGTTGTCTTGGATCCTTTTCCTATCACGTCGTTCCATACTGGTGGTCTCTCCGTCGTATTTCGATAATCATATTCTCGGGGTTGATTGTGAAATTCCAATTCCATTATTATTATCATTATTATTATTATTATTATTATTATTATTATTATTATTATTATTATTATTATTATTATTATTATTATTATTATTATTATTATTATTATTTTTATTATTATTATTATTATTACTATTATTATTATTATTATTATTATTATTATTATCATTATTATTATTAATTCCATAGCCGGCCTCTTTAATGGCTTATCGATAGGCACAAGAAGATTTCTTTTCGCAGCTTACGAGAGTGTCGTATCGTATCCTATAGTTTAAAAGCGTATGTTTTAAAATCCTTTAAATATTCTGCCGAAATGTTCGTTCACAGATACAATTTTTTCAAAGTTATATAAACATCATTCGTCGTTAATAGGACAATATTGAGTATATTGTAATCAGTATTTCAAATGATTTAAAACTAGAGATTTCATATCTGAGATTACGACATGATGTAGATAATAAGCAATAAATCATAAATTCAAAATTTAAGGCAAACTAAATAAGTTATTGCAGTCAACGCGAATCGTTTTTAATTCGGAAACAAGTATGACGTGAACTCATAATCACTAGCCGGAACTACGTGTCAACACAATATTCTTTTGGAAAAACTATGAATTCATGTCATATTTTGGGGTGTGTAACTTTTTTACTTTTTTTACAGTGTAAAATCTCGAATTTTATGACAGCTGTTTTAAAGTAGTTTTTTATTGGTCTTAAGAAAACTTTTTTTGATATGGCATCAACAAGGTCCAAACTCTATATTCAGTTAAAACAAATTGATTCAAATGTTGACACAAATTTTTACAACTTTTGATAGAGGGACAGCTGAGAAAAACCAGAAAAACACGCGCCATTAATAAAAAAATCTGACTATAGTTTCAAAAATACAGGTCAAAACGCGCACGCTTGAGTTCTGAAACGAACCATAGGAAACACAAATACACAATTAATTTTACATCAAATTCTAACCATCCATCTAACACGTCAAATGATCAAAAGAAAAGGAAAAAATAAGCAATCGAAAAATAATAGCCACCAACAAACTAAACAATCTACCAAGAGACTGGCAAAATTACACCAACTTCCACTGCCGTTTGCCTAGCCAACTGACAGACCAACCAACTTACAAAACTCCATTTGCAAATTTTGAGAAGTTTTGAATCGTACATCTCAAATGGATGACCAGTGTCCAATATAGCGGCCATCCAACCACCAAATGACGACGTTTTTACACAAAATTTAAATGCTTCATGAATATTACATTTATGACACAAATACCACAACAAACCCATCAATTTGCAAATGCTTAATTAACACATTAGGAGCAGGCACGGGTGTAAGAGGAGGCAGATTAATTTTTTGGGGTAATTTTTTGTCGTTTTTATTCCTTTCTGTTTAGTCTGACACTGTTCATAACACCTTTTCGACGAAGTGGCCGAGTGGCACTGTGATCAGGAGGGTCCCGGGTTCGAGCCCCGCTTCAGGCACTTTCGTATATTTTTCTTTGGGCAAGATTCTTAACCTTCCAATTTGCTCACTTGGACAACATAGGTGATTCCTGATGACATCAGACATCCTGCTTAATGGATTATCTAGATTCTCTCATGGAATGCGAAAGTGCTTAATATTTTTTAGACATTGATTGCCTAGACAAACCAACTGACAGAACTACAGACATTGGAGGTGCTGCAAACCAACTTCTCTTTGTTTATCAAATGCTCACATCGCTCATTCAACAATAACACACAGGGTTTCGGTTAAAAATGAAAGGGACTTCATCAAGTTTCACAACCTGTGCAATTCCGTACCACGGGGTAATCTTGCCCATATATAATAATAGAATTACGAATTGTGACAATGAAATCGCGTTGTTTGACACACAGAATAGGCTCCCAAACCGTTTAATTAATAGATCGTGACCACAATTTTCCAAAAGAATAGATGAGTGTACTTTAGGATTCATAATATTTAATTTTAGTGTTCGTTTTAATTCATATTACCAACAAACACAGATACCTTTTTGGGATTAATTACAATCGGTTTATGTATGGAAAGATTCACACATTCGACTACATCTTGGAATCGAATGATAGTACAGTGTACAATGATAATATTTATTCTGTTGTCATGACAATCCTCTGTTAGTTTTTCGCGATCATTATTTACCAAACATTACATACACTGCATACTTTTTGCCAGTTTGATGGATCGTATATTTTCACTTCACGTAAAATGTTGACGTTACCAACCACTAGAACAACTAGCTTATTGAGTACCATATGATGAAATTCATTTTGGACATATCCCACTATGTTTCTCCGTCATATTCAGTGCCATCTGGAGCTCGATTGTTTGGTTGAATAAAAAACAGAATAATATTATAAGCATTGAGAGTCAATTTTGTTGTGTGTAGTGATAGATCTATCAATCTTTTCATTTATAACAAAGTTTATAATTCAACTGAGAAGTAAGCTGCCACTTCGACATATTTTAAGTTAAATGTTAAGATTGGAAACATTTTTTGAAGATTAATTAATTTGATCGTCTAGCGTTGTGATGGGATAATTCTCTACGAATTTGTTACGTTTCCTTTCATCAGCCATGGGCTTCGAGATCAAGATTCGGTCGAAAACCGATGCTCAGCTTGTACAATATTATAAAGACATAATACCGCTCTCATCCTTCTGATTTCATACGCAGCCGTTTTATCGTCCACTTTCTGCGGCATGATGCTGAGCCCAGCGTCCATCGCCTGGTTGATGTTCGCAAGACTTTCATGAAGCTTCAAAATAGAGGTATACATATGTCTCTGCTCTAAGGAAAGATTGGCTGACTCCTGGTTCAGACGAGACGCCTCTGCATCAAATAAGCGTAGACGTTCCTCGTGCTTTGTCTGAAATGAAAAACAAAAACAAAAGCGAAACAAATTTTAAAAAACCAACAATACTAACATTAACCCCCCCCCCCCGGCCAAAAAAAACAAAAACAAACAAAACCCAACAAAAAATTAACAAATAAAAAAACAAAACCAAAACAAAACAAACAAGAGATCTCATCGCATAAAGAAGGTGTCTTGTCGTCGTAAACGTAATGCAGAAATCTGAAGTTTTGAGTCTTTATTATGAATAGTTTATGAGATTTAATGCTTAAAACAAACTTAGGCCCTTCCTCGCCGAGGCATTCCATGAAGGAATATAGATAAGCCACCAAGCAAACGTCTGATGCCAGCAGGAATCACCCATGTTGTCCAAGGTGAGCAAATTGAGGGATAGTAATCTTCACAAGAAAAAAAAATAACAGAGCCTGAAGCGGGGCTTGAATCTAAGACCCTCCGTTTCAAAATGGAAGCTATAGCAATTCGGCCACCTCGATTTAATATTCTTAATTTAAAAATTGACTGTCAATCCGACAAAGACAACGCTCATTTTATACATGCTTACGGTGAGAGTATGTGAATAAAGAGTCTTTTCCAAGGACTCAACTATGCGCCGCTCAGAGCGGGACTCGAGCCCAGGACCTCCCGATTCATGATTAGACCACAGCCTTAACATTGCTCTAGACCATTTAAAATTCAAAATCCCCTCTTGCTGTCCAGATTCCAAGTCTTTTACTAACTCAGGTCTTCTACCTCAGTATTATTTGGAAGAAAAACGCCGAAAAAAGGAAAAAAAAAAAAAAAAGAAAAAAAGGGACGTAATCAAGATTCATAACCTGTGTAATGCCGTATCCACTCACCCGTCTTGCTCATATCTAAAATGGAAGGAACGAAGTTAACGTCACTCAGCTCTTTGTTATTATTTATAGACTGCCTGTTAGTGATTAGTTCTCATTATATTATATTAATCAGACAATGAACGTTAAAGCTGATACACAGTTTTGTGTGTTGGCATATTTATTTGACTGGCGGCTGGTGTGAGTACTTTGCCTAAACGCATAGCATCATAAATAGAGATGGACGCATTACGACTATCATATCACAACATATCACTAACATATCATTAACATATCACAAATGCGAGACGATCTTAGAACTCGTATTTTCGACAGGGGATTATGCTGCTACAATGCCGTTCTCGGGGGAAAGAAACGCGTATTCAAAATTTTGCCCATAAAACTCGTCCTGCAAACATTCATCGATTACAATTACTTTCATCTTAGCAAAAAACTCTCAAATCTGGGACGTAAGTCGCGCAAAACAGGACTCGAGACATTAAAGATATACGAACGTGAGTGCCATACCACCAGATCACAAAGCGTAATTTTTAAAAATTAAAAATCAATAAATATGAACTGTCATGGAGAGCAGTCCCATATTGTCATCATGCTCAATGACCTTCACAATGTTTCATTTATTCCCCTCACACGTGGGTCAATATTTCCATTTTATTCAGTGCCTGTCGCCTGTTAAGCGTCATTTTGTTCTCTCTTGCAATATTCTTTACTGCTTTTAGCCCAGTACTCTTTTACACCTATGTCGAACTGGGAAATGTTGGAAAAGTGTGTTTTCCAAGAACACAACACCGAAACAAAAATTGTTCCATAATTACTGTCACCCACTTGGACACTGACTAAGCTTAACATTGCTTGACTTTGTGGCAGCAGCCTCTTATGGTTTTCACTCTACTATGTTATGACGATCGACCCAATCAGCAATGTCCGGTCCGCATTCGTGCACCGTCGCAAACCCGCCGGGTAGCATCGTCACAACACACCGTTCGACTAGATGCTCTGCCGTCTCAGGTTCTAGCCCACAGCGGGTACATGTTGGACGGGTAGAAAGACCCCACTGATGAAGCGCACTGGCCGTGAGGCAGCTCCTCGACCGAAGCCGATTCGCATTCACCCAGTGTCTCCTCTTACTAGTATCAAAGCATGGCAACTTCTCACCAAGCTTAGAGGTTACGTCCCCGCCCCCACGAGGGATTGAATTCGTCCAAACCGACTTCCATCTCGTATATGCAGCTCTGTGCATAGTCAGAGATTCTGCGTACAAGGGTTGCCGGGACTTATTTCGGCTCAAAACGGGGGCGCCGTCCATTATGCGCTTCAGAGGGGTATCCCCATTCCCTCTCTCTTTGATCTTACTCAGCCAGTTTCCCGTAATCGTCTCCCTCCGGACATCGGGGGGCTGGATCGCTGTCATTATCGGGCCCCATTCTATAGAAGTTGTTGCTAGCGTTCCTGACACTATGTGCATCGACTTGCGAAGTTTTACATCCACCTTCTCAACGTTTCTGCTTCTACCCCACACTGGAGCGTAATACTCCGTGGTGGAATAGCATAGTGCCAGGGCGGACGTTGTCAAGAGCGTTTGGCTAGCGGCCCAAGTCGATCCCGCCAGCTTCCTCAGAAGACTGTTCCGCTTCTCTATCTTCCGGGCAACCCCTTCGAGATGCACCCGATAGGTAAGGCTGCGAGACTTTGTGGCAAGACTGTACTCGCAGAGCCACTAAGCCACAGTTGAGACGGTGAGAGAGAATCAATAAAGGACATTACCTGCATATCCCGCAGTTCTTTTTTCATCCGGGTGATCTCGGGGTCTTCTTTGAAATTCTCCAGTTCCTCTATAGCTTTGACACGCCCGAACTTTCTCATCATCTCCTTGTCACATTCATTGTCATAATCTCTCAGCCTACAAAATTACAAAGGGGTTGATTGTGATAAACCATAGTTCAAGGCATGTTAAAATGTTCCATATAATAACTTTTTAAAATGGACTTATACATCGATTTACGCTAGGAAAGAGTTGCTCCCCTTTATTATTAGCTAATTAATTTTAGTTACTGCTTAATTAGTTATTATTCATTAAGTCCATTGTTTAAAATATTATTTGTGCTTACAAATATCAGAGTGGCATGCCCTAAAGATGGATGACCTTTTTGCTCCTGACTTTCCATCTATATGTTGTTGCGATATATTTGTACGAGTATATACTCAGTAATGAATTGTTCTCTCACATTTAATCACTTAACGCTTCTGAGTTAAGTGATTCCTCAATATTAATCTGGGGTTATAAATGTATTAATTATGATCAATCAGTTTATTTATGGCTCAGTTTGCCATACCTCGATTCACACACAAAGGGATGTGATCGGTCCCGAGTCCCAGTCGAAGTCCAGACTATATTTTCTGATCCCCCTGTCCACGTTACAGAGATTGGGTAGCTGGATTTGTATGATCTGGTGGAAAGTTCTTTGTGATAGACTTATGTAGCAAGTAATTGCTATTGTCAGTTTAACGCTATTGGCAATGGGACAAAATTCGGCTCCATAGGCCAAATAGTCATGAAGGAATACTTTTCAGTCTATTCTTATTACAGCTCTGAAGGACTACTTTTCAGTGAACATCCCTTATGGCTCTGAAAGACTCCTTTTCAGTCTACGCTCCTTATAGCGCCGAAGGACTTTATTCAGTCTACTCTTCCTATGACTCTGAAGGACTACCTTTTAGTAGCTATACTCTTCTTATGGTCTAACGCACTACCTTTCAGTCTTCTCTTCTTAAGGCTCTGAAGTACCTACTTTTCAGTCCACACTACTATTTGTGAAGGTAAATCATTAGAAAGTTTGATTGACATAATAGCCTCTGGGATTGGAAGCATTCTAATTTCTTCTTTTAACATTACAACACTGTTTTGAACGTATATCTACATTATGGAAATAAAAGAGCTACAACTATATTATCAATCAATTAGTTGAACAATATGTAAAGTTATGCTTTCAGTGTATAAGTTTTCCCTGTTTTTTTCCCCAATTGATTGTTTATATATATATATATATATATATATATATATATATATATATATATATATATATATATATATATATATAAATAAAGAATAGTTTGATTATGTTATAAAAATCAGTAGCCACCAAATCAATTCTTTAAAATATAAACTGATGCAAGAAACGCGAGCCTTTTTATTGCGCAGTATAATGCAATTTGCTCATATCTGATTATAATTGAATCCCAAGCAAACAACAGCATGTAGGACGAGTCATGACGTCTGTCAGGCGCTATTAATTTTTTTTTTGGGGGGGAGAAAGACAAATGGTGTTATTAGACATCCGAGGAGATTTTACAAATATCAATTCATTTTACACCATAGTGCGGTAAAAATGAGATTGAAGTCTCTTTCTGGACTTAACTCTGCTCCGTCAGGACTCAAAACAGAGTCCTACAGGTAATAAGCAGATAACTACCTTATCACTAGATCACAAAGGCGCTCAATGAAAAACCAGACAACAAAAATCTACCTTTGTTTGAACATTTTATCCTCTCGATATAATCTCTTATATTGGTTTTTCGTCGTCAACACTCTCTTCTTTTCGTTCCGTTTCTCTCGCTGCATTTCTGGTATTCTGTCTCTCAGCCGTTTGATGTCTTTTTTATTGATGATCAAGGCTTTATCCAGGTCCGTGTGCATATAATGAATCTGATGTAACTTTAGGCTGACCTCGCCTTCATTGGAGTTTAGCTTGTGTTGCTTTTCAAGATTGAACTTATCAAGCTCTTGTTTTGTTCGATTCAACGTATTATCCGCAACGTTCACCCTATGCTTGAACCCGTTAACTTGAGTGACAAGCTCTTCCATGGAGGTTCGAACTTTGACCTCTGTATCGTCGAGATGAAGTCGACGGCCACGCACTTCCACAACGGCCTCGTATATCCACGTCTTCAAGTCCTGAGGAGGCAAATCAACGTCCAAATCGTCTTCATCTTCATCCTCGTCGTCCATCGCAAAATCACTTTCATCGCTGTCATCGGAATCTTCACTGCCATTGTCTTCTTCATCCAACTTGTTCCTCGATGCTGTAGAGACTTTCTTCCTGAACACACGAATCAAATATTTTTCATAAGAAGGCGCGTTTGTAGCGATTTCTAACACTTCTTTCATCAAAGCGTTTTTCTTGGATTGGATAGAATCCAACTGCGCCTTGTAAGAGTCGATACTTTTCTGCAACGTCTTCATAGTGTTGGTGCAAACACGCTTCTCTTGGGTGCATTGTTTTACGATGAATTCAAGATTGGCTTCCATTGTAACACTTTTTTTCGCCAGAATAAATTCTTGAGTAAGGTTTATCATTCTTGCTTCCGCAATTTTTAAGTCATAATCCAGTTTCACCTTTTTGTGTTTCATAATTTTTAGTTTTGCGTCAAACATAAATTTTTCCTTTTCAAGACAATCAAAGAAATACTTCTGGTAAAATTCTCCCTGGACACACTTGATGTGCCTTATCTCAAGCTCCAGGCTTGATGAGACACTTGGAATTGCCTCCAAAGCGTCATCTTTTACTTCTTCTTCTCCCTCATTTTTAGATAGGTTCCACGACCGTCGTCTTCGTTTTTGCACCTCTGGTTTCTTATGAGCTCCCAAAGACATCCCGTCTAACATAGCTCTTGCTTGCAATTTCTGTTGAAAATTTAGGACGTCTTCCCTAGTGAAATTTAAAAGTGTGTTGGGGTCCTCTTCAATAGTCATCGTAGGAATAACTGGAAGTTCACGGCGTTTAATCTCCGGTATATCAACTTGGTAGACTTTAATTTTTTCGACGTAGTCATTTAAACGAGAAATGACTTTAATTTTTCTGTTTCTGAGATCAACCAACTCCTTGTTGAACTTTTTCTGGTACTCAAACATCTTTTCTTCAAGTTTAATCAAATTTCTTCTGGCTGATTTCACAGTAAGTCTGCGTGACTCTGGGACTTTATAATTTGGATCCATTTTCAATTTCATGTCTCCCATCTGCATTCGAGCAGCATTTATATGAGCATTGTCGTCTTCTAGTTCTTGCTCTGATGGATCCGTTTTCAAAAATTCATCCCATTCCTTTTTACGTCTTAATTTTTTCTGTCTCCTTTCCCATATCCTAACAAGTTTTTGATGAACAAATTTATTCATCCCGTCTTCTCTTTTTGGTCGTGGTTCTTCATATTCACGTTCTTGGACTTCATCAACACCGTCCTCTTCCGTGTGTTCAAATACATTGTATTTGCTCTCATCTTTTTCATCCGCCTTCAATTTCGCATCCTCAAAAAAGGCAGGAAATTTTGATAATCTAAATGAAGAGACTTTGGTTTCTGAATTGAACGCTTTTACAACAAACATCTGATATTCCAAGCGATCAACAAAGAATGATTTTACTTTTTCTAACCCAAGCCTTACATATTCACAATGCCAGGCCATTTCCTGTTGTAAACTTTCAAGTGTTTGGTCGTATCGTTCTTGGCATCGAGCAACGTTATCTGAAGCGACACTCAATTCCACTGGAGTTAATCTTATTTCAGGAGGCAACTCATTATTCCGGTTTAAAACCTCCGAAAAACGAAATCGCAATTGTGCAATTTTTTCCCTCTTGGCTGCTTTGCTCTTTTTTGCCGCTGCCAACATAGCTCTCTCTTTCTCTACGTTTTTAGAATCTTCTAAAGTATAAGCATCTGGTGACAAAATATCTCGTGAATCTGGTATATCATGAACCTCGGGGGTTTCTGTTGCTGGTACGCCTTTAAAGAAATTTTTCAGGACACTATCATCAACTAATGAGAACATAAAACAATTTCCATCCATTCCTGTTGTAAACATCAATGACTCGAAAGCGTTAACTGAAATTGAAGTGACATTTCCTCTGACCACGTCATGGGCACCTATTGTCCAATGAGTGTTCATTGATTCCAGGTCATATTCGTACATCAATGGCGACATCCGGATCCGACCATCCTTAAATCCTATCAGCAATTTTGTGCCGTTTTCGATGAAGACAAGCTGACTGGCCGGGACATCACCAGAATCTATTATAGGTATAGCATTGAACGGTTCCTCTGCCTCTTGGCCGACGACTCGTTGGGCATCTTCACTCATAAGTCGCAGCGAGTAAATATATCCGGCGTCGTAATCATCCATGGTGATGTGGATGACATCAGGGTCGAGATGGTCTTGAAATGCAACCAGTATTGAATTTGGAATAAGTGGAATAAAAGGCTGCCAATCTTTCTCTGTTTTTGGTTCTGCAGTTCTAATTTTTTCGAGTTCCAAAGCCTCTTCCAGTAATCGTGCGTCCTGCTCCTCTTGAGTCTCAATACCTTCGTCGATTAAACGTTGGTTTTCTCTTTCGATCGCTGATTGCTTTTCTTCTTCTTCTTTTTGTTGGCGATTTAGATGTTCGTTTCTTCTTAAAGTTGATTTTATGCTTCTAACGGAGCAGCTACGAAGGAACTTGGCATCCTTAAAACAAAATGAAGTCGAGTTGTCAATAGCGTCCAACGCAGGCATCTCAACCTCTTGTATTAAAGAATACTTACAAATGGCGATAACTATTTTCTGCTCCACAGTATATTTAGACCACAATAGCTTCTGAACCTCTCTCAAAAGTGGCATTTCAATAAAACATAAAGGATTGAAATTGTCCTTGGCGTCGAAAAGGAATATGGTGCCATCCTCACTACCAGTCACGAGATACTCTCCGTCCGAATCAAGAGCGATGCAGGTAATTCTCTTTCTATGTGGCTTATATACTCTGAGCAAACAAAAAGAAAAAGGCAGCCCATCTGGCGAAGGTTTGCCTGATAACACCACAATGCGAATTACACCATCCGCAAACCCAGCAATCATCATGCATCCGTTTTTATTATCCCCATGTTCTGGCCAGATAAGACACGATCCTGGTGCCGAAAAACCGCGAAGTGCAACTATTTGTTTAGTTAAGTATTCATGAACAATGAGCTTTCCATATCCCCCTATTGTCGCTATCATGTGACCCGAAGGTGACATCGCACTGTCCAGTATCGGTCCTCCATGTGCAGTGAGCACAACCTTTGGTTCTTTAGCAATATTTAGAAATGAGAGATCTACCAACCAAATAAGACCCGTTCCATCTTGAGCGAACCAGAAAACAGAGACGTCATCGTTGTTATATGGATCCTGAAATATACACCAAATGTCCCCTTCTTCGTTAATAGTAACAGTAGTTATAGGTTTTACAGTCACTTTTAGACTCTCTACTGTTGTGTGAATTTCTGCTGTGTCCACGTCTTCGTATCTCCACACTTTAATGCGACCATCCTGACCTGTTGTGAAAAAATCTCCCTCAACCATGAGAATTTGGCGAATTATGCCCAAATGGCATGGTGCAGAATTAGTCATACATAGCTCCGCAATGACAAGTCCGTTTTCCCACAACAGAAGGTTACCCCACTCTGTTCCGCTCAAAACCTTCCCGTCAGGCATCTCCACGTACCCTTCAATGTCCGACAACTCCGTCCTGCCAAATCTACCAACATCCCCTTTTAGCTTTAGGCCAGTGAAAGTTCCTGCCATTTTCCAGAATTTGATGTGACATAAACCAGACGTTGTCAGAAGACCAGCCAATTCTTTGGCAAAGGTTACTCTATAAACGTCTTGTACATGGGATTTTACTCTGAGAATTGGAGCTTGAGCCAACCAATTCCATACAGTTATCAAGAAGTCGGGATCCCCTCCTTGAGACGCGAGAAGTTTGCCATCGGGACTGAAATTCACTGAGGCGTATAACTGCTCAGTACCCTCTTTTAGAATTCGAAACAGTTGAAGCTTTGGCCAGGACCATATTCCTATAAGAGGTCTAACTCCTTTTTCGGCAGCTGCAAAAAGTTTTCTACTGGGATGAAGCGCTATAGATCCAAATGAACCTCCTCCGAGAGTATGGAGGTAAGATTTCTCTGTGGTTTTATGATTATAAAAGGTTAAAACAAACCCTGACATAAACAAAAGTGTGCTGCTATCTAATACAATCAAATTTCCTAATCGCTGACAATCATATCCAAAAGAGTGAAGGAATGTGAAAGGCTTTGTTGGAAAATCATCGAGAAAATTGGTCACTTCTTCAATTCTGATTTTTTCGGCTCTGTGATAAATCTTTGGCGGCCTTTCTACTAATTTCTTCACCTGAATTGTTTTATACTTTTTCTTTTTCCCTACTTCTTCCTCCTGTTCCTCCTGTTCCTCCTCTCCAATCGTTGGTATAAATTCCTCTTCATCCTCTGCAGCTTCCTCGCCCTCGGAAGCTTTTTCTGATTTAAGAAGTATAGAATGTTTCGAAGAAACATCTGCAGGCTTCTCTTCAATTGTTTCAGGTTTCTCAACAGATTGCTCCTCTTTGTCACTAGTTTCTTTGGTTGGAATTTCCTCTTTTACCTCATCCAATTTCTTCTCTTCTTCTTTCACTTCTTCTTCCTCTTCCGAGTCAGTGACAATCTCTTCAAACCATTTGTAGTCTCTTTCTGATGGGTATACATCGGGTAGGTCATACTCTTCTAGCTCCTCTTCCCACTCATAGTAAACAATATCTTCTGATTTAATTGATTCAGCTTTGTCATCACCGTCTTCTTCATCGTAAGGAGCTCTAGACGACATGGGGAACACTGATCTGGCAATACAGATAGATAGATCTGGAAAGGACGATAAGTCAGAGATATTATATATATATATATATATATATATATATATATATATATATATATATACACAAACATATTTATATATATATATAAATATATATATATATTATATATATTATGTATATATATATATATATATATATATATATATATATATATATATATATATATATCATATAATACATAATACTCAAACCTTCTAACCCATTCAACGAACGGAGACATCATTTATGTTGAATTTAAATATTTATTCTATTGTTATTACTTATTTATAAGCACTTTTGGGAACAGGTCAACCGAGACAACACTTCTGGATAAAAATTTTTTTTTTAGTTTTGTCGTTAGTTCCCAAAATGCGGACTGCATTGTTCGATCCAGTTGGCGACATGGTCACTTGGAACATTCCATGGAAACAAATTATGGGATATCTTAGATCTAATCCTACGAC
Organism: Berghia stephanieae; assembly: GCF_034508935.2. Lineage (NCBI taxonomy): Eukaryota > Metazoa > Mollusca > Gastropoda > Nudibranchia > Aeolidiidae > Berghia > Berghia stephanieae. Next base: position 91,252,103 of record NC_088361.1, on the reverse strand, counting down.
TTTCAGAGATTGTCCTTGCTCTTAGTTTATATTTTCCAATCGGTCTTACCAACTTCTACTCGTTTCGAAGCGTCTCCATTGATAAATTACAATTACAAAATATTTCAAACTGCCTATTTTTATTTTCTGAAATAGCAAGGATGATATATGCATAAATGAATTGATAGAAACCTTTTTTTTATTCACTCTCCGTGAACGTATCACCGATGGTCTTACCTTTCTCCTCTTTTTCTTGTGTGGCTATGTCGTCTAGTGTTATGACACTCGCTTTCGGATCGGTAGGTCCTGGGTTCGAGCCTCGCTCGGTGCATAGTTGAGTCATTGGAAAATGCTCTTTACTCACATTCTCTCACCGTACTCAGGTGTAAAATGAGTACTTGGTCGTTAACAGCGTTGTCAGCCGAAAAAAACTTAATGATAAAGTTAACAAATGTGATTGCTTAATGATTATAATAATCACAATAGTTAAAATAATAATAAGCTTTTATATAGAGCATCTCACCCATCACCTGGTAGAGGCCGCTGAGCGCAACATATGGCATTAAAATATTTTATAAATGCACATTACACATAGGACTGGAAGAGATCCCCTTTAGACGTAATTTTTTCAATCCTGATCTATTGTCTGAGCCATGACGTAACTAGTCGGCCATGGTCTGAGCCCATAAAACTCACCGTCTTCACTTTAACAAGTTTTTACGGCACTGAGTTAACTTGTCCACATGTTTTTCAGTCCTTATAGACTCATAAAGACTACTTAAAGACTGCCTTAAGACGCGCTGTCCACGCTTTACGATACCACCTCTATAGATAGTATGCAGATGACGTCACTCAGGCCTTTGTTATTGTTTTTGCCATCCGCGTTTGTGAGTTGTTCTCACTAAACGGTATTAACAAGACTATAAAAGTTCATGGTTACACAGAGTTTGTGTGTTGGTCCGTTATACTTCCGGATGGCAATGTTGTGAACTCCTTGGCCAAGCGCATTCTATCTATAGATTGAACGAAGATGACGTCACTCAGGTTTTTGTTATTGCTTTTTGCCATTCACGTTTATGAGTAATTCTCACTAAACTGTATTGACCAGACTATAGATAGAATGCGTTTGGCCAAGGAGTTCACAACATTGCCATCCGGAAGTATAACGGACCAACACACAAACTCTGTGTAACCATGAACGTTTATAGTCAGGTTAATACTGTTTAGTGAGAACAACTCACAAACGCGGATGGCAAAAACAATAACAAAGGCCTGAGTGACGTCATCTTCGAACTATCTATAAACGTTCAAGGATACACGTGTGTTGATCCGTTATACTTCCGGATGGCAATGTTGTGAGCTTCTTAACCAAGCGCATACTATCTATAGATAGAACGAAGTTGACGTCAAATCGAGTCTTTGTTATTGTATTTTGTCATCCGCGTTTATGAGTAATTCTCACTTTACTGTATCAACCAGACTATAAAAACGTTCAAGGTTACACATATTTTTGTGTGTTGGTCCGTTATACTTCCGGATGGCAATGCTGTGAGCGTCTTAGCCAAGCGCCCACTATTTATTTATCCAGCCAACGGACTGTCGACCCGTAGCCATGGTTAAGTTATAGATAGAATGCGCTTGGCCAAGGAGTTCACAACATTGCCATCCGGAAGTATAACGGACCAACACACAAACTCTGTGTAACCATGAACGTTTATAGTCAGGTTAATACTGTTTAGTGAGAACAACTCACAAACGCGGATGGCAAAAACAATAACAAAGGCCTGAGTGACGTCATCTTCGAACTATCTATAAACGTTCAAGGATACACGTGTGTTGATCCGTTATACTTCCGGATGGCAATGTTGTGAGCTTCTTAACCAAGCGCATACTATCTATAGATAGAACGAAGTTGACGTCAATCGAGTCTTTGTTATTGTATTTTGTCATCCGCGTTTATGAGTAATTCTCACTTTACTGTATCAACCAGACTATAAAAACGTTCAAGGTTACACATATTTTTGTGTGTTGGTCCGTTATACTTCCGGATGGCAATGCTGTGAGCGTCTTAGCCAAGCGCCCACTATTTATTTATCCAGCCAACGGACTGTCGACCCGTAGCCATGGTTAAGTTATAGATAGAATGCGCTTGGCCAAGGAGTTCACAACATTGCCATCCGGAAGTATAACGGACCAACACACAAACTCTGTGTAACCATTAACTTTTATAGTCTGGTTAATACAGTTTAGTGAGAACAACTCACAAACGCGGATGGCAAAAACAATAACAAAGGCCTGAGTGACTTCATCTTCGAACTATCTATAGCCTGACACTGAAACTCAAAAATACTGGCATTTTGACGTCATTATTTGATTTTTCACCACCTAGTGAGTTGTCGTTAGTAGTGCTCATGGAAACAAGTGTTCCCATTTGTTGAACTATTGAATACAACTGACGATTTGTTTTCTTTTGTGGCCAAAGACTGGCATTTTGACGTCATTTTTTGGTCAGTGTCAGCGTGGCCTTCGTAAAGTTATGGCCTGATACCGTGGCCTTCTTTAAGTTATGGCCTGATACTGACCAAAATATGACATCAAAATGCCAGTCTTTTGCCACAAAAGAAAACAAATCGTGAGTTGTATTCAATAGTTCAACCAATGAAATAACTTTATCCATGAGCTCTGCTAACGACAACTCACTAGGCGGTGCAAAAATCAAATAATGACGTCAAACTGCCAGTCCTTTTGGATTCCAGTATCAGGCTATAACATAACGATGGCTACGGTGTCAGGCTATAATTTTCCGATGGCTACGGTCGACCACGGAACGAGAGCGATCCTATGAGGGAGGTTTCCTCATAGTCCACCACCACGCATCAAATATAATATGGAACTGAACCGCCAAGATCATTATAACAATAACAGGGGCAATCATGACAAACCCTTTTAATTATATTTTTTTTGGGTACATATCTAATCCTTTATTTTTATTTACACAACATGCCAAAACATATTTTCTTCTTAGCGTTAGTCATTGAGAGTCCTCCTTTTATTTATTTATTTTTTTGGGGGGGGGGGGGGGGGGGGGGTCAGAATTGAAGTACTATTGTACTTATTTAGCGACAAGCATTACTCTTAAGTATGAATTCAACCAGAGAGATAATGCCGTTTTGATGCGACGTGTCTTAAACAACGTATGCTTATTTGCAGGTCTGATAACCCATATTATTATGAACTCATTGTTACAAAAGAGTTAACTATTCTCAAACCAACGCAAAATATAATCCATTACAGCACAGCAAAATTAAAACAATCTCATAATCGCATTCGTTTATAAGACCTCCTATCAATATTATGTGTATCTAGCGCATAACAAATATCCTATATTTTAAAAGCACAATGAAAACGATTTAAACCGGACACGGATTTACCTGATTAAGAAGACCTCACTATCCTATATATTGTTAGAATCTCGTTAATTCCTATAGAGATTTAACCTTTTACACTTGCATCAAATTTTCTCACAATTCACAAATGACATAAAACTCCACTTTTTATACAATGTTGAAACTTTATCGGACTCAGAGTTTATAAATAAGACTCAATACTTCATCTCAAATGTCATAGTTATATTTCACGTACAGACGAAATGTCTCAAAGACGTTCAAAAGAAAGTTAAAAAGTGCGCACATTTTAAGCCATAAATGACTTTTTCATTTTATTTTTGTTTTCTGTGAAATTTCTCATATCTCTCATTCGTTGTAGATAGTGTTTCATTCATCGTGTGATGTTGGTAAGGGGAAACCCGAAACATCCACATCATCTTTCTTCGTTGATTAAATCGAAGCTTCCATTTTATTTCCTATTGCTATATATTTCTTCGAGCTTTAATCAGCAACATTTTCATGGTGAAATAGTAAGTAAACTGTCACCAATCTGTGAAAAAGAAATGCTATGAAACATATGTCAGGCCCATACTGGAATATAGTAGCTCAGTGTGGGACCCACACACATCACAAGAAATCAATGAGCGAGAAAAATACCAACATCGGGAGGCCAGATTTGTCCGTTGAAAATATGAGCGGATATGAGCGTAATTCAACTCATAAACGATCTCCAATGGAGACCGTTACATGGAAGACAAACTCTTCATATTCCACAAAGCACAAAGCGGGAAACTCGAAATTCCAACTAGCCATCTGAAACGGTACAACAATAAAACAACAAACTCCGAATTTAATTTTGAAATCCCACACTCAAGAACCATCATCTTTACTCTTTCTTCCCCTCCACCAACCCACTTTGGAACTCCCTACCAACAGATTGTAAACAAGCCCTTTCGACTGATGACTTCAAAAAATCGCCCCCCTGCTTCTCCCGAAAACCCCTGTTACTGAAAAATCGGCCATAGAATCTTCAACCTGAAGCTTTGGCCTTTATGGAAGAAGAAAAAGAAGAAGAAGCACATACCAAGAATAATAACAATACAGACTATACACTTTTGCTATACCGTGATAAAACAAACCCCTTTTCAGATTTCGGCCAGGTTACATAATTTTATCTCTACAGATGGATTGAAATAAAGTAGTCCTTCATAACTTGGGGTTCCCGATAGCTCGGTTGGTAGCGTGTTCGCTTTACACACAAAGGCTCTGAAAACGATCCTGGGTAAAGTCCAGATGTTTTTTCTGACAAATCTCATGTCCGCCTAGAAGTGATTGTGTAGCCCAGTTTTTATGAATAAAAACAAATAATTCTTGAAAGCAATTTGATCCATGGAACCGGAGTTTATCCCGGTTTTATTGACATGAAGCAGACACTTGCAATTATTTGTTACCTTATTGATAGAACGCTAGGTCCATCGCAAAATTCTTACCGCCAGATCAAACAGAACCAGCTACCCTATAAATTTGCTTTGTGTAAAGGAGGGGGGGGGGGGGGGGGTTGGGCCGAAAAAATATCTCGAATTCAGCTGGGATCGATCTCGGTCCCTTTGCGTGTGAAGTTAAAGCTCTACCAAATGAGCTATCGAGATCTCATCAGATGGATTTAAAATGATTCCAAATTTGTCCAATAATGTTATAAACCGAGACTTACGATGAATATAAATAATAGTAATGATAATGTAATAATAATAATAATAATAATAATAATAATAATAATAATAATGATAATAATAATAATAATAGTAATAATAATAATAATAATAATAATAATAATAATAATAATAATAATGATAATAATAATAATGAAAAAATAATAATAATAATAATAATAATAATAATAATAATAATAATAATAATAATAATAATAATAATAATAATAATAATAATAATAATAATAATAATAATAAGAAGAAGAAGAAGAAGAAGAAGAAGAAGAATAGGAAGAAGAAGAAGAAAAAGAAGAATGATAATAATCTTGAAAAAAATAGTCACATTAGTAATAACGGCTGACTAAAAATTTATGTAATTAATATATAAATATCTAGTTTAATTCCTTTGAAACGTGGAATTCGTTTCAATCAGCGTCATTTTGTGAACTACAAAGGGAAGAAAGTCATGACATCAAACCCTCTACTCTTTTGGTTCCTAAATCCTTGAAATGTGTATCTAACTAGTTCTTCGGAGAACTAATAACGAATAGGTTACATGAAGGTGGCATAACTAGTTCAGTAGCAGGATGTATAGGCAGATTCATAAGATTATGGAAATTGAGCGAGGATGATGATCTTCATTAACGAGCAGCATATAGACTAGAAAATAAGTTACCATCACTTCGACACCAAAAGATGAAAATATGTATCCACTCATCCGGAAGGGTTGTTTTATACTTCCAGTGAAATGGGAACCAGTATTTTGACATCGCACTTTTCTTCCCTATTGTCAGGATTTTAAAATGGCGCTTTTATGTTTGATCCCCACCATGATAACGAATAAATAATATTTGTTTACAAAAAGGTCAATAACGCAGTTTATTCAGGAACAAAAACAATATCATCATGAAAATGTGCCATGCCTATACTTATTACATTTTGAATGAAACTCACCAGTTACTGTGGTCCGTTTTTTTTTTTTGGACCAAATGTTAAAGGCTCAATCAAACAATCTGACAACTCTTGCTTGGGATAAAAGAAACGAACCTGATATCTACCCTTTATCCATATATCGCAATAATCAACCTAACTCCCACTACGATGAAAACTGCAATTCGTGGGTTGATTATTGCTTTGAAAAAGTCATGAAAACTGCAATCGTGGGTAGATTGTTGCATTTGATAAAGTCATGAAAACTGCAATTCGTGGGTTGATTGTTGCATTTGAAAAAGTCATGAAAACTGCAATTCGTGGCTTGATTGTTGCATTTGAAAAAGTCATGAAAACTGCAATTCGTGGGTTGATTGTTGCATTTGAAAAAGTCATGAAAACTGCAATTCGTGGCTTGATTGTTGCATTTGAAAAAGTCATGAAAACTGCAATTCGTGGGTTGATTGTTGCATTTGAAAAAAATCATGAATAATAATTACGTGCTACTATAGTTGTGTATATTATATTAGTAATGATAATTTAATCTAAAATTTTTAAAGTTTCCACCTTTTGTTTAATCCATTAAATCATCTCAACTATCGGGCAACTTCTGTGCTATAATGACGGGTAATCAAGAGGTCTGAGTTCGATTCCCAGTCGAGGCAGGCTTTATTTTGGGGATTATTTCTTTTTCTTTGTATTTTTCTTTCTTGCTTCAATCTGGCACGGTTTCGTTCACCATTTTTCAGATCTCAAAAGTTGTTAAAGCATTCATGATTGGTTTTCTAACACGTTAAATCCTTTTAAGATCACTTCAGTGGTAGATATTGTGAGCCCTGCAATCTATGGACAATAAAGTGTTTGGTACCAATTAACCAGTTAACTGCCGTACTCTGGAAAATCTCGTATTTAAAAATTTGGCCAGAAAACTCGTCCTTCAAATATCGATCGATTTAAATGACCATTATTTTGGCAAAAACTCTCAAGCCTGGGACTTCCCCAAGTCCCAGGTTTGAGATTTTTTGTCAAGATGGGGGTAATTCAAATCGATCGATATTTGAATTTGACATTCGAGTTTTCTGGCCAATATTTTCAAAACGAGTTTTCCCAGAGCGCGGCAGTTAACTGTTTTTAAAAAACGCAGAGTTTAGGTTTTCATATCACAGTTGCAGAGGATTTATTGCACATAATCATCATTATTATTACCAATCACACCCAATACCTTTTTCAGACATCTTGTTACTAATTATTGCACTGAGTGAAGGTAGAAAACAAATTAATTATGTTGTTTTTTAAAAGGAAATTCCCGGTTCTTTAAACCACTTATTATTATGGGAACGTTTTGAAAGTACTGAATGATGACACGTTCCAGTTTTCAACAGCCCACCCATCTGAACATCTTGATCCTCAAGGACAACGATTAGTAGCTATGATGTCATAGACAAAAACACTTTTTAGAATTTAGCCATAAATTAAAAGGTAAATTTGTAATTCTCTTATCTTTTATTTATTTATTTATTTATTTATTTATTTATTTATTTATTTATTTATTTATTTATTATTATTATTATTATTATTATTATTATTATTATTATTATTATTATTATTATTATTATTATTATTATTATTATTATTATTATTATTATTATTATTATTATTATTATTATTATTATTATTATTTTGTTTCAAATATTGATAAACGAGATAACCCCCGACTTGTCATAAATTCTTAAACACGAGGACTGTGTGTCTGAATATTGAGATGCATATGGTGCAACTGAATTTACTATTACCAACTTGAAGTATAAAATAAATCTGGCCAAATTTTAAAAAGTCGTTTTGTCAGCATGTGCATGGCCATAGACTACTTATTGCATGTAAGGCCATAGGCAAAAACACCTGGGCTTTGATGTATAATGTTAATGTTCTTTATCCAATCGGAAACATTTTGGCTTAAAATGACTAAACGCTTGTTTTCATTTTGACCAGAAAAAAAGTCTTCCTAATATTATAAAAGTGTCAACATTATAGTAAAATTTTAAATAGTTTAAAATCTTCGGACTGAAAAAAAAAAAAGTTTTTAAGCTTTTAAAAGAAGATTTTTTAGACATTTTATTCTATCGGTATATTGATATGACAGTAAGGTTTTCTGGTTTAAATGAAAAAATAATAATAAAGAAATCGTTTTGTGACGGAACGGAAGGCCTGTGTTTCACACATCCCCATCAGCACCTGCATGCATATCAACTCCTCATCAGCTGCCGCCCTATAAATGACTTCGTCATTACCCCATTACTACTAACTTAATAAAAATTCATTGCTAAGTAATTTAGAAATTAACCCCCCATGAAAGTGTATCTTTCTCCACCTATCTAGTTCTTTCTATCTATCATTTCATATTCTCTCTCTCGCTCTCTCACTCTCTCTCTTTCTCTCTCTCTCTCTCTCTCTCTCTCTCTCTCTCTCTCTTATTGTTATTTATTATTATTATTATTATTATTATTATTATTATTATTATTATCATCGTTATTGTTATTATTATTATTATTATTATTATTATTATTATTATTATTATTATTATTATTATTATTATTATTATTATTATTATTATTATTATTATTATTATTATTATTATTATTATCGTTATTATTATTATTATTATTATTATTATTATTATTATTATTATTATTATTATTATTATTATTATCATTATTATTAGTATTATCATTATTATTATATTATCATTATTATTATTATTATTATTATTATTATTATTATTATTATTATTATTATTTTACAATTTGATACACGCAAAAAAGGTGAGTAAAGAGCCTTTTCCACCGGTCCGAAAGCGAGATAGATATATATAAGTATATAATTTGATGTTGAAAATACAATTCATACCAAAATGATAAAAGAAAACCTTTACCAAAGAATGGCGGTCTAATACAGATTCGTGCGATTTGAGTTCTCTATCAAATGATCTCCCGCCCGCGTCTTCCCCGGAGATTCAATGCAAAACTTTGTTTTTGTTTCAGCAGCTCTGTGACGAATGGCCTTTGTAGAAATCCCCAAACTGGACAGTGATGTGGTCAGTGTTAACGAACTGTGACGGCTAATTAGTTTATCAGGTGAGATGAAAGGCCCCGACCATTTCTCTGGATTCGTCTAAGCTTTCATCTCCTTCCAATGCAGCTCTATCATCGTGGAATCATTACATCTCCTATTTTTATGGGGTTGTTGTCTCGTGCCATTATCAATCGTGATATCTCTCTTTTCTTGCCACCTCCACCTCCCACCCGCCCCTCTTCCCCTTTCTTCTTCTGACCACACACACATCAAGACGCATCAGACATCTAAAACCGTTACTTATCATTTATATTATTATCCCTAACGATCTGCCTCAGTGCCACTAAACTTCTTTGTAAGTGTGTAAAGAGTAATTAAGATGCATTGATAACTTTGATTTATCGGTTCCCTCTCCTCCTTGTTTCCACAACCCCATCCCGTCTCTGTGCGGGTTTAATGGTGCGAGATATTAGGCTAATAACAAGAAATGAAGTGAGTAGGTAAGTGCCAGTAGACAACAGAGAATTAAAACTTTGCGGCGGCGATGGGGGCTCGAACCCGGGACCTTACTGGTACGACAACTCCGCCTGGCAGAGGAATCGTGACTCTATCGCAGGACCTATCCACGATCCCCAAAAAGTCGCTTCAAATTCTAGTCTATCGAGAGCCACTTCTCCCCGACTTCTTGAGGTCACGGGTTCAACACACTAGATAGTATAGGCTATAGAGAAATGCCAGATGAACTGAATTGATTAAAGAAGTGCCAGAATAAGACGATAAACAATAACAACTTTGCGGCGATGAGGATTCGAACCCACTACCCGGCAAATTCGCCTGGCGATGAGAGGGATGCTATACAATTGCAGCCATTCACCACTTTAAAAAAAAGTGGTTTCAAATGTAGTAACTATTTTGTTAAGGTTAAAACGCTATTCTCAACACAAACATATAACACAGAGAAGATTGAGACTTTGAGCAAGCTCCGATATTTTTAAAAATGAGTTGAGCAGGCGGCACTTATGTTGATTATAACAAACAAAAAATTAAGTAAGTAGAAAAGTACCAGCAGACAGTAGAGAATAAAAACTTTGCGGCGATGAGGACTCGAATCCATGACTCGACTGTTGCGGCAACTCCTCCTGGCCACGAGATTGACGCTCTACAATCCAGCACTCCATCATCTACTGAGGTATCCAACCATACATGAGCGAGATCGATCCCAGTTGAAGTTGAAATTTTTCTCTGACCCCTCCCCTCCTACCCAGCCATCAGTGAACGGGTAGCTGGGTCTGGTAAACTTGACGGAAAGTACTGTGTGACAGACTAACGTCCTATCAGAAGGGTAGCGAGCATTTGCTATGGTTCATGTCATGTCAGGGATAAACTCCGGTTCCGTGAGCCTAATGGCTCTGATATTATGAAAGACTACTTTGTCTGGCACCTTTTTTATGTACACCTTTTCAAAGGATGAGGACAGTCTCGAATGTTGTCATCTCCACATCCATATTCTGTTTTTATAAACAGTACCTACATTGTCTACATCACCCATAATCACTTGTTGAATTGATTATTCCTTAAAACATTAAGAAGGCCTATCAAATGTGACCATCCGTCTCAAAGCGGTATCATGTTGGTGTAAAACAAATAGTAGTCCCTCAGAGCCAATAGGCTCATGGAGCCGGAGCTTATCCCGACTTCTATAGCGTGAAACAGACAATAGAATTACTTGCTATCCTTCGAAAAAGCTCAATTTAAAGGCTCAAATTAGAATAGGACGGTAACCTATCGCAAAGTACTTTCTACCAGATTTAACAGACCCAGCCACCCAATAACTGCTGGGTGGACAGAGGGGTCAGAAAAAATATCGACTGCACCCGGGATCGACCTTGATCCCTTTGCTTGTGAATTGCGTGCTCTACCAACTGAGCTATTTGTAAACAAGGTGCAAGATATTATTTCTAAATTTAAAATGGCAAGAACTGAGAGATTTTCGTTTTGTCATTTCAAGAAACTTAATCTATTGACCTCAATAAATGAAATTAATCAAATGATCCTCCATTTTGTCTCTAAATCAAATTTTGTACAGTTAGAGCACTTCGGCAAAATAACTTTTGGAGACAATGGGTCACACACACGCACACACACAAACATACACATACACACACACACACACACACACACACACACATATATATATATATATATATATATATATATATATATATATATATATACGATCTTTTATTTAAGACCGACCGTCTGGAAACGTAATTATGTCGGGATATAATTTATGGTGAAAATTGAATTTAAATCAAGTAAAAATCGCAACGTCACAACATTTTCAACTCGAGCATTTCATAAATGACATGGAAATTTTGTCATTAAGCAAATCAATTTCACTCAAAAAGTGGTTTCAAATTCATAATTTAGACCTAAAATTATAAATTCTGTGTCTTGTAAATTTACCTGAGAATTTATATTGCGCAATATTCACTAAACGTTCTTTAAAATGCTTTACATGGGGACCTAGACAACAGTAAACCTGAACATGTAGGACGAGACATGACGCCTGTTAGGAGACATTACAATTTTTTTACTGCTGTTATTTGTCAAGTCTCAGTTTTACACCTGGGTATTGGGAGAGAACGTGAGTAAAGTACCTTTTCCAAGGACTAAACTAAGCGCCGCTCAAAGCGGGACTCGAAGTCTGGACCTTCCGATCCGAAGGCGAGTGTCATACCACAAACCACACGGCCATTTATACTGTTTTGAGGCGGCAGGCCACGTTTATGAGCCTAGTTCGATAATATTAAAGCCTTGGTAATTTATTTGCTTACGCTTTACTAGAAATCATTCCACATAAAATTATTTACATCTATTTTCTCTATACGAGGTAAGGGGGTGGGGGGGGGGGGGGAGGGTCCCCGATAGGTCAGTTGGTAGAACATTCGTTTCACACACAAAGGGACAACGATCGATACCGGTGAAGTTGAGATTTTTTTCTGACCTTCCTGACGGCCCATCCAGTAGTGATTGGGCAGCTAGGCCTGATAAGATCTGGCGGAGAGTACTTTGCGATAGACTTGTGTCCGATCAAAAAGGAAGCAAACATTTGTTATTGTCCGTTTCAAGCTAGAGAAATCGAGATCATCTCTAGGAGCCTAATGGCTCTGACGGACTACTTTTTAAATGTTATTTACAAAACGACACATGATCTATGAAACTGTCAACTCAACAGCCCACTATTTTTCCCACCTTAAATTAATATTACATCCCCCCCCACCCACCCACCCCCCCCCCCCCCCCCCCCCACACACACACATTCACACACCTCCTACTGTGTTTTAATTTACCTGTTCAGTTACTGCTAATCAAATGAGCAGGGGGGGGGGGGGCGGTGAAGTTGTGGTAGCGCCTTGTCCGTCTCCCCACGTGAAAGTCATCGACCGGGGCCCCCCAGGGCGGGGTTATTCCCCAAGGGGAACTGGTGGGTTTTCAGGAAATGTTAACCAAACAGCCACTATGATTCGCGGGGTTAGTGGAATTGTACAAGGCGCTTACTAACCTCTCATCTTCCTTCTCATTTGGTTTTCTTGTTGTTTGGCGTGATGTCTGCTTTATATATTCCTCCTTTTCTACCTCTCGTCACCTCCTTTAATATAATAATAATAACAATAATATGCATTTTCCTACCCTCATTATCCATCCCCCACTCTTTCCTTCTCGCCTAACTCCATTTCTCAATCTCTTTAGCACTTTCATTCTCCTCTCTCTCTCTCTCTCTCTCTCTCTTTCTCTCTCTCTCTCTCTGTCTCTCCCTCTCTGTCTCTCTCTTCAATATATCTTGAATAATTGAATATATATATATATATATATATATATATATATATATATATATATATATATATATATATATATATATATTCAATTTTGCATTGTGTGTCACATAACCGAACGTTGTAACCAACAATTTCAGGGCATTTAAGGATAGATTGGTCCATTTTTAAGCCAGATATTTTGATATAATACTACTGAGAAATATGATTAAAATTTTCAATGTGGATGTTATAACGTACAAAAAGATAATATTTCAGTCGTGATTTGAATGTTGTCAATGAATCAGAGCATATCACACGTAGGGGAGAGAGTTCCAAAAGTAGGGACCCGAAAATTGAAGTGATTGCTCGTCTTTCTTTCGCAAGGTTTTAGATTTGACAAAAATGGAATGGTCACAATTTGAGTCAATAGTCTGATGTCACGTCCGCCCAGCAATGAGCAACTTAGTCTTAAACAAAGAAAATCGGTACATTTTATTCTTCATGCTGGATAGAACTTTTTCACATGTCATGTGATCAGAATGTATACAAGTCAAAACATGATCAGATTTATAATGGTTTTCTCCTCTGGAGACCCTTTTATGCTCGTCGGAGAAGTATTTCATAAGGGCGTCTACCATTGTTCCGATATTTTAGAAAGTTACTAAATTACTATGCGTCATTATGTGGGAAGTGACGTAACGACCGTTGAACCCTATTTGATCTCAAGTTTCTGTTTGGAACATACACGTTAAGAAGGATATATTATAGATAGAATGAAGTTGACGTAACTCAGGTCTTTGTTATTGTTTTTTTGCCATCCAGGTTTATGAGTAATTCTCACTTAACTCTATTAACCAGACTTTTAACGTTCTTTGTTACACAGAGTTTTGTTTCTTGGTCCATTATATTTCCGGATGGCAATGTTACGAGCTTCTAAGCCAATGCATACTATCTATATGAAGGGTTATTTGTGGTCAATCCAAATCTTAATTCTATAGCTACATTTAGTACATGTCAAACAGACAATGAGGTCAGTCTACAATTAGTGAGTATATATCACAATATTTTGACACACTGATGATTGAATTGCATCACAACACACCCACCATGCATTCAAAAAATGTCGTCTGGTGTTAAAATTGTGAATGATGCTCAAGATCTATGAGCTGTTTGCTTCGGGTGAAAGGAAAATGATGAAGGTGGCTATGAGTCGTCGGTTCACGGTTTACGGTTAATACCATTGGCAAAATATACTTTATTTTAATTTTCGAGTCAAAATTAAACTATTGAAATCGTTATCTCTCTCTCTCTCTCCCCCCCCCCCATATGTCTTCGTTAGATCTTTTCGTTATGTTCGCCGTTATGGTTGTTGAAAGAAGCAGATATTCAGAGATCTAAGTCCTGGAGCCGGAGTTTATCTCTGTTTGAATAACCTAAAACAGACAATAGCAATTATCTGCTACCCTTTGAATTGGACACCAATCTATTTCCTGGTACTTTCCACTAGACCTGACAGATCCAGCTACCCAGTCACTGCTGGATGGACGGGGGAGGAGGGAGGGGGTCAGAAAGAAATCTCAATTTCACCGGGATCGATCTCAGTCCCTTTGCTTAAGAGACGAGTGATCTTCCAACTGAGCTATCGGGATTCCCTGTAGTTTGAAAGAGGGCATATACTATTTCCCATTAATAAATCAATACAATTCTATTCAATTTATTCCATTAATAAATCAATACAATTCTATTCAATTTATTTATCATGAGTCTTTCGCTAGTTGACAATCTCCACTTGAGAACTAGTGATTTGATCAAGACTCAAATTGACTTTTGCGGCGAATTTAATTGATGAACGACAATGGTAAGAGATTTGAAAATTTTTGTGCACTCAACAGTTTGTTGATTGGAGGATCAGTGTTTCCCCATAAGAGGATACACAAGGCAATTTAAGTCTTACCAGACGGTGTGACAGATAATCAGATCGATCAATTTTGTATTTCTCGAAGATTCAGACGTTCATTAGAGGATGTGCCAGTACTGAGAGGGTCAGACAAAGCGTAAGGTCCGACTCAGAAACATGGAACCACATCACAAACAAGAAGAACATTCCAGGTAAATGCACTAGATGGGGAAAAAATGAGGAGTTTAAACTGCAATTAATAGATTACAACCTCAAGCTGATCTTAAGGAGGACATAGACGGAGAGTCATATTGGACAAAGATCCAGGAAGCCTATATAACAACTTGTCACGAGGTATTGAACATAAAGAATGGAAAATCCAATCCCCTTGAAGCTGATTGAAAAGAGGAGAACAATGAAGGAACAAGTAAATGCAAGTCGAACAAGGGCTTAAAAAAAGTAGAATCGAGCCACAGCTAAGGAAGTCAAAAGATCTGTGTACAAAGACAAGGAAGTATTAATGAACGGACTTGCAGAGAAAGCAAAAGCAGCAGCAACAGGAGGGCACATGAGGATCCTCTATCAAACTACAAAGACACTTGCTGGAAAATATGGGAAACCGGAGGCACCAGTCAAGGCTAAAGATGTGAAAACTGTTTTTGGAAAAGATGCTCAATTCAAGCGATGGAGGGAACCTTTCAACAACCTTCTGAACAGACCACCATCAGATGACCCGCCTGAAATTTTGCATGCTGGGAATGAGCTACCAATTAGCTATAATCCGCCATCGATACCAGAGATTGTGGGTGCCATTAACAAGATGAAGAGGGGGAAAGCTGCTAGACAAGACCAGATTCAACAAGGGACTCTAAAAGTTGACGCTGAAAAAAACGCTGAGGCCCTTCACTCACACTTTCAGAGAATCGGGAATGACGGGATATTCCCAAAGGATTGGACAGAAGGACATCTTGTCAAGCTTCCAAAAGAAAGGGGACGTCAGTAATTTTAATAACTACAAGAGAGAAAATCGCTCGGTGATAGAAAATCGCTCGTCACACGAGTCATAATGGAACAGTCTATAATATTGGAACTCTCTTCTTATTGTCAACTCTCTGGATTACGAGAAGGCTTTCGACAGTATTGACAGAAAAACATTGTGGAAAATTATGGCACATTATAGAATTCGCGAGAAGTTGGTAAACCTCATCAATGAAATGTACAAAGGAGCAAGTAGCAGGGTTGTACGTGAAGATCAGCTTACTGACAGCTGGTTTAAGACTGGTGTCAAGCAGGGATGCTTGCTCTAACCATTCCTGTTCATCCTTGCTTATCATTGGCTAATGAAGGAAACCTCCAAAGGCGAAGAAATGGCATACGGTCACACCCCTTGACACAATTGGATGATCTGGATTTTGCAGATGATCTGCCTCTTCTGTCTCACACACAAGACCAGATTCAAGTAAAAATCACAATTCTAAACTACCTCTCGAAATCCATCGGTTTAAGAATTCACCATGCAGAGTCAAAGGTCTTAAGGGTAGGTACGCGTCAAAGGGAGCAGATCAAAGTTAAAGATCAGGAACTTGAAGATATAAATACTGTCTGCTATCTCGGAAGTATAATGGACAAAGATGGAGGCACGGAAGAAGAGGTGAAAGCACGCATTGGAAAGGCACAGGCTGCATTCACATCTTTGAGCAGAGTTAGGAGAACTAAAGATACCTCCCTTCGACTAAAGCTGATACTTCATCTCAAACTTGAACTTAGTCCTGTTGTAAGGGTGTGAAACTTGGAATACATCGCAGGCATGTAAAAGGAGAAAAACGATTTTCGTAAGCTACTCAGAATAAAATGGATGGACAGGATTAAGAACGAAGTTTGAAAATAACACAGCAGAAACCAGTGGGAGAGGAAATAGGAAGAAGACTATGGAGATAGATTGGACACACGTACCCTTAGAAAGAATGGCTCCACTATAGCAAAGAAATAATTGGGCTGGAACTGTCAGGGCAGAAGATCAAGGGAAAGGCCACGGGAATCATGAACAAGATTTAAAGTAGCTGGTATACAAAGAAGTGATAAGACATAGAACGAGATTTTAAAAAAGTGAACTCAAGATAGACAGGGATAGATGATGATGATGATAATGATGATGATGATGATGATGATGATGATGATGATGGTGATGATGATGATGGTGATGATGATGATGATGATGATGATGATGATGATGATGATGATGATGATGATGATGACGGTGAGAGAATGTGAGTAAAGAGCCTATTCCAAGGATCCAACACAATTTTGCGCCGTTCAGCGCGGATCCTGGATCATTCGGTCCGAAGGTGAGTTTCATACCACAAGACCACATGGCCACATGTTAATACCGTTTTCAGGCGATTGGTCACGCATTTATCGTTTTGTGAGAGTACTACAGACAGCAGTGTGAACTTTGAAAATGTCAAGGTTCTCGTCAAATCAAGGGCGGGTCATCTGCAGACAGAAATGTTTGGATCGAACATTCCTTGTGTTTTATTGACCGTGGGAAAGGGATATCATAGGAATAACTGTGTGGCTTTGATTTGTCTATGGTTTTCGATTCTCTGTTCAATTTGCTATTTGTTATGATTTTTAGAAATGATAATAATTGTAATGATAATATAAGTAATGGCAATAATTATATTCATAAAACTAATAATACAATAGTACTAATAATAGTAGTGTTGCTATACTACTACTACTACTACTACTACTACTACTACTACTACTACTACTACTACTACTACTACTACTACTACTACAATACTGCTATTGCTACTACTACTACTACTACTACTACTACTACTACTACTACTACTACTACTACAACTACTACTACTAGTAATAGTAATAATAAAATATTGATACTACTACTACTACTACTACTACTACTACTACTACTACTACTACTACTACTAATGATGATAATAATAATAATAATGATAATAGTAAGAATAATAATGATAATGATAATATTAATAATAAAGATAAAAATAATAATAGTAATAATAGTAATAGTAATAATAAAATAGTAGTAGTAGTAGTAGTAGTAGTAGTAGTAGTAGTAGTAGTAGTAGTAGTAGTAGTAGTAGTAGTAGTAGTAGTTTTAGTAGTAGTAGTAGTAGTAGTAGTAGTAGTAGTAGTAGTAGTAGTTGTAGTAGTAGTAGTAGTAGTAGTAGTAGTAGTAGTAGTAGTAGTAGTAGTAGTGGTGATGATGATGATGATGATGATGATGATGATGATAATAATAATAATAATGATAATAATAATAATAATAATAATAATAATAATAATAATGATAATAATAATAATAATAAATAATAATAATAATAATAATAATAATAATAATAATAATAATAATAATAATAATAATATTAATAATAATAATAATAATAATAATAATAATAATAATAATAGTGGTAATAATAATTCTAATTTGGAAGTTTTTATACTCGTTATTGTTTAATAGTTTTTACAAACCAACAGTTCTAGCAGCTTATTAATCAATTTAAATTGACTAATTTATGCGATGTAATATATTTATTTCAATGCAAGGAGGTATGCATTGGGTTCCCAATAGCTCAGCTGGTAAAGCACTAGCGTCACATGCAAAGGGACCGAGTTCGATCCGAGGTGAAGTTGAGAATTTTTATCTGAACACCCTGTCCACCGAAAGGGAAGCTGGGTCTGTTATATCAGGATTAAAGTACTTTGTTATAGACTAGCGCCCTATCAAAAGAGTGGAAAGCAATTGCTTGTGTCCGCTTCACGCTACAGAAACCGGGAAAAATTCGTCTCCATGGGCAAATGGATCTGAAAGATTATGGGGAGAAGGGAAGTATGCTTTGCTTCTAACAGTTCTGCGTTACTTTAAAAAATGTCTTCAACTTTCTGGCATGTGAATTGTAATCCAAATGGACACCCCCCCCCCACCCCTCACCCGCATAAATTCAGGTAAAATTAGTACAGCTAAACATTTACCTCTATACCAAAAATTCTCTAACTGGTATTTCTTGGTCCATAGACTACGCGAATTTTCCATTCCTGTATAATAGACATACGACCTTTTTTAAGTAATAGTTATTTCATTCCCTAATTAAGTAGTAAATTACATCCACTTCAGGGGAAAGAACTCTCCATTTTTAAACTAAACATAACATATAAAACGCGACAACAAAAACAGCCCTCCCACCCAAGGTAATTCAACAGAAAAGTGGTCGAGAAGGTCGCTCGTTGATGATTGTCTTTGAAGAGTGAGCGGTTGTTTATTTTTTCGACGCTGTCGCCCAAATTATTCGTTATGGAAGCTGAAATGGGAGAATGAAATGAGAATAGCCTGTGGTAATAAATCCAAGATGAGCACTCGAATGAGTACAAATGTATTTTCATTGAAAACGACATATCTTTAAAATTTTGTTTTTTTTTATTCAGTGATTATCAACAGCGTGATCGACACATCTGTAGTTTAACATAAGTTCTAGATTTTTGTTCTTAGTTCACATTTAATGCAGTCAGAGAATGAATTCTCGGTCGAAGATATGTTAAGACAACAGGAGGTACGACAACAACAACAACAACAACAAAAAAGAATTTATTCTGTCGAAATTTTGATTCATGCAGAATGAAAAGAGGAGGTCCTTGATGATGTTGTGGAGGGGAGGGGGAGGGGGACGGGGGTGGTCGGCCCTGGGGCGGCAGTTTTCAGTTTTTCGGGGCTATCATTTTCCCGCCTCCATTCCTTTCGAATCATCGCCTCACGGGGAAAATATCGCTGAACTTTGTTTATTTTTTTTCCGCTTCCGGGCAGGGCGATTTGTTTGTTGCCTTTGCTGACTGTTGCCTACACGAACCTGTAATGTAATAAACAATGATTCTACGTGATACAATTTCACACAGAGAAGAGTTCCCTTGTGGTACTCAATGGCGTGTGCTTTATATAAGTCCCATTCTAAGCATTATTGGAGTACTTTACTTACTATACTATGAACTATAAAGAGAGATACGGATTGAATAATGATGCGCTGTTCGCTGAGGGAACGTATCGTTATTAGGGAGAATAAGAAAGGTATTTGTGAAACGAGATAGACGACGGTAGGAGCTTAAATGTTACTTGTAAACTAATCAGATAAGGTAATTTTTACCAGCTCTCAATGAGAAGTTCTATCAGTTCCAGGTTAGCGTGAGATGTTAACGTTTTATCGTCGGATTGAAACCTGCATGCTGTTAAACTGTTGGAGTTTATTTGTCTCAATTTGTCATTGGAAAGCGGTCGTGATAAGGAAGGACAAAATGGTTTTTATTTTGAAATTTGATATACATCATAAAAACCACGGTGTTTAGATTACAATGCTATAAAATATACATCTAGGATTATACTCGGTGGTTTTGAATGTTGGGTAGCTAAGAAAAGAAGAAGAAGAAAAAAAAAAGGATCTGCTAGCAGGGAGTTTTAAAAATTTTAAAGTATATTTCTGAATTTATAATATTATGATAGAAACAGAAAGCTAAAGCCAGAAAAACAAAACAAAAAACAAAACAAAAACAAACAAACCCCAAAAACAAAAAAAAAAACAAAAACAAAACAAAACAAAACAAAACAAAAACAAATTCAATAAAAAATATAAACTTTGTGTAGAACTCTCTCCTTACTGATCATGTTCATTATTTCCCCCAAAATGGCAGGCTTACCAAGCAGAAAAAAAAATATTTTTAAAACTCAAACAATATCTCTACAAAACAACTTTATGTTCTTATTAATCAAACAAAGATCATTGTGATGTAAAAATAACTCTGAATAAGAAAAAATGTAGAAAATTGTGTCGTAATAAATATAACGATTTTGAGTAGGGGCAAGGAGAGGGTTAAGCGGCCAGTATGGAAAATAAAAATACGAAATATTATGATACCAAACTTTAATATTCCCGACTCTATTGTCGAATCTTGTTACTCAACTCCGGGAAAGACTTACCTGTTATAATCAAGCTTCTTAGTACGGCGACTATGCGGTCTTGTCGTATGACACTCTTCTTTCGGGTCGTAAGGTCCCGGGTTCAAGTCCCGCTCTGAGCGGCACACAGTCGAGTCCTTAGAAAAGGATTTTACTAACATTTTCTAGCTGTACTCAGTGTAAACTCGCTTAGACAGGCGTCATGTTTCGTCCTACAGGTTAAGTGTTACTGTTTGGCTTGCGACCCCGTGTTAAGCGCTTTGAGCGCGTGAAGTCGATATTGCGCTATATATAATATATGCTCAAGTTTTTAAAAAATTGTTGGCAATCATCTTTTCTCAATTTACCGAGTACTTTTCACTCAGGGGAACAACTTACCTACTGGTATCAAGCTCTGGACCAGTACGAAAATCACTTTGAGCATATTTAATAGATATTGCGCCACATACAAACTCAAGTTTTAAATTCTAAGATACGGCTACAAAAAAAAAAAAAAAAAAAAAAAAGGATTGTGCAATAAATGTGATTGATACAAATAATTTATATAAAGCAAAATTTGAAAAATAAATTAAAACCTATTGTCATCTGAATCTGTTAATTTCAAAGAATAACAACATGTCCTCAATCGTGATAAAAAAAATGACCATCGTGCGTCATCATTAGCCTAGGTCCGTGATTGAATAATATAGATAATCTATCAAACACGCGTTTGATGTCAACAGGAATCATATTGCCCAGGCAAAAATAAAAAAAGGAAAGTGCCTGAAGCGGAGCTCGACCCTGACACCTCATAGGTCACAGTGCAATGCTTTGACCACTCGGCTACTTTGCCTGATAAATCAAGTCATGATAAATCAACAGGAAGCAATCAATCTAGTAAAACAATTATATAAGCTTTCTATACAAATTATAATAATAATTATACTTATTTCCGCAATCTGATAAAACTCAAAGATTCACCTCCTACACTGTGAGGGTTTGTGGTCTGGAGATATGACACCCGCCTTCGGACTGGAAGGTCCAGGGTTTGACTCCCGCTCAGAGCGACGTATAGTTGAATCCTTGACTCTTTACTCACCTTTCCTCACCGCACTAAGGTGTAAAATGGGGATCTGACCGTTAACAACATTGTCTATAACGTAAGAATTGTAAGATCGTGTCACAGGCATCATGTCTCGTCATAAAAAAACAAACAAACAAAAAAAAAAAAAAACAACAACAAACAAACAAAAACAAAACAAAACAAAAAAACAAAAACAACAACGAAAAAACAAAAACAAAAACGGTGAGTTTTTATTTAGAGATATACCCACTAAACGTGCGCAAAGCGCTTTACATGCATCCCTGACCAACAGCAACAGGTAACACGTAGAACAAGACACGACGCCTGTTAGGCGATGTTATAATTTTTTGCCGACAGAGACAACGCTGTTAACGGTCAAGTACTCATTTTACACCTGAGTACGGTGAGAGGATGAAAGTACAGAGCCTTTTCTCAGGACTTAACTATGCGCCGAAAGCGAGTTTCATACCACAAGCCGCACATGTTAAGTGACACTGTTGGCTAGGGATCCCAAGTGACGTGCTTTGAGCACGTTTAGTGGATATTACCTTTTTTTAACATCTAATCTCCACAAATGGGGCTATATAACAACACCAACATGCCAAGCCTGTAACGCTCCAAATCAGGACATCGACCATGTGGTACTTCACTGTCCATCAACATCCATAGAGGGTGGCTATCCTGCTATCCACAAAGCTGATGACGACTACATCAAATGACTGAATGAGTCACACTTGGAGGTGTGAAGACCATACGACACTACTACTTCTACCTTTTACAATTGCTCAAGATGAATGGACAAGATTTGAGACGGAGGGTCGCATATTAGAAATATTGGTTTCATTTTTAGATATGAAATGTTCCTAAATTTCATTGGACCTCTGTAAAGTTGAAGGGTAATTTCTAAATTTTACGCGAGAATTATAATTCAAATTTACGAACATAGTCATGTCTCAAAAAGAAAACGAAGCAAATGAATGAGATAAAAGATTTCTAACTTTTTAAAGACCGGAAATTGACCTTATTTCAATGTTCATTTTCTTTGAAAACACTGGTTTCATTTTTAGATATAAGATGTTTCTAAACTTCACTTAACTTTTCAGAAGTCATCTTCTAAATTCAACGTGAGATTCTAATTCAAACTCAACTCCATAGTACATACTGCATATTATGTTTTTATTAAACTCCCTCTAAAAACAGTCAAATCACTAAGAAAGAAAAACGAATAAAAGATCTTACTCCTTTAGCTTTTTTAAAGACCCGAATCTGACCTTATTCCAGTGCTATTACTATTTCCAGGCAGCCATTCTTGTTTCTCTATACCGGTTAACACAACACGACTAGAACAATTTAAACTGTTTGAAAACAAAACGCCGGCGCCAGGACTAGCGGAACCGTCTGAGGCCTCACACGGGTCGAATTAAACGGGTAAAGCCCCCGAGCGAATTCTGTCCTTTTATCCCATCAACTTCCAAACCCCTTTCACCCTCTCGGATAGCTGTGTATATCGATTAAAACGTTTAACATCTCCGATCCGCCTTCAGTTGTCCTCAATCAAACGTTTGAATACACTAGATAACATTGTCTTGCTTACCGTATCTTACACCAATTAACAGGCGCGTTTATTAACGCGTCTCCTTCGTTCAGGCATAAAATAACACGTTGTTATTTTGTTGTAAAGACTTACTTTGTTCTTACCTTCTCTTTTCGTTGCCCGGAGTAGGCCTAGTATTTTTTTTTCTCCAAGGAATATAAACAGACTTTAAAGATTTTTATTCTACCACAGATGAATGCTTTTGAAGCTTCAATCGTTATTGTTTAAGCAACTTTTGATAGTTTTACTGTCTTACCCTTCACTTTGCCAACAACAATATTATCATTCATTGTCAACTATATTTTTTTCTCTCACCTTTAAACAATTTTCAACTTTATAGAAGACATCAAGTCGCTTGACTTTTTAAAAATTTGGTCCAGTTTAGAGTTGTCAGATTGTTTTAACTAGCCTTTGTAATTTTTGGCTACAAAAACCATAATATTCCGGTAGTTGATGTGTTAAATGTCAGAATTCAAGCTAGCTTGACAGTATTTTCTGTTCTTATAGTTTGAAATCATAGAATCAGAAACCTCATTGTTGCTTATATTTTGACGGATTATCCCAATCATTTAATAATAATAATAATAATAATAATAATAATAATAATAATAATAATAATAATAATAATAATAATAATAATAATAATGATGATGATGATGATGATGATGATGATGATGGAACTACTACTACTACTACTACTACTACTACTACTACTACTACTACGACTACTACTACTACTACTACTACAACTACTGCTACTATTACTACTACACTACTGCTGCTACTACTACTACTACTACTACTACTACTACTACTACTACTACTACTACTGCTGCTACTACTACTACTACTACTACTACTACTACTACTACTACTACTGCTACTACTACTACTACTACTACTGCTACTACTACTACTACTAATAATAATAATAATAATAATAATATATAATAACATTTTGAAACAGCCACCCACAAGAAAGACACTTGGCTCATTGTGAGGACCAAGTCACTTCCAACTTGTATGTTCCATAACAGAGGTTGTGGCTATGTTGTCTAGTAGTATGACACTCGTCTTCGCACCTAAGGTCCAGGGTTCGAGTCCAGCTCTGATCGGCGCGTTGTTGAGTGATTGGAAAAAGCTCTTTACTCACATTTACTCACATTACTCAATTGAAAAATGAGTACCCGACAGTTAACAACGTTGTCTCTTTCCGAACAAAAGTGAGATGTAGCCTACCAGGTATCATGTCCTTTCCTACACGTTAATTAAGTATTGCGTTAGCTAGAGACCGCCTATAAAGCGCTTTGATCGCGGTCAGTGGATATTACGATATAGGGAATGAGATTTCAAAACAGAATGAGATTTTGTTGGAAGTCGCGTCTTGACGACCGACAGACGCTATCGCCATTATTAGTACCAATCATTAGCGTGAAGTTCAGTAAGTTTAGGAAGGGTTGTCTCATCGTATTGTATTATTTATCAACATCTTTTATTTATAATTTGTAGTCTACATCATATTTTGTTAATATTTCATAATGGAGAAAACTAAAGAAAAGATCTACGTTGATTATGATATGCATTTTTTTTGTATAGAAATATGAATAATAAATTTTGTATTTGGAGCGCTTGGCCTGTAGTTGGTTTGTTTACAAATAACTTCTCCTCCGGTGACGTCAATCAAGGGACGCTACTCTTCCGCTAATCTCATTCCCTATATAAGTGCTCAATAATTTTCTTCTCGTCATAATTATCATTGTCAAAAATTGAATAGAATTCTTAGTTACAATAAAGTCACGAATGAAAAATCAGGCCCCTGGGATATTTAACCCTTTCCTCACCAACCATAGGAAAATCGTCACATTTCTGTCGATAAAACCAAAAGTTTCCCATTCTGATTTCAATTAAACATCACAAAATTTAAATAATTTATCTTGTTATCGCTATAAAACCTTGAAACTGTCTGTAGGGCTCAATTTGCTTAATAATATAATGTTTTGAAGGTAATTGTTGCTTTCCTGTTTGAGTAAAAAAAAATATACTTTTGTGTTGGGTGGATTGGGGAAAATTCTGAAAATGGCCGGTAATGAAAGGGTTAATATCGGCTGGATTCTGTCCAATTGATAGCACATGTCGTGTCCATCTCACCGACCTGCTGAAAGAAAAACAGTCATGCGTGTTGTGATCATGACGTACATCCGACATGGCGTGTGGTCAAGCATGCGCACTAAAGAAGCAGACTTTACGAAATAGGAAAAGAGAAAAAGTGACCCAACACCACACCTGTCTCTTATTACGAAAAACTCGTAGACCTACAAATTTTTGTAGATAATTGCAGAACCATTTATGCGGGTTTAATTCAATAAAATTTGATTAAAAGGAACGTTACACTCATTTTCAGGAATTCGAAATATTATTTATTTAATCCCTTTGAAGGCATATTGCAATGATTTAGTTTAGATACTTCTATTTTCCCCCTAAAAACTACGAATATTTAACGTTATCATGTATTAATTTGGATCCCTCAGAGCCATTCGGCCCTTAAGGCTGGAGTTCATCCTTGTTTCTAAAGTACGAAACGGATAATAGAAATTGATTACTACCCTTTGAAAAGGACGCCAGTTTATCGTAAAGTACTTCCCGTCAGATCTGACAGACCCAGCTACCTAATCACTGCTGGGTGGACCGGGAGGTCAGAAAAAAAATATCGACTTCACCCGGGATCGATCTATCTCCCTTTGCGTGTGAAGCGAGTGTTCTGCTCACTGAGCCATCGGGACTCCCATTGATTTTGATAGGTAAATCTAAGTGTAAAAACCTGTTTAGTGTTAAGTATTATTGTTTTATTGTGGAGAATGACTATGACGACTACCTGGGAAAAAAAGACATTAAATAATGTCACATTGACTCTGTTTTTGTACTGGTTTATTATATTTTCCCCTATTCTCTTTATCATAATGTTGATGACTTTCTTCAGTACATTCAACGGGCGCTTAAATGACCTAAATAGTGTCGAAAGCGCCGTTAAACACCTAAAAACAAACAAACAAACAAACAAGTACATTAAAATTTTTCATATTAATCGCTGTCACAAATGAACGATGTGCTAAGGGGCATAACTCATAAAATTTGATTTCGTGACATGTACCCCCTCCTGTAGTCTTCATCAAATTTCTTACAATTTGAAAAACTAGTCAGAATTTTTTTTTTGGAGCATTTAAATATTTACTTCGCGAAGTCCCAAGTTTGAGAGTTTTTGCTAAAATGAGGATCATTAGATCGATTGATATTTGAAGGACGAGTTTTCTGGCTAAATTCTTAGATACCTGTTATTTCAGAGTACTGAAATAACTGGTTAATATTGGTTGATCCTCTTTGTGCAGGCCCTGATCAAGTATAAATGTGACCGAGTGTCTCAAAGCGGTGTTGATAAGGATGTAACTAAATGCTGCTCATACATTGAATTTATTGTCACGAATATTTTATGAATATTTTATTATATTTATTTTATTTTGTTTTTAATTAGCTTCGTATTTTCATAAATTAGTTTCATGACCGTGTATAAATATGTGCTAATATAACGATGAATGGTGTGTAACATTATGATAATTTCCATTCAGGATCAATAAAGTATATCTTATCTTATCTAATGAAACTTTGGAGAACAATAAATACGGTTCCTTACATTGCAAAAAAAAAATAAATAAAAAAATAAAAAAATAAAATAAAAACCCAATAAAAAAAAAACAAAACAAAAAAACGAAAACAAAAACAAAACAACAACAACAAATAAAAACAATAAAAAAACAAAACGAAAAAAAAAGCCCCAAACAAACAACACCCCCCCCCCCCCCCAAAAAAAAGAAACAACAATAAACAAAAAACCCAGATTTCGTGTTTTGTAACATTTTGATTTTAAAATAACTTCTCTCGGTCTTATTCATCCCGACATACTACTGTTTTGAGAGGTTGGGACACAAAAAATAATGCTTGCGAATCTTACAAAACGTGGGCATTCAATTAATTACAAAGGCTATATTATGATAATGATTGGCACTCCTTTGTAAGTCCAAATAAATTATGATATAATACAAATGAATCGTGCCCAAAGTAAGTAAGTATTCAATTTACTTACTACAGACTACATACTATTTAATTATGATTGGCATTCCTTGTGCAAGTCATAATGAAGTAGGTATTGGCAATGCAGGTGGATCGTGCACAAAGTATGCATTCAATTAATTACTACAGGCCATTTAATTTTGAATGGCACTCCGTGTGCAAGCCTCGATGTAGTATTAGAAGACCAACCTCCAAGGATTAAAGGCTAACCCACACCGGAGACTGACTCCGACGACCCGGCACTGCCGTTCTCTGCCGTCTTCTGGATAAAGACGTCGGGCACGGACAGAATACTAAAAATAAAGAGAAGAGCTGCCAGACCTACCCATACCAAGCACGGAAAAAAAAAAAAAAACGGCAGAGGATGTTGGGTGTATGGTATGGGTAAGTCTAGTGGCTCTTCTCTTTATTCTTAGTATTTTGTCAATGCCCGAAGTCTTTATCCGGAAGACGGCAGAGGACGGCAGTACCGGGTCGTCGGAATCAGTCTCCGGTGTAGGTTAGCCCTTAGTTAGCCAAAGTGATAGCTGGCCGGATTTCTGAAGACCAACACGCTTGGGTGAGTACTGAGCTAGGAAATCACCGAGCTGACAGTTTGTCCTTACAAGTGCTCACATTTAACTTGGTCAAACACAGAACTCAATTAAATAACACTGTGGTCAACACCGGTTATTGCAGATTGACCTTTTGGAAAAACCCAGACAGAAACCAAGAGAAATCGCTGCCGATGGATTGCGACATTCAAGATAAATTTATGAAGGTACCGTGCATTGCAGGCGAAGTGGCTGAGTGGTTAAGGCATTGCACTGTGACCCGGAAGGTCCAGGGTTCAAGCCCCGCTTCAGGCACTTTCGTTTTTTCTTTCCTTGGACAAGATTATTAACCCTCAATTTGCTCACTTGGACAACATGATAATAATAGTGCAAAGTTATGTAGGCCTGTAACTCCAAGACATCAGACTCTAAGCGCTTAAATTACAAATTACTTTGGCTGATATATATTTGTTTTTTTTTTGTTTTTTTTTTTTAAATTTACATTTAAATTTTTAAATAAATATTCAGAGAGTAATCTTTTTTTTTTTTTTTGCGGCGATGGAGGCTCGAACTCACGACCTTACTGATACAACTCTGCCTGGCCGTGTCAGGGACGATATTATCTTCTGGCACTTTTCTACTCACTTCATTTTCTGTTATTATCAACATAAGTGCCTGCTCCACTCACTTTTCCAAAAATTCATTAACTGGTTCAACCCTGACCTTCTACCTCCATGTTGTCCGATAACTCTAAGGATTTTACGGTACTTTTAAAAAATTGAATAAAAAATATATACTCAAGTGTTCAATCTAAAATAAAATTAGCATGTACAGAATTTAGTTCGGGTGTCCCGATAGTTCAGTTGATAGAGTACTCGATTCCCACGCAAAGCAAAAAAGATCGATCCCTTGTGAAGTCGAGATTTTTTCCTGACTCTCCTGAATACCCAGCAGCGATGGGTAGTTGGCTCTGTTAGATCTGGCGGAAAGAACTTTGCGATAGACTATCGTCCTATCTAAATGGTAGCAAGCAATTGCCATTGTCTGTTTCGGCTATAGAATCCGGGATGGATAAACTCCAACTCGGGGGGCCTCATGGCTCTGAAGGACTGCCTAGTTTACTTCAATTTCCACCATCACGTACAAAAACAAAAAAAAAACAAAAAAAAAACCCAAAACACTACCCCCCCCCCAAAAAAAAAAAAAAAAAAAAAAGAAACCCCAACAGAATATGCCAAAAAAAAAAAAAACCCAAACAAAACACAGCAAAAAAAAAAAAAAAAAATGAAAAAAAAAAATAAAAACAAAACAAGGACTCGGGAATAGAACGAGGCTGTTACAGGCCAGGGTACGCATTTTACACCTGCGTAAGGTGATATGATATTTAAATTTGTAAAGAGCCTTTTCCAAAAACTCAATTTTGCGCTTCACAGATCCGGAATAGAACGAGGCTATTACCGGCCAGCTACGCATTTATTTATACCTGAGTGGGGTGATAGAATGTTCGGAAAAAACTTTTTCCAATGACTCAACATTGCCCCGCACAGACCGGGATTCGAACTAGCGACCTAACTTACCACTCTGAAGGCGAGTGTCATAGCATCAGTCCACAACACCGCATGGGTTCTCGTTTCTAGAGTCAAAAATAAAAGCGTAGACAAAGGGGTTACAGTAAGTGCAAACATGTTGCTGGCATATGCATTCATATCACGTTCATTCTCATCATATTCGACGGTCTATTGACATTTCTGTTGCGTGAATGAGAGACAGGCAGGCAGGGGGAAAAAGACAATTCATACCATGCAATCTTAGGTGAGTAAGTCGACTTGCTTTATCTACAGTATACTGACAAAAAGGGGTTACTTGTTTTGGTTTAAGTAGTCGTCCTTCAGAAAGCAATTAGGAGCCAGTGTTTATCCCAGTTTCTACAACTTGAAACGGACATTAGCAATCGCTTGATACCATTTGAATACTTACGCCAGATCAAGGAGACCCAGCTACCCAGTCACTGCTTGGTGAACAGCTAGGAAGCCCTTGTAAAGCGGATATTGCGCTATATAAATGCTGATACACCACCCGCTGAAGTCTTTGGAGAATGGTCTTTTTAGTCACATTCTCTCACCATATTCAGGTGTAAAATTAGTGCCTAACTGGCAGACAACAGCATTGCCTCTGTCAAAAGAAAAACGTGTAATACGCATTCCGAGACAACAGTCTTGTTTTTAAATTGTCTTACATGTTCCAGTGTTGCTGTTGGCTTAAGGCCCCGTCTAATATGCTTTGAGTGTATTCATTTGATATTGCGCTATTTAAAAACTCGCATTTTTAAAAACTAAAAAATACATAACGATTTTGTCTTTCGTTATGCTTTGAATCCGACGTGCACAGATTTGCAGGTCTGATAACCCAATTCATTATGGGCTCATTGTTGTAATAGAAATCTAAAAAAAAAAAAAAAAATGACGCAAACTATTGTTCATTACAATAATGTTAAACTAGGCCCATAATTGCGTTGGAATGTCAGACCTGCATATATGTAACGTCGTTTGAATCCCATTGGCTACTATATTAGCCTCATCTTAACCTATCGATAAAGCGTGATACATGATATTCATAATCACATTTTTAACATTTTGCCCAAACACTCGTCTTTCAAATATCAGTCGATTAAAAGTGACCTAAATCTTGTCCAAATCTTTTAATCTTGGGACTTTCCTTCCCTTAGCAAAAATGTCAAAAAGTGTTTTTCCAGTTTAACGATAAATTTATGGTTGGGTCATTGGTGGTGCAGTGATGTCACCTTATTTATAAACGACCTGGGCAGGTTATTGAATATCATTCTTGGAAAAGTCAAACAGATCTGGCAGCAATTCCATCATTGTATATCATTGTATGGATGATCTTTAAGGTTTTCTTGTTATATAAGTAGGTGTGTCACTATCTTTTTAAAAAAAAATCTGAAATACCGCGTTTAGCATTATTTGTTGATAACTTTATTATCGCTGATAGATGTCACTGGAAATTTCCAATATCTCTGTTATTTATTTGCTTAGTTTCATCATCATCATCATCATCATCATCATCATCATCATCATCATCATCATCATCATCATCATCATCATCATCATCGTCGTCGTCATCATCAGCATCATCATCCTCATCACCATCATCATCAACTACAACATCGCTATCCTTTTTTGCATCCTTCGCTTCATCATCATCATCATCATCATCGTCATCATCATCATCATCATCATCATCATCATCATCATCATCATCATCATCCTCATCACCATCATCATCAACTACAACATCGCCATCCTTTTCTGCATCCTTCGCTTCATCATCATCATCATCATCATCATCACCATCATCATCATCATCATCATCATCATCATCATCATCATCATCATCATCATCACCCATACAAAACTCAAATGTCAACACTCCCATTGCAAAACAAACTGGATTCGCCTTATACCACCATTTCAAACTAACTCTCTCTCTCTCTCTCTCTCTCTCTCTCTCTCTCTCTCTCTCTCTCTCTCATACACACAAACGCTCAAAGCATACACAAAAGCCCACACCTTCAAACCATTTCACCACGAAACATGAAATGAAGTGAATTGAGAGGTGCAAGATAGAAGACAAAAGAAGATAAATAACTTTAGTTTTTCAGTAATAGGAAGGACATTCGCGAACCGAAAGATTCATCACCCTCCATCTGGGACACATCGCCACCAATGCCATTCCCACTCCAGAAAAAAATAACATTGAGCAATTGAATGCAAACTTCAATTTAATGTACGAAAACAGATAGATGGACGTTTCGGGTTTCCCCTTTATCAATAATACAGGATGAATTAAACCCGAAATGTCCATTTTATCTATTTCGTTTATTACATTGTTATTTATTTCTTCGAGCTTCGAGCAGCAACATTTACACCACTCCAGAACATAAAAGTATACAAACTAGAGTTGTGAAGACCCGGGATTAATGGGAGCGATCTATATTCATGTTTTCTTCCAACCAAGTCATCAATCACATGATTTGTTGCTGTCCAACGATTGGATGTATCTTCAGAAATGTAAACACGTTGCTTTGTTTATGAAAGTTGTAAGCATACCCTTGTGTCAAGCTGAACAAAATGACCAATCGTGATATTAGATATTTCAAAAACTGTGAACATTTTTCACTATGTGGGTCACTTTGAGCTCATATTCCAATGTGACCAATGACCTCGAGCACATGGAAATGTAATATAGATAGTTCGAAGATGACGTCACTCAGGTCTTTGTTATTGTTTTTTGCCATCCACGTTTATGAGTGTTGGTCCGTCATTCTTCCAGATGGCAATGATGTGAGCTTTTTAGCCAAGCGCATACTATCTATAGATCATGCCCATTCACCGGGTACAGGGGTACCAACAGCAGATCACTTGAAAGGAGGAAATGGCCAGAATTATTTTAGAAATTAGGAACATGATCTAATATTTTTATATTTGGAGGAACAATTTCACAAAAGATTCTATTATCTTCTCAATCATTTATTAGTTAAAACCCCATAAAAGGGTCTTGGCTATAATAATCTTTTCATTGAAATTAATTATTACGACTAAATATTCAGAAAACATTGTGTACAACACGTTGGTCTCCTAGATGGAATAACATACGCCAATTTGACATTTATTGTCGAAGTGAAAGATTGACTTTTTCTTTTTTAAGTCGAGGCGTCAGAATGTAGCCTTCGTAAACCCATAGCCTGAAAGTGACCAAAAAAAAAATAACGTCAAAAGACCACAAATGACCACAAAAAACAAAAACAAAAACAAAACAAATAAGAAATCGTGATTTGTATTAAATTATTCAACCAATGAGATCATTTGTTTCCTTGAGCACTACTAAAGACAACTTACAAAGCGGTGCACCAATCTATAAATGAAATCATAAGACAAGTCCAAGTGTCAGGCTGTAAGTTAATAAATGTTACGACTCGACTCGGTGTGTGAGTACTACTCGGTGTTTAGAACACTATAGACCCGGTGTTTTGTGACTCAGTACTGTTGTCACGCCAAACAGGCCTTCATGGACCTGGGAAACATTTTGAAAAACAAACAGATGTCGTTCGGGATTAGATTCCGAGTCTTGAAGTGCTACGTGTGGCCAATCTTGTTATACGGATGCGAAAGCTGGACTACAAATGCAGAAACACAAAAGAACATTGAAGCTTTTGAAATGTGGTGCTTGAGAAGGATGCAGAGAATATCGTATACCGCACACAAAACGAACGAAGAAGTGCTAAAACAAACATACCAACAAAGGAAACTAATGCCCTTAATAGTGGATCGACAACTATCCTTTTTCGGACACATAGTAAGGAAAGATAAGAATGAATACCTGGCAAGTTGTGGAAAAATACCTGGTAAACGCGCCCGGGGGAGACAAAGAAAAACACTCATAGACCAACTGAAGGGCTTCACCAACCTAACAATCCAAGAGCTGTTTGAAAAAGCAAGAGACAGGGAGGAATGGAGAGAGATAATTCATGCAGTATCCGAAGCCTGGACCAGGCATGGAACCTAGAAGAAGAAGAGACTGTTGTCACCCGATTTCAAATTTATATTTATTAAAAGTTGCTTTTGTTCGCAAAATTAGTCCGTCTTTCAAACTACTACAAGGAAATAGGTTGCTTCCGAATTCATGTAATAGGTACCAATTATCAAAATACTTTCTAAAGTTTGATGTTGAGATCTCTCTCTCTCTCTCTCTCTCCCCCCCCCCCCCTCATTTCCTTTTATGTTAAGGAGCATTCATGAATACTGAGTCGGTGCCGGTTACTTGCTAAGTATTCAATTAGGAATATCGGTACCTGAATTTTCAGCGAATTCCCAGCTCAAGTTAAAACGTTATGTCTATTATGAGCTCGTTCTCTCTAACATGAAACGCATGACGCACATTCTATCTGTGTGTTGCAGAAACAACAACCCTGGATGAGTGACCAATGAAAACACACAGCACATTCCCCCAATCTCGACCAGTCAAAACAAACTGTTAGGTGGTCTTTCCTACTATTTTTGCAGCTGTCAAAAACACCGCTGTCTCCCCATCTCAAGCACGTCGATTACCAGCTTATTATAATACTTAGTCTTGTTAAAATTTTGGGTAAAATTTATGTTTGGTTAGCCCGCCCAGCCGTGCCCATCTGTTAGTGGTGTTCTGAATGACGCAAAATTCAGGAAAAAAAAAAGAGAAAGAAAAAGAAAAAAACTTGAACATAAAATGAGCAATTTCCACGAAACATGCCCACAGCGCTTCACAAGAGGACCCTCACCACAGGACAAGACATTACGTCGTTCAGGCAATATTACATTTTTTTCTTCAGACAGAGGCAACGCTGTTGGTGGCCATGTACTCAATTTACACCTGAGTAGGGTGAGATATTGTGAGTAAAGAACCTTTTCCAAGGACTCAACTATGGCTGTTCATAGCGGGACTCTAGTCCTTGACCTTCCGATCCGAAGGCGAGTCTCATACCATTAAACCAATAGCCGAGAACTCCAAATTTTTGAAAAGTAAATATTTAGGTATTTCTAATTTCAGATTAACTGGGAGCGATCTATATTCATGTTTTCGTCCAACCGAGTCATCAATCACGTGATTTGTTGCTGTCCAACGAGTGGACATTTCTGAACAAATGTAAACACGCTGCTTTGTTTATGAAAGTTGTAAACATACCCATGTGCCAAGCTGAACACAATGACCAATCGTAATGTTAGATAGTTCAAAATCTGTGAACACTTTTCACTATGTAGGTCACTTTGAGTACATCTTGCAATGTGACCAATGACCTCGAGCACATGGAAAGTTAATATAGATAGTATGCGCTTGGCTAAGAAGCTCATAACATTGCCATCCGGAAGTATAACGGACCTATACACAAAACCCTGTGTAACCATGATCGTTTATAGTCTGGTTTATTAAATTTAGTGAGAATTACTCATAAATGCGGATGGCAAAAAACAATAACCTGAGTGACGTCAACTTTGAACTATTTATAGATCATGCCCATTAAGCGATGATAAGACTACTGTAATCTATCACGTCATAGCTAGCTAGTATCTCCATCTAAAACAACAACAACAACAACAACAACAACAGTATTCTCAAAAGTTTATGATTAATTATCACTGAACTGTATTAGCTAGACTATATTATACGTTATGACGATTGTCCGAGAGGCGTGGTTATCTAGGTGTCTATTAGGTGCTGGAAATTGAATATAGATAGAGCAAAGTTGACGTCACTCATGGCTTTGTTATTGTTTTACATTAAAAATTTTTTTATTTTTATTTTGCCATCTATGTTTACGACTAATTCTCACTACACTGTATTAATGAGACAAGACGTTCAAGGTTACATATAGTTTTGTGTGTTGGTAGGTTATTTCCGGCTGGCGAACATTGTGAGCTTTTTCGGATAAAACGCAAAGCATCAATATGAGACTTTGCTAACTTTTGTTATTATGGAGTATAAATACTGCTTTCTCCATTGAAAAATAAATAAATAAATAAATAAATAAATAAATAAATAAATAAATAAAGTTCGTACTTATCATCATTTCATTTCTAAATTCACATGTTGTGGTCCGATCCATCCCAACAATAATACTGTTTTGAGAAGGTTAGTTACTTTAATAATGAATAGTGAAACATTACGAAACTTAATTTAATTTTATAGGTTTACTGGATGAGCTGAATGGATATTTTATCAACATGACATTGCGTATCATAACTAAACCAAACTTCTAGATTTTAAGGCTAAATATTAAAAAAAAATATTTACTATCTAAACTGACAGACATAATACTGTTTTGAGTTGATGGGTCACAATCATAATGAAAAGGTGAAAAAAACAGGAGAAGGGAGATAACTTAATTTATTTCTCTGGACTTGAGAAAACGTAAACATTTAAGGGGATTAGGTATGAGGCGATGAGAGATAAGATTAATGATATTCGTATATATATTATTGTGTAGAAATATCAGTGGTGGAAATCGTATTGCTTTTAATTTTGTATTATAGAGGCTGATTCTAAAGGTTATTGCACGCCTGGAGGGATGTGGGGAGGGGCAGGGTTCAGAGAGAGAGAGAGAGAGAGAGAGAGAGAGAGAGAGAGAGAGAGAGAGAGAGAGAGAGTAGATAGAGAGAGAGAGAAAGAAGAAGAAAGAAATAAATAAAGAAAGAGAGAGAGAGAGTGACAGAGGAAGAGAGAGGCCAGAGCAGAACAGAGAGAGAGAGAGAGAGAGAGAGAGAGAGAGAGAGAGAGAGAGAGAGAGAGAGAGAGAGAGAGAGAGAGAGGCCAGAGCAGAGAGATAGATAGATGGATAGATAGATAGATAGATAGATAGATAGATAGAGAAAGAGAGAGAGAGAGAGAGAGAGAGAGAGAGAGAGAGAGAAAGAGAGAGCTCTAATATCTCATTTGCTCAGTTGGTAGAGAGCTGAATTGACAAGTGAAAGAACATGTAATTCGAAATAATATGTGTTGTGCTTACATTCAGGTCCCTTTGTCACGATTTAGGCAGGACTGAGAAGTATACTTGATGCTGTGTGTTTAGGTAAAATACTCATAACATATGCCCGCCAGATGAAACGTACCGACACACAAAACAATGTGTAACTTTAAACGTTATAATCTTTTAGAGGGACGCTAGTGAGAACTACTTACCCAACTGGCGGTCTAAAACAATGTACCAGATTATGACGTTAATTTCATCGTTCTATTTTGGTATGTGTTTAGGTAAAATACTCACTTTTTCATCCCGCCAGATCATTCGAGCCGACCCACAAAAATGTGTAACATCTGCTAGAGGGACATTATTGAGAACTAAACACCCGACAGGCGGCCTTGAACGGAGCCATCTTTGACAAATAGCCTGACACTGACCAAAAAATGACGTCAAAAGACAAGTCTTTGGCCGCAAAAGAAAACAAATCGTGAGTTGTATTCAATACTTCAACCAATGGGATTACTTTTTCCTTGAGCTCTACTAACGACAACTTATTCTACGGTGCACAGAAATAAAAAAAATGACGTCAAACTATAAGTCCTAGAGGGTTCTAGTGTCAGGCCGTAGCCATCCTTAAGATATAGCGTGACAATGAAACCCAAAAGGACCGGCAGTTTGGCGTCATTTTTTAGGTTTGTGTACCTTCTAGTGAGTTGTTAGTAGAGCTCAAGGAAACAATTTATTTCATTGGTTGAACTATTGAATACAACTCACGATTTGTTTTCTTTTGTGGCAAGTAAAAGAGTGGCATTTTGACGTCATTT
>NC_088361.1:91202184-91207184 GCF_034508935.2 Berghia stephanieae | reverse complement strand
GCGTTGAAAGTGTTGTTAGGAAGAAGGCGTGTCGTTGGTCGAAAGGTTATGATTTTGTATTTGAATCCTGGTGAAGTGAAGGGATTTTTAAAGAAAATAAATCAAAAGATGATTTCAACACAGATAGACGATGTTTACAACCGAACGCCTCAAATCGGTATATTAGCAGAGTAAACCAGATATCAAAGAGAGATTTTATAAATAATTTTTAATCATGAATTATTTTGTTAAAAATATTCTCATCAACAAAAGATATAAAACGGTTTCATTTCTAACGACTATAAACTCACATTAGGGGTCCCATTAGCTCAGTTGGTAGAGCACGAGGGTAAAGTCGAGATTATTTTGGACCTGCATCATGATCAATACAACTCTTAAAGAGTTTGACATTCCTCGCAGTTCTTGAACAGGGGTGGAGGGATTTCCAAATAACGTCACTTCTGAAAAGTTAAAAGTTGGCACGTATTGAGGTTGAACAAAGTAGAAACCAAAACGTCTACATAATCTGACTTCGTCAATTTAATTGACGCTTCCATTACTGTCATTTATTTTTTCGATATTCATTCAAAAACATATTGCATTGTTTTGTTGAGGACAATATAAACTGTAGAATCTTGAAATGCTTAAAAACTAAAGTTTCACAATTTTTTTACTTTAACTTTAGAATCACTATTTGCTACTGTTTACACACTGACAACATTACATTTTTGAGGCGACAGATCACAAATTCTGATCCTTGTTTTGCTGGTTTTATTTCTATGGGCTGAACAAACATCCGTTAGCTCAATTCTAACCCAGCTTTTGTCGTGTCTAGTTCCCTTCACTCAGTAATTACGTAGTTTGATCTCTAGTACATTGGACAGAATGTACTTTGCATAAACATTGGTAACTCCCCAACCGCAAGAAAGACTTTGTTATAGATACTTATAGATATCTGGGACGACTTCTGTCTCACGCACTACAGCCTACAACTTGAAATGTGACCCACGGCCCCTATATTGGGGTCAACAAGATATCACAAAATTGTCTTAAATCCAAATTGACCAGATTAAATTATTAAATAAATAAATGAATGAATATTAACAATTTATTGAACCCCAATCCCCACATAATGTGTCCAATGGCGCTTTATAAAACATAGATTACATGAGAGTTTTAAGAAAATTATATGTTACAATTTTAAGAACATTAAATGTTAAAATTGTAGATGATCCATTAGGTTATGTTGATACCAACAGAATGTGAGGAATGAGATTTTGAAATATTAATGAAAAGTTAATCTGAAGTATCCTGTCGTCAGTCCAGACTTAAAGCACTCAAGAGTATAAGTAACAACGTGAAATTGACTGTAAGCTACAATTTAAATTACGAAAACAGATAAAATTGACGTTTCGGGTTTCTCCTTTATCAACAAAACAGGATGAATGAAACACGTACAGACGAATGAGATAATGTTCAACGACGCCACGACCACATTATCCCATTCGTCTGTTGTGTTTCATTCATCCTGTTTTGTTGATAAAAGGAAAGCCCTAAACGTCAATTTATCTGTTTTCGTATATTAAATTGAAGCTTACATTCAATTTCACATTGTTATTTATTTCTTCGAGCTGCGAGCAGCAGCATTTACATTATTCAATAGTATAAGAAACATTTATTTTAGTTCCAGTCACTTTCAGAAACTAATTCCATTAACATTTTTACATGAATCTTTCATCTCCAGGACCGGGCTCAAAAGGCAGGAACCATGTCCATCCAATTCCCCAGTCCTTCGCTAAAGTCCTGGGCCTCTGTCAGTAGTACTATCTCATTTGATTCTACTCCTTTACCACCGTCCTGAGCAATGTTGTTTTGGGCCTTCCTCCTCCTTTCTTTCTCTCTGGAGTCCATCTCAATGCCATTGCAGAATCGTTCTTTTCCCCTCTTCTGAAGACATTCCCAATCAAATTTCAACAATTCATTTCCGCCACCACGTTAATTTTAACACACTGACTATCTACGTGACAAATTAAGGAGCAGGCACGGGTGTAAGATGAAACAGTGCCAGACAAAATAAGACAGAAAAATACAAGAAAAAAAAAAGAACCCAAAAATTAGAAGGCTGTTTGTTTTTCTTTGTTTTTTTAAATATATTTTTTCTTGTATTTTTCTGTCTGGGTTTGTCTGGCATTGTTTCATACACTATTTATATCTTAAACAGTCTCTGCCTCTGCCAATTCTCAAAATCCATCCACTACCTCAAAGCGGTTTTATATGGGATCGATTAGGATCTAAAATTTGAATTTATGGCCAAAAACATGAGGGTTGTAGTTAGTTGAAAGAAAATTATTGAGAAGAATAAATATAGATATTTTGATTAAAATGACAATTAATTAGCTTAGAAAAAAATCTACACAAGTCATTCATTTCACAGAGGTGAAAACTTTTGAAAAGATGTGAAAAAGTGTGCTTGTCTGGCTGGCACTGTTTCATACTAATAAAAATATAATTTTGAAAAGGTGTGTCAGGAATATCTATCTAGATAGATCTAGTGCTAAATTCAATGATTTAAATCGCCCCAACTATCGAGTAACCTCTGTGGTGTAGTGCTAGCACGTCAACGGGTATTCAGGAAGAATGAGGCTTGATCCCCAGTCGAGGTAGGCTGTTTTATTTTTTTTTATGTGTGTGTGTGTGTGAGTGGTGAGGGGGTCTTTTTTGATATGTTTTTTTTTCTTGTTGATTCTTTGTTTCTGATTTGGTTGTCACTAGTTCATTCACAATTTTTTCAGATTTTGTATCTTACACCAGTGCCTGCTCCCTTATTTGACACATTAAAATTTCGCAGAGGTCGTAATCCAATGCAACATTCTTTTAACAATGCCAAACTTTCTATAGAGATCCTGTACATTTCTCTTTTTTTTTTCATTTGTGTATCTACTTTCCGTCATAAAAAAACGTCCTTTAGAGCTCTTAAATACATGGATCAAGCGTTTACCCCGGTATCTATGGCGTGAAATGGACAATAGCAAGCGCTTGCTACCCTTTGGACATGGCAATAAACTATCGTAAAGTACTTTCTGTTTGATCTAACAGAACCAGTTACCCAATCACTGCTGAGTGGACAGGAATCGGACAAAACTCGGTCACGTTGTGTGTTAAGGGAGTGCTCTACCAACTGAGCTATCGTGACCCTATTTTTTCCGCATCATAATACGAGTAATATAGGATGGCAGTCAGTTGGGTACATGCGTCTTCCTTACGAACGTACTCACTACGAGCGCACGTGCATTTCGGATCTGGATGCGTTCTTTCACTCACTGGCATAGCTTAGCGTAGAGAAGTAGGTAGGTTAACGGCTGTATGGTGCTCTCTCAAAGTTGTGTTTATCAATAGGCTAGAACTCCGTAAAATTTTACGTATACACTTAACTTATTCAGCAGGTGATAAGTATCTAAGACTTCATACACAACCGGTCATAAGAATTTCATCCTGGCGTTGGATATCAAATTTATCTGCTCAATTGAAGTGTTTTGAATTTGAAAATCTGAGAATTTAACGAATAGTAATAATAAGATTACAAGTTCTATCACTTTTGGATGTGTATTTTTTCTTTTCTTACTAGACGTGAGACTTCTGTTGTGTGCGTGTGTGTGTGTGTGTGTGTGTGTGTGTGTGTGTGTGTAGCTTATGTATATTATGCGTGTGTGTTATTAATTTAATTTAAAGATCTGTGCAGATGTTAATGTTATTGGCCATTAACATAACCATTGCCGGTAGTTTTCTATTAGTAGTTATCGTATAATTTGTCTGTAAAGCAGCCAGGTGTCAGATTTCATTCCTTTGATAATGTTGTCGTCTTGTGAAATAAAACATAGAGAATAGAATGTGAAAAAATTAATAGCAAAAAATAAAAAAATAAAAAAGATAAAAAAATTAACCCACGGACTGTAAAAATGTTGGCTTGTAGTCAGTCGTGTTTTGAAAAAGAAAACCTGTAGTGAAAAATTTATCCCGAATTTAATTTTTTATTTCCATGACCACCTTGGTTAGAAATTTTCGAAACAACTGACTAATTTTGATAAGTAAGCGGTCATGTTTGAAATAAAAGTAGACAAAACAACACACATTAAAAAATTTTCTTATCTATAAAGTTAGACATCTTTTTTAATTGACTGAATTTTCTTAGTAGATATCTAGTTGTGTTGGAAAAACAAACCTAGAGAGTAAAAAAGATAGAGAAAACAGAACGAATTTATTAATTTTTTTCAATGAAAATTTGTGTTTAAAATTTCCAAGATAAGTGACCAACTTTGGTAGATATCTAATGAATTTGCGCATCACCCTACACATTGCAATTATTTTCAGAAAATCGAAATGAACATACATACTTCGTACAATTCTCACCAAAGGTGCTCATAATTAACTGGTTTGTTTCATATCTTGAACTCAAATAATGTGGTCAAGAATTTAAGTTACGAACTTGTTTTGATTCCAAGAAAAGGATTCGGTGGTGGAACGTCCTATTTTCATTATTATTAACTGTCTGTTGATGACTGGAGAAATATGGTCCTGAACTGCCAGGAATGTCCCGAATTGCAGCCAAAAACCATGCCAGGTAAGGGAACACTCATAGAATATAACATGATAAACCGGTATTTATCTTTGTCGAGATAACAACAAATAACAACTGGTAACAACAAATAACAACTGATAACAACAAATAACAACCGATAACACAAAAATACTTTTATTCTAGCCTCAAAAATCAATATTCATTTGGTCAACCAGGCCCCAAATGTACATGCACAACTCCTAGCAACTGCCGTAAGTAGAATATCAGTGGTTATTTGTTGTTATCTCGACAAAGATAAATACCCAGAAAAAGTGACTTCATAAAATCTGCTAAGTCACAGCCAAGTTTATAATTGAATGAGTCAACACTCTCTTTCAATCCATTTTACTACTGTGGAACGGGGTGGCTAAGTCACACCCAAGTTTATATGTGAATGAGTTGACAC
>NC_088361.1:91154684-91197184 GCF_034508935.2 Berghia stephanieae | reverse complement strand
CTAAAACTACAATCACTTATAAAGAGGCGATCTTATGC
Source organism: Berghia stephanieae (assembly GCF_034508935.2). Classification (NCBI taxonomy): domain Eukaryota; kingdom Metazoa; phylum Mollusca; class Gastropoda; order Nudibranchia; family Aeolidiidae; genus Berghia; species Berghia stephanieae. The sequence continues at coordinate 91,197,146 of NC_088361.1, read as the reverse complement.
ATTTATAAAATTGTCCATGGTCTACATAACATTGTTTATGACAATTTATTATTTTTTCTCTGGTCACATTCACACGAGGAGAAAACTTTAAATATTTTTCACCAGGTGTTAGTCAGAACTCATTTTATCCAATGTACTGTCAAGACATGGGATGCACTTGATTATAATACAATAAATTCAGAAGCAATAAATGCCTTTAAAAATTCAGTCGATAGAAAACTCCGTGCCTTGAATTACGTACACGATGAACGAGGGATCGTGGATAGCTCATTCGGTAGAGTCACGCTCTCAGCGGCCAGGCGGAGTTGTCGTACCAGTGAGGTCGCGGGTTCAAATCCCCATCACCGCCGCAAAACAAAAACAAAAAAAAAAAACAAAAAAAAACAAAAAAAACAAAACAAATCTCTATTGTCTTCTGGCACTTTCCTACTCAATTCATCTCTTGTTGTACACGATGAACGAGATTTTATTTTCAGAAAAATATGCTTATGATCAACAAGTCTGTGATGAAAAATTATGTAAGCACCAACTTGATCTTTTGTTTGTATCTCTATACAATTTTTTGTATATAATATCCGTGTATCAATTTGATCCTTTCTTTTGTATCGTTTTTTAACTGCTTTATATTTATAAATACGTGTTTGTAAAAACAGCAGGGTATTTACGGTCTATTGACCTAAGTAACGCTTGATGATTATGAATATGAATATGAAAGAATATGAATAATCAAAATAGATGAGTACATGGTCGTAATAACATTTATTTCTGCGGGCCTTCGAGTTTAATCAAATGCCACTCGACCACTGAGCATCTGCTATTCATCACCACAAATTATGTGACCGACGGCCTCATACGGGTATTATCCCGGGCGGGGTGAACAAGAAGACGAAAAATGAATTCAAAGTGGGCTTAGTGTTGCTACATGCTACTGGCCCTCTGTAAAGTGATTTGAGCACGTTTAGTGGGTATTGCTCTATATAAAGACTCAAATTAAAGTTAAAGTGATTAGATATAATGTTCTTTTACATTTTTGCTCCTTAAGAATTTATATTCTATGTGCGGCTATGTGGCCTTGTGGTATGGCACTCGTTTTCGGATCGGAAAGTCCTGGGTTCGAGCCTCGCTCGGCGCTTAGTTGAGTTTTTGGGAAAGGCTCTTTACTCACATTCTCTCCCTGTGTGTAAAATGAGTACCTGGCCGTTAACAGCGTTGTCTCAGTCGGAAAAATTGTAATATTGCCTAACAAGCGTCATGTCTCGTTCTCTATGTTACGTGTTGCTTTTTGTAAGGGACACCTTGTAAAGCGGGTTCAGCACTTTTAGTGGATATTGCGCTATATAAATGCTCACTTTTATATAATTTTTTCCTTGAAAATAGAAACGTTGGCAGAAATCTCATATTTCTGGCGATAAAATCAATATTCACCATACAAACCGTCAAGATACCTCACACACATAAAATATATTTAGGGGTAGATCCTCTGGCTCTAAGATCCATGGAGAAGACCTTGAAAGGTGGAGGGATCTTACACGGAGTGATGTATGATAGAAGAGGCGGCAGAGGTGTCCATATCTTATGACTAGGAGGCGAAAGGTACGGTCAAGTAGTCAAGTCAGTAGGTCAAGCCGTCCGGATAATAATACCGTTTTGATGTAGATGAATCACAAATAGGAAACTACGTAGTGGTTAAATTATATTCTTTATGTGCTTAAGCTTATTTCTTTATACCGCAATATTCACTAAACGTATCTCATAGCTCTGTACAAAAGGTCCCTGACCAACAAGTAACATGTAGAACGAGATATGACGCCTTTTATGCGATATTACAATTTTTTTTTCAGACAACGCTGTTAACGGTCAGGTACTCATTTTACACATGAGTACGGTGAGAGAATGTGAGTAAAGAGCCTTTTCCCAGGACTCAATTATGCGCCGAGCGAGGTTCGAACTCAGGACCTTCCGATCCAAAAGCGAGTGTCATACCATAAGACCACATAGCCGCACAACGGTAGAGAAGACTTACTATTTCTTACATTTGAAAAAAAAGAAACAAAAACAAAACAAACAAACAACCAAAAAGTAAAACAAACAAACAAACAAACAAAAAGTAAAACAAACAAACAAAGAAGCCCCTCCCCCCCACCCAAAAAAAACAACAATAAAGAAAAAGAAAAACAAAACAACAAAAAACAAAACAAAATAAAAGCAAAAACAAAAACAACAAACAAACAAAAATCAAAACAAAACTTTTAATTCGAAATCATCTCTGTCTGATTCGCCTTGACTTATGCACGTTTTGAGACGGTCGGCCACCTATTTCTTTTCAAACACTTTTCTCTTTCTGCGATACTGGCTGGAGTCATGATACACTGAGCAAAGACACATTTAGGAAGAAGCAGGGGTGATAATTTCTTGCACTGTTTCCAGATTAATTTTGAAAATAAAGCCAAACAAAAAATGTTAAACTATCTAGAAAATTACCAACATTGTCAAGGCATCAATTTTTCTGCTGAAATGCACACAAAAGTGAAAGTGTACCTTCATTTTTTTTATCAGGCAGCCATTAAAATTTGCCTTGACATGTATAGTTTAAGTGCGAATATTCGTATTTTTTTTTCTCGCCAATGTTGTCTATTTGTCTATTCAATATGCGATATCAATTAAATAATATGCCAATGTGACAAACACATTTTTTTTTCTTTTGATAAAATGCAATGTTTTGGAATTTGGCATAAACAGCGCCAAATGGCAATCCTGTCGCCTAGGCGCTTATCTTTCATCAAGCTGTAAACACGATAAACCAATTACAGGAAACAAAATGCCGCTAAAATTGCTGTTCTCTGGAAAAACACGTATTTAAAATTTTGGCCAGAAAACACGTCTTTCAAATATCAATCGATTAAAATGACGCTCAACCTGGCAAAAACACTAAAACCTAGAAGTCCCAGAGTTGAAAACTTTTACCAAGAGGAGGATCATTCTAATCGGACGATATTTGATCTTCTGTCCAAAATTTTGAATACGTATTATTATTATTTTTTTTTTGTACAGCAGGGCAGTTGGCATATCTTGGCTCCCATTTGAAAACTGTTTGTACTTCATTTTTTATTTTTATTTACGGCTTACTTAAACGAGAGAAGGTTCTCTGCTTTAACAATATTATAGTACTAATATTTATAGATACAGAGCGGTGGAAGATAAAGAGAAGATTGTATGTAAGGATAAGGAGAAGTAGAGAAGGAACTTATCACTATCGTTGTGTTATTTTATTCATAATGGTTTAGAGGACGCTTTTGTAGATGGAGCCGTATATTGGGGGAAAGCGTTTGTCACCAATTATGCCCCGTAGTGAGTAAAGCATCTACAAGAACTTGGCATTATACTGCGTAGAGCTAGAGCGGGACGCGGACTCGAACCTAAATGCATTTAGGCCAGAAGTTGAATGCCATCCCGATAGATCTCAAAGCTGAGCTTTGCAGGAAGTATTCAGACATTGTTCCCAAACCTTCTTGATTAGCAAGTTACAAAATACCCAACTAACCCTTTTATCTTATATTCTTCTCTTTCTTTCGTTATTGTTACCTGTTTTCTAAGAAACTAATAAATAATATTTAGATTTTATAGTTTGTCTAGATTCTTTCGTTATTAGGTCTATCAACTTGAGCTGGACCAGAACTAATTATGCCATCCGGTCTGAGATGATTAAGATTTCCTCTCTAGCATCTTTCACTTTCTCGGCTCCAGGTATTGAGCCGTGATAACATTATTTTCCGATCTGGAATAATTTCAGTGGGGGGAATGCCGAGGGCTATTTCACCTTCCGCTTTTACTTAACAATGGATTTAAATGGTTTTTATATAAAATATAAGTATATGTCCTTCGGAGCCATTTGGACATATGAAGCTGGAGTTTATCGAATTCTATAGCAGAAAATTGACAATAGCAATTACTAGCTTCCCTTTTGACAGGACGCTAGTCAATTGCAAAGTACTTTCCGTCATATCTAATAGATCTAGCTGCTCAATCACTGCTGGGTTGCTACTGAAGTCAGACAAAAAAAAATCTCAACTGCACCCGAGATTGATCTCGGCCTTTGCGTAAGCGAATGCTATACCAACTGAGCTATCGGGACCCCCTTAGAAAAAATCAAGCAAACATTAAATACCAGATCAAAAATATGAAAGGAAAGTCTGTTTCACAACAATGAAGTTATGGAGATAGAATTATTTTTTAAAATAATGAAAGGCAAATTTTGCAAGGGAAAAAAGAAACGTGGTTACATTTTCAAAAATCCTATATTTGTCCCCAAGGGGAATTTGTCTTTAGGGTTTATTCCAAGGGGAGACCGGAATAATCTAGGCGTCAACCGCAGTGCGACGCCGCATAGTGAGCTAGGACGAGGTGACTTGCTCACGGCCACACAGAGCGACGGGCAGTCGAATTCGGTATATTTCGTGTACAAAGCGAAAACCAAACCGCTGAGCATGATAAAGTCGTGTAGTATGGAAGGAACGAAGTTGACGTCACTCAGCTCTTTATTCTTCGGTATTTTTAGACAGCTGTTAGTTGTTAGTGATTGCTAGATCTCACGAAATTATATAAATCACTATCAACTTTACTTTAAAGGTTACACATTGTTTTGTGTGTGCTATGTGGTCTTGTGGTATGACACTCGCTTTCGGAGCGGAAGGTCCTGAGTTCGAGCCGCGATCGGCGAATAGTTGGGTCCTTGGAAAAGGCTCTTTACTCACATTCTCTCACCGTACTCAGGTGTAAAATGAGTACTTGGCGGTTAACAGCGTTGTCTCTGTCAGAAAGAAATTATAATATCGCCTAACAGGCGTCATACCTGCCCTACATGTTAAGTGTTGCTGTTGACCAGGGACCCCTTGTAAAGCGCTTTAGGCACGTTTAGTGGATATTGCGCTATATAAAAGCTCAATTTTAAGCTCAATTCTTTTTAGTTTTGTGTGTTGGTATGTTTAATGTGATTGGCGGATGTTGTAAGTAATTTACACACTCGTTTTTAGCTATAAGTTTTAACTATTATGACAATCTGATACATATAACATATTTTGTGTTTACTTAAAGAAGGCCAAAGGCCGAAACGTCGTTTGTTTTGTGTTGTAAATATGAGTCACATTTACTCACTTTATCTTTCTCTCCATCTTAATGGCTGCTTTAGGCACCTCTAGTTTTAAGTAATTTACCCAAATGTAAAGCATCAATAAAATACTCTACTCTTACTGAGACGATGTGGCTACATGCAGTGTACCCATTAAACTTCATCAAAGATCAGTTGACGCCCAAATCTCTCCAAATATTCTTGAGTGTATTGTATATACCGACATGAACTTATGCAGGTCTGATAATCCAAATTTTGTAGTCTCATCGTTATAATGGAAATATTCCCAAACCAATAAAATAATTGTCCATAACATCAATGTTAAATGAAGCCCTTTATTGCATTCGACTATCAGATATGGAAATATTATGTTCAAGTCGGGGTGTACCACAGAAGCTATTTTTGAATGAGCAAAACATCTCTTTCTTTGTGGAAAATGTAATATCAATATTCAGTTCCATATAGTTAGTATGGAGTTGACGCCACTCAGGTCTTTGTTATTGCTTTTTGCCATCCGCGTTTATAAGTAATTCTCACTAAACTGTATGAACCAGACTATAAATGTTCAAGTTTACACATAGTTTTGTGTGTTGGTCCGTTATATTTCCGGATGGCAATGTTATGAACTTCTTAGCCAAGTGCATACCATCTATAGTAGACACGAGACAATCAAACATACATGGGTATAGGGTTGCCTTGATGTGTAATGGTATAATATAGCACGTCTGACCGATATTCAGGAGAGGTCTGAGGTTCAATCCCGAGTCGAGATTTAGCTGATTTAAGATGTTTTTTTTTTCTTGTATGTTTCTTTCCTGATTTTTCTTGCGCTGTTTCATACATACTTTTTCAGTCTTTATTAAGAATAAATGTTACGTTATTAAGTTATACTAAGCTGCTATAAGCTGTGGACTGTAAAAAGAATTAAAAAACGAATATAACAACTTAAAAAAAGAACCAGGTTTTTAAGTACTATATTTATGTTTCCATTGTTTTTGTTCTTGGCTGGAGAGGGGTCTGGAGCTGGAAACATTCCGTGTTTGGAATGTTGTTCTTCTTAGAATCTGTTACATTAATTTTTTGTTTATTACTCGTTATCAAATGGATGTTGTTGATTTTTGCGTGACTTATTACTTTACATGTTATGAGGTGAAATTGGGATTTAAAAAGCTCATTGTCCGAGAGGGAAATTTGCAACAGCGATTGTTCAAGCACCGCAGATTTTGACTTTTCCAATCATAGAAAAATGCTCACAACTAACCTTTTCTCTCTAAATCTAACAAGAAAAAATTCAAATTTCAATCAATCCAAAAATAAACGGATTTCTTGGATGTATTATTTATGGTAGATTTTGTCATGTCTGGAGAGGGAAGAGGCGATTATTGAATAATTCAATTTATAATTCTGATACAATGATAAACTTTTGGCCTTTTGGAACATGTTACTAATTTTGCTTTCTTCGATAAACATACATGTCTAATATTCAAGATATTTTGTAATATTCCCCATGTTATCTAGTTTCGTGATTTAATTTCCTTGTAATCTATACAAGCTGTGAAATCTGATATCGTATTATTTCGTGACGTTGATCTAAGGTTAATCAATAGCTAAAAATAAAATTATAACATGTGTCAAATTGACTTATCTTTGTAAAAAGATGGCCTTCATAACCAGTTGATAATGTCAATAAATTTTATTTTACAGCACACGGTGGTTTGTAGATGCCACTGATTAAACAACATGTCGTATGAGATCGAATTTAAGATGTTCGATATTAAAACTCATAATGTAAATGTTGTTGCTTGAAGTTTGACGAAAAAATAATAATAGTGACATGGAATGAAAGATTTAATTTAATCAACAAAGACAGGCAATGTGGACGCTTCGGGTTTTCCCTTTGTCAGCAAAACACGATGAATGAAACATTTAAGACGAATGAGAGATGAGAGGATGGCGTTGTTAGGGCAAATAAACAAAACGATGATGCGACATGAAATGGACCGCAGTCTTAATAAAGCCATTCTCTTGTCTCCCATGTCTTTAATCTTTCATTCATCACAATCACAGAGAGAGAGAGAGAGAGAGAGAGAGAGAGAGAGAGAGAGAGAGAGAGAGAGAGAGAGAGAGAGATTGAATTACAAAATCGCAATGATATGTTTTAAATGTTTAAATGATGACCTCCTGTCTACTTTAAAAAAAAAAAAAACCTATTACATCCTTATACACCTTCCAGATCACTAAGGTCATCATATGATAAAAAAAAACTTTTAATTCCTCTATTTAAATACAGTTGTTTTGGCCGGCGATCCCTTTCTGTCTTGGGACCCCGTGTATGAAATTTTATCCCTAGAACCATCAGGGAACAACCAACTATTAATTCCTTTAAATCGAAACTAAAACATTTCCTTTTCACGTCTGCTTATTTTAAATCTGAGACGTACTTTATGGTTATAACCCTATGTGTGAATATTCAATTGTGGATCTGCACGTGTGTGTGTGTGTGTGTGTGTGTGTGTATGTGTGTGTCTGTGTGTGTGTGTGTGTGTGTGTGCTTGCAGGGGGATGGGGTGTGGCACAAGAAATGACTCTGAACAGCACCGTTGTGTCTGTCGAAAAAAAAAATTGAATACTGAATGCTTCTTACAGGCGCCATGTTTCGTTCAACATGTTAAATGATGCTGTTGGTTGTGAACCAACGTGCACTTATTTACATGTCTGATAACCCAATTCCTTATGAGCTCATTGTTGTAATGCTAATCGCAAAAAATGACGTAAAATATTGTCCATTACAACAATGTTTTACCTGGCCCATAAGTGGGTTCGGATGTCAGACCTGCATATATGTGCACGTCGTTGTGAACCCATTGCAAAGCGCTTGAAGCACGTTTAGTGGATATTCCTCTATATAAATTCTCAAACTTGTTAAACAATTTACAAGTTTCTTATAGTGATGCACTCTATGCCCTCCTCAAAGTGTAACGATTTGGAATATTATTTGTTACAGTGTTCAGGTTTTATGCTCTCTATATCTATACACTTACACAATTACTATAACTATACATTAATGATAGATTCTCAACACTTGAGATCCAAAAACTGTCAGTGAAGTGTTATGCACTCTGTAATCAGTACAGATAAATTATAGTAGTCTTATACCCTCGTCCTCCATCAATCCAGCCAATTAGGTAAACATTGAGTTTGGCACTAATCTTTTAAAACTACCTGGTATCCTACTTTCGTCAATGACGCAGTTATACGATTATTTATGGACTGAACGTCATATTATTATTATTATTATTATTATTATTATTATTATTATTATTATTATTATTATTATTATTACCATTATTATTTTATTATTATTATTATTATTATTATTATTATTATTATTATTATTATTATTATTATTATTATTATGGTGATGATGATGATGATGATGATGATGATGATGATGATGATGATGATGATGATGATGATGATTTAAGTTGTTACGACGATGTTAATATTAATGGCGATATTGGCGATTGTTGAGGTGGTAGCAATAGCTATGATGCTAAGAATGATGTTACGATATTACGACGTTAAAAGTAAAAAGAATAGTATTTAATATTGATGGATTCACCTCCGCTTATAAAAAAGTTAACAACTTATAGAACACATTAAGATTTTAAAGCAAATTTTGAATAAACAGTCGTCGTATTATTTGCAAAAGTCGGAGAAACAGAAAGAGAGAGAGAGAGAGAGAGAGAGAGAGAGAGAGAGAGAGAGAGAGAGAGAGAGAGAGAGAGAGAGAGAGAGAGAGAGAGAGAGAACTTTTTGTCATCGTTGAAAGTTCTAAAGGCACACCTGTTGTGTTGATGAGAACGTTTTATGAACTTGTACATAATGGAAATATATACAATTCAGAAAAACCTTCATTTAAAAAAAAAAAAAATTCAAACTATGCATACATTCTTAGTTATTTTTCATTTATTCGGCTGCTCTCTTCCCCTCCCCTTCTTTTTCTATGCAGAGAATCCGAAACACAAACAAGAAACACAAAGCATTCCCGCAAGTTCGTTACGGATCCTTGTCACAAAATTAAATTAGCTCTCTCAACTAGTTTTTGGCGTGAACCTTCGGCTCTGGCAACGAACTCGATGTGTACAACGATTCGTGCTCGCTCTGTAGACTGAGTTGTATTTTATAGAAGAAAAAGTTGTTGGAGAGTGAATATTTTGAAAATGGAAAATTGAGTTGCTTGGTTTGTGCTGTGTTGAATTGTGTTAAGAAAATATAAATTCTTCTCCTTTAAATCTACCCCTTTGTACCTGGTCTTGTCTTGCCAAATGAAAGTTAAAGCAAATATTTTGTCCTCTGTTGAAGAGGTAGGGGCTAGTCATTTAGAGCCATAAGGCCCATGGATCCGGATTTTACCTGGGCTTCTATAGCGTTAAATTGACAATAGCAATTGCCTGCTATTCGTTGGATAGAACACTAGTCTATAGCAAAGTATTTTCCAGGAGATCTACCAGACCAAGCTACCCAATCACTCTTGGGTGGACAGAGGGCTTCAGACTTTACTACAATAGCATAAAAGCCAGTGAGACTGGTTTTTATAAGCCTTTATTGTTCATCTGAATTTTCCGAAAACAATTAACCTGTACACATTTTAGACATGAATATTGGTATGAAACTAAGATGAGAATTCCAAACTCCATTTCTGCCTGTCAGAAGATTAAAAATCCCTTAGGCATTAAATACGAGCGACTTAATAATATCAAATTTTCTAGCCTCAAACGTCCGTTATCTCTTCTGTCTTCCTCGGCGTCCTCTCCAATTTTCCCTCCTATCCTCATCACGCTTTTCCCGCTGCAACTCACAACGGTATCCTTTTGCTTCATATACCTCCCCCCCCCCTCCTCCTCTTCCGTCTCCTCCTCCTTCTCCTCCTTCTCCCCCTCCTCCATCTCCTCAATTTTCTTTACTTACGTCTTCGCCTCTTTATCTCCATCTTGCACTCATCCGAATTAGCAACAATTTCTGTATCTTTAAGATTTATTACCGAAGCAGCGAGATCCATGGAACGAAAATTGACGTATCTTTCACTGAAGACTCCTAACATCTGCTAGCTCCAAACACTTAGGACTTCTCGAGACCTGAAGAGACCAATCTATTAATTTGAGTTTTAAACGAGAAATATCTTGAATTTGTCTGAGACAAATTAAGAAGAAATTTACCTTCTGGAAATATTTCAACATTTCACTTTATGCTTGGATTCGTGAAGAGAGAAAGTAAACATTTACATGCTTAATGACATTATAAGGTTATGGTACGTGAATAGCCACACCTGTTCATGAAGTGTTAACTCTTGGCCCTCAAGTTTTGTTTTTTCTCCTCTATTTTTTCTATTCAGTAGAATCGAGTTGTTAAACTGAGACAACCTTGTGTTGCATATTTATCTCAAAGGATTTGATGGGTATGAAAGAATGTGGTGATTTTTTCACATCAAAAACACTTCAAACCACAGCTAGATTTATTATTTTTTATTTATAATTTTGTTATCCTTTAGTGTTTGTTTAAACCGCCTCCAAACAGTAATATATGTGGCTATATTATGGTCAAGTGGTACGACACTCGCCTTCGGACCGGAAGTTCCAGGGTTTTTCTCACGCTCTTGAGAAAGGCTCTTTACTCACATTCTCTCACCGTACTCAGGTGTAAAATGAGTACCTAGACGTTAACAGTGTCTCTGTCCGAACAAAATTGTAATATTGCTTAACAGAGGTCGTGCCTCGTCTTACATACTAAATGATTCTGCTGGCTAGGGACTCATTGTAAGCTGTTTTTACCACGTTTAATTGATATTGCGCTTTATTACTGCTCACGTTTTTTTCTTTAATACATCGGAGTGATTTAGTTGCTAAAATTGAATTGATGGTAAACAAGCATGAGCCTCGAGTTAACCAATGTTTTTTTGGTGAAAATAGATATCGATTTTTAGAATTGCTAAAATGATATCATTCATCTGACCTTTTTAATAACAAAATCCAGTTTTGTCATAACATATCACCCTGACATAAGATCATTTTTGACGGGATGGCTTACATTTTATATTTTTCGAAACAAACAAGCAAAAAGCAACAACAACAAAAAACACAACAGAAAAAAAATAAACAAACACCCCCCCCCCCCAAAAAAAAAACCCCCACAAAAACAAACAAAAAACAACCAACAAACAAGGAAACAAAAACATTTTTATTAAAAAGTAGCAAGCCAAATAAACAAAATACAAAAAAAAAGGCCCAAAGAAAAACAAACAAATCGAAAATATGCAAGCAAATTTTATAAAGACAAAAATAAATTTAAAAACAGATAAATAACAAACAGTTATAAATATAGGAATAACAAGAACAAATACAAAATGAATATAAAAAAAAGAGTGTTTGTCATCATTTAGTTTGTCTTCCCCTCGAAGTGTACTTATTTGCAGGTCTGATAACCTAAATTATTATGGGCTCTTTGTTATAATGGAAATAATCTCAAACCAACGCAAAATAATGTCCTTTAAAACGATGTTAAATCAAACCCATTATTGTGTTCGATTATCGGACCCTCTAATGAAACACTATTTACCTATTTTGATAGGAAGTAAAATAGAGTTATTAAGATGTGTGTCAGATATTTTCATCAACTCTAAAGACTGAACAATGAAAACTTAACAAAAGATTAAAATATTATAGATCTACTTCTAACTTTCAAAAATACAAAAGAAACTCCGAAAAGAACAAAACGAAACAAAATATATATTTCGAAACAAAAACAAACAAATCAAATGAAAAAAAAAACCCAAGCAAACAAAAACTAACGCAACTTTTAAAACTGAATAAACATATCAATAATTTTCTAAAGCGCTGAGAGCATTCCCGTCAAACTCATAATAATTCTGTTACTGCCTGGCGTGTACATAGGACAGACATGCCTATCATTACCAAAAAAAAATTTTCGTAAAATTACGACATTTTGACTCCACTTTCAGAAGTTCACGAGCATCTCTAAGTCTATCAAACTTATTGAAAATGAAAGTTTATGCCAAACTTTATAATATTAAGGATTTCAAAGTGTTCTTAAATCATTGTGGGGGAAAATTGTTGCTTTTTAAAGTTAACTAAAGCGACTAGGTACAAGTATTATCTCCTAAATACTACAATTATTTTTAAAATTTTGAAATAGGCAGGTCTGGCATAGAATATTATATATTATGAAGGTTTTGACACACAGTGCCTGGGCAACCCCCAATTTTCTAATTGCCTTTCAGCTTTTCATAGAATTAGCTGTAAACCCATTCAGGAGGTTAGACTCTGATGGCATGCCAGGCCTATACGGTCTTACATGATACACTTGAGCTTTTTAACATACTCTGTTTTTCAACTTATTTATCGCTCGAGTGAAGCTGAAAGTGCTACCTATCTATTAAAAATGAAACCAAAATTTCTGCGTAATTTAGAAAGGAGAAGAAAGAAAAAAAGGAGAAAGAAACACTAGAGAAATACAATAAAAAAAACGTGAAAAGGATGATGTCATATCTATAGATAGTATGCGCTTGGCTAAGAAGCTAACAACATTGCCATCCGGAAGTATAATGGACCAACACACAAAACTATCTGTAACCTTGATCGTTTAAGTCTGGTTAATACAGTTTAGTGAGAATTTCCCATAAATGCGGATAGAAAAAAACAATAACAAAGACCCGAGTGACGTCAACTTCGTACTATTTATAGCATACAGCGATGTGGTGGAATCGTATATTTAGAAAATCTTATTTTTGACACACTGGTTACTGTGAAACACATGATATTATAGTATCAGATAGTCAATAATATATGACATATAATACAATATTGAACTTTTACCTCATAAAAATGAAGGTGTCAAAACGCCTTTAACCAGTGACCCTATTTTAATTTTTTCAAAAGAAAAGGTAACCATTTTTGGCGGGATAGGTTGAGAGAAAATATGAGGAAGAAAAACAACCCCCCCCCCCCCCCCCCTCAAAACAAAAAAACAAAAACAAAGCAAAAGCAAACCCCCCCCCCCACCAAAAAAAAAAAAAAAAAAAAAATCACAAAACAAAAATATCCCCCTCCAACCCTCCCTCAATAATAACTAAAAAAAAAAAAAAAAAAAAACAACGAACAAAGCAAAACAAATACAAGTAAATTAATATTTTTAAAATAGAACCAAAAAATCTGTTTAAAAAAAAACAATTGGGGGTTAAATTTTTCCGTACAACCTATGTTGAATTTTTCCCGACGAGCACATATCTACTTGTAGATATCTAAAAATTATATTACTATTTTTTTTTTACAGATTAATATACGTGTATTCATGCCTTTTTATTAAATTAACGTTGAGTAAAATGATTTTTTCATTACATCTACAAGCGGTGTGATCGGTCATTAATTTGACCATGGTCTTGGCGCCCTGTAGTCAGAATCATTTGCGCGCAGCACCTACAGACTATTACAGAACTGCGTTTATCGTTGATGGCTCAAAAGACTCGCCTCGATCTATGTTTATTTCCACAATACAGTAGTATAATATCTAAAATTAATGAGTGTCTATTCATAATGGTCTCTCTCTCTCTCTCTCTCTCTCTCTCTCTCTCTCTCTCTATATATATATATATATATATATATATATATATATATATATATATATATATATATATGGCTTGTCCATAAGTATATAAAAAATAAAACAACCAAGAGATTTTCAAAGTAAAATATTTTTGGCCAAATTGGGAGAAAACTCATTTGTCATTATGCAGCTCAGCATGCACAATAATAGAGCTTAGACCTCTCTGAAAGACCCCGAATGTAACGACGTGTACATTTATGCAGGTCTGACATCTGAACCCACTTATGGGCCAAGTTTAACATTGTTTTGTAATGGACAATATTATGTTTCATTAAAAAAAGTCCATTACAACAATGAATGAGCCCATAAAGAATTTGGTGAAAGACCTGCAATTAAGTGCACGTCGGTATATAAGTATGGTGACACTTTCATTGTTTACATTGACTACATGACATAACCCATAATATTTTTGTCTATATTTTTTTTTGACTGGCTAATGCAATCAATGTTTTGCACTTTTAGTTATAAATAAATCAATTTAAAAATTGGCACATTCTTATCACTTCTAAGGCACTTCCGACTGACATCTGCCAATTGGCATGAAGAGTGATTTGCTTAGGCTCATTTTAACCCTCTCCCACCCAACTACAGGACAACTATCAAGATTGTTACGATGCTTGGGGGTCCTGATAGCTCAGTTGTTAGAGCACTCCCTTCACACGCAAAGGGATCAAGATCTATCCCGGATGCAGTTGATTTTTTTTCTTCTGATCCCCCTGTCCACCCGGCAGTGAATGGGTAGATGTTAAAAGCGAAAAGTACTTTGCGATAGACTAGGGTCCTATCCAAATCATAACAAGCAATTTTGCCATTGTCCGTTTCACGCAATAGGAACCGGGATAAACTCCGGCTCCATGGGCCCAGTGGTTCCGAAGGACTACTTTTTTACGATACTTTTTTTTACTTTTAAAAACCAACAAATAATATACAATTTACTCATGTATGTTCCCATAACACGCAACTCATCCCGTCTATATAATATCTCTCTAAATCAAACTGACTCATAATAAACACATCACGGACATCTTTAACGAAATTCCAAGAAATATTTTTTTTTAAAACCTAGAATCTCATTAAGACGACTCTTCGTCTGCCTTCTCACCCCCCCCCCCCTCCCCTCCCCACCCCCATCCTTTTTCATCCCCGTAGACTGTCTTAGTCTTTATAATTCGTTCTTTTCTTTTCTTTCCCCGTCCATTCGTAAATGAGCGGCGGCGTAAAATATGTTTTTCCAGACATCGTTTAGGCATTTAAACCTTAATGGCTGCTAGTGAAAAGAAGAAGATAAGGAAGATGGCAAAAAAATCTTGTTTTGCTTGGAGTGTAGGAACCGCGTTAAGAATTTAGGCGACAATAATTTTTACACTTTTAAAACGTTTTCGCAGAATTAAACGAACCAGATCATTCTCTGTCTTCGCTGTGCTTTTGTGTTGCTTACAAGCTCTCACTTTATGGTGTTGAAAAATCTTTTTTTCTTTCGTTGTTGTTGTTGTTGTTGTTGTTGTTGTTGTTGTTGTTGTTGTTGTTGTTGTCGTTATTTGTTTATAAATTAAAACGAAGTAAAATTCGAGCAAATTCTTAACTCAATTTCATGATTTGTAGAGGATGAGGGTCTTAACTGACATTTAAACTAATATTAAACTTTTAAAAGCTAAACGTGCTCAAAACGTTTTACAATGGGTCCCTCCTATCAAACAGCAACGTTTAATCTGTAGAAGAAAAAAAATATGCCTATCAGGCGATATTACAATTTTCTCCGACAGGGACAAAACTGTTAACGACCAGGTACTCATTTTACACCTGAGTACGGTGAGTGAATGTGGGTAAAGAGCATTTTCCAATCCAATGTACACTATACGCGCCTCAGAGTGGGACTAGAACCCGGGACCTTCCGATCCGAAAGGCGAGTGTCATACCACAAGACTGCATAGCAACATGAATACAAATTAATTATATTTTAGCTGAATAAAAGAACAATTAAATACCAAACACGGTACACCATTCGACACTGTATTTGCCGACTAGTCTTGTGGCTATGTGGTCTTGTGGCATGACACCCGCCTTTGGATGGAAAAGTCCTGGGTTCCAGTCCCGCTCTGAGCGGTGCATTATTTAGTCCTTGGAAAAGGCCCTTTACATTCTCTCACCGTCTTAGATTTACAATGAGCACCTGACCGTTAACAACGTTGTCTCTGTCAATGGAAAAAAATGTAATATCGCACAACAGGCGTCATATCTCATCCAACATGTTACGTGTTGTTGTTGACCATGGACCCATTCTAAAGCGCCTTGGGCAAGTTTAGTGGATATCGCGCTATGTAAAAGCTCAAGGTTTTTAAAAAGTCTTGCCTTATACTTTTTTTCGGCTGCCTGGATTTAAATTGAAAGTTTTTTACATTATTTTTTTATTTGGTTATTGGTTGAAAAAGGTTTTAATCCTCTTCTTACCAACCATAGGAAAATCGTCACATTCATTACGATACAAACAGCACGTTTATCATTCAGACTTCTTTTGTAAATCACAGAATGTAAAGAACAATGTTTTATTTTATCGAAAAGCCTGACACTGTGTTGTAGAGTTCATTTTGCCGATCATTATAAGAAATCTCAAAAAGTATTGTCCATTACAACAATGTTAAACTAGGCCCATAAATGGGTTCCGATGTCAGACCTTCATTTATGTACACGTCGTATTTGAGGTTTATTTGATCCACTGCCTCAAAGCGGTATTATATTGCGTTGACCTAGGTCCTCAAAAATACAGACCTGTCCAGTTGGAAATTTAAAATTTCGTGATTTTTAGGAGACAACAAATATTAGTCACGATTTATAACCTTAAAAATCAACAATTTACTCTCACAAGGGTTAAATAACACTTCAAAAACCTTACGATATTGTGGTCTGGCATCGCCCTTCATTTTCAATGAATTTTTATGACTTCGAGATACTCATGACGTTCTGAAATTGGAGCCAAAATTTCGCAGGTCTACGAATGTTCTGTAATAGTTGGCAGGTCTGCATATATATGAAAGTTGGAGTTAATTTCTCTTGGTTATGGTGAAGAAAAAATGTATGTTCTTGCATTGAATAAATAAAAATTGGAAGGTCATCATTTTAACTCTAAATTCACATTCCGGGGGTACAATAGACACCTAGATAGATAACCATGGCTCTCGGACAGTCGTGATAATGTAAACAATATTGTAAATAAACAATAAAATAAACAATATGTAAACAGTGATTGGTAAACATAGAAGAAAACTAGACAGGTTTTACTATCGATAGAATGTGTAAGTTATTACCCAATGTTCAGCCGCTTGATCAAGAGAACCAACAAAGAAAACTATTCATGAACTTTGTGCGGCTTGTGGTCTTGTGGTATGACACTCGCTTTCGGATCGGAAGGTCCTGGGTTCGAGCCTCGCCCGGCGCATAGTTGAGTCCCCAGAAAAGACTCTTTACTCCCATTCTCTCACTGTATTCAGGTGTAAAATGAGTACCTGGCCGTTAGTAGCGTTGTCTCTGTCGAAAAAAAACATTGTATTATCGAATACAGGCGTCATGTCTCGTTCTTTATGTTACTTGTTGCTGTTGGTCAGGGACCCTTTGTCAAGTGCTTTGAGCACATTTAGTAGATATTGTCCTATATAAAAGCTCATTTTTTTAACTTCTTAAATGCGTGTCTTACTTTAGTAAGGCCGTTTACTGGTTAATAATGCAACATATTATTAAACCTCCCAACAAACACAATTTCTATGCAGCACAATTTATTATTGATATCCTACCGCTATTTAAGTGAATTATCAGTATCTAGTACTTTAAAAGAACTTTTCAACGAATTTTCTAAACTAACGCGTTATCATTATAAGGAAGAAAGCCTAGCAGCCATAGCTATCTATCACAGTGATGTTAGCGCGACAATTAACGCATAATTGAGTTATCTCCCATTCTGTCGGGTTTCTTTCTTTCTCTACTTCACCGTCAATCGGGTGTTACTTCACACTCACTGTAGATAAATTTCTGGCGGATCCACCCGTGCTACCTTGACAAAAACCTGATTCACACTTTTGGCCAGATAATATTTTATATTGTTCCTAACATCGATCGATTAAAATACCCCACTGTCTCCCTCCAATATTCAAAATCACTCAAACAATAGATTTATTTTTTTTAATCACAGATTTACCTCTATTTGGCATGTCGTGGCATATTTTAATCTATTGATATTATAGAGAGGTAAGATTTTCTGGCCAAAATCTTTAAAAGTTCTTTTGTCAGTGAGTTTTAGCATGGTACTCACTCTCAAAGGGGTTATGACAAGCCGGCAAACCGATTTGCCAATTCACCTGTTGCAAGGTTTTCAGTTTTTGACCGCCACCAACGACAATATCACTTGTAGCGGAAACCACCAGGGGGGTTGGTTGGTTCTGAATGGCTTAATAAGAAGGATGTTAAAATGGTATTTGGGGGTTGTGGCAAAGATGGGGTTGGATGAGTGGGGGGGGGGGGGGGGGGGGGGAGAATAAGGTTAGGTTGGGTTTAAGGGATGATGATGATGATGATAATGATATGGGTGGGGGTTGTAGGATGTACTATTTTGTTGTGTTATCGGATTTCTCGCGCTCACAAATTCCCACGGGTCTTATTCAAACTCCGTTCTTTCGATTCCAACTCACCGCCGCCTCTCAGTCCTAATCTAGGCATCTTTATATTTTTAACCCTTTAACGACGAGATTGAATTTCCCTCAAAGTCTTATTTATTTAGTATCACCACTTGGTTATCATGTACCCCTAAGGAATAAGAAAGAAATCAAATAATATGGCTGATGGTGCCGCCTGCATTACCAGAAATTGTATCGGTAATCAGAAGGTCTGATGTTCGATCCTCAGTCGAGGCATACTGATTTTTTGGGATGATTAATTTTGTGTGGCTATTACGTATTCCGACTGCATGTCTAGCAGGTTTTTATACACATTTTTATTCAGATTGCAAGCTATTCTGTAGCCTACCCGTCGTATTTCCATACAATTGATATTGAAGCAAGTAAATTATTCCTTAAACTTGAGTTGCCTAAATGAGTCAATAGAATGAATAAATAAATAAAGGGAGTACATGCGACTCATTAATAAGGGAACAACACAAAAACATCGATGTTTCGGCCAAGTTTTTACTCGAAAAAGGCCAAAGGCCGAAACGTCGTTTGTTTTGTGTTGTTCCCTTATTTACAAGTCACATTTACTCCCTTTACCTTTCTCTCCAAAGTAATGCCTTCTCTGTAATGAATATAATATAATTTTACAATTCCCTGATTGTGAATAGGAAATCAAAGAGCATGCCTGACCATAATACATAGAAATTATATTGGTACTTAGTGGGATGATCTAATTAAAAACAACTCGAGCATTTAAAAAGGGCTATAATCACGAAACGTTTTCAAAGTGCTTTACAGTCGATCCCCGGCCAATAGCAACATTTATCATGAATAACATGACAGGAGGCGGCCTGTTTGGTGATATTACACATTTTCTCGACAGAGTCAACGCTTTTAACGCCCAGGTACTCATTTTATACCTAAATAGCTTGAGATAATGTGAGTAAAGAGCCTTCTCCAAGGACTCAACTATGCGTCGCGAATGTCATTCCACAAGACCACGTAGCCACACAGCAGGTAAATTAAATCACGATCACTGCCAAATTCTTTCTTGGTTTAAACGTCAGAAATGATGTCGGATTAAAATAAAATCGAATATCGCCGGTGAAAGGTTAACTCGGGTCGTAAAACGCCTTGCTGCTTTCTGATCCCTTTTGATGGTTGCTTTAATGTTGGTGTTGCCTTATCAGATTAAGACTGACCTCTCTATTATTGTGTACTCGTCCCGCTAATCATATTTGCTCATACGTAAATATAAATCCTTGCGCCCCCGCCCCCCCCCCCCCCAAAACAAACAAACAAAAAACAAAACAAAACAAAAAAAAAAACCAACACAAAACAAAAAAAAAAAACCCAACAAACAAACAAAAACACAAAAAAACAAAGTTAACTGCGGTACACTAAAAACAAATTCGTATTTAAAAATTTGGCCAGAAAACTCATTCTTGAAATAGCAATCGATTCTACCTCCTTCTTGGCAAAAAAAAAAAAAAACAAAACAAAAACTCTCAAACCCACGACTTTGACTTTGCGAAGTCACACAACAATGAAAAAAATCAGTGAGTACTTGACGTAGCCTATGGTATTATGGACTAGAGATTCCAGAAGACACTTTTGACGACGGTGTGTCTCGTGTCCAGTAGGTCTGGTCCAAGTCTATCCCTGTCCATCTTAGTACTTATTCACACTTGAGTCAAATCGGATAATCGTCTGTGTTAAGTGCATTACCTAAAGACGGCAAGGTTAATCATTTATTTATCTATTGCTTATTTATCTATTTGTTTATTCCCACCCCACCTATACATATATGCAAGTTTGACATCATAAACCATTTATGGGCATAGTTGCCTGAAAAGTGCCTTACCCAAGGACTGACATATAGCCAGGGCCAGATTATTTATTTATTTATTTATTTATTTATTCATTTATTCAACCCATCCACATCAATCGAAATATAAGTACATACTGGCAGCCGAAATATGAACAAAATTTCAGCAGACACTTTGACAAAGACGTTCTTTGAGTCCAGATCTGAACCAAGTCTATCCTTGCCCTACTTATTCATACTTGTGTCAAAACTGGCGATGGCGATTGTCTGTTGAGTGCATTACCTTTGGACCGCAAAATTATTGATTTATTTACATTTTCATTTATCTATTTGCTCACCCTCACCCACAAGAAAAGAACTGTGAATTGGGTAGTGATAACATGGACTAAATTCCAGACACATTTGACGACGCTGTGTCTCGAGTCTAGACTTGAACTAAGCCTTTCCCTGTCCTAAGCATGATGGATGAGAGTGTTGATTTATTTTGGAATGGACCATGAAGTAGAATCACAAACACTGGCGGTCATTTCATCCATCCTTTATGCGTTTTCTCCTTTTATCACCGACCACCGCCACCTCTTAACTGGATGGACCACTCGTCGTTAGGTTAATGGTACTAGGTAGTCGTATACTCGTTATTTTTTATGATTATGTTTCGTCCACTAAACTCCGCCGATACATTACTGTTGTATTCTGGATAAAAACGTTAAAACAATTTGGTAAGAAAATTCGTCCTGTAAATATCGAACGATTAAAATGACTCTCATCTTTTCAAAGACTCCACAAACCTGAGACTTCACGGAGAGGATAGGTTTGAGAGCATTTGAAAAGATGAGAATCGTTTTAATTGATCAAACAATTTAAGGACGAGTTTTCTCGCCAAACTTTTAAATACGTGTTTTTCCAGAGTACGGCAGTTTAGTAGAGTAGTTCTGTCTTTGGCATACAAATCGCCCTTGTATAGGTTGGCAAGAAAAGTTCTATTTTATGTATCCATACTTGCTTAATATTAAGAAAAATTCCTAATAATACGAATTTTGGGCTCATTCTACAGTGCTATATCATGAACATTTAAAATTGATGAAAACTTATTGAAAATAAACATCTGTTGCCATAGCACTTGTATTTAGGGCTTCTAACGTGTTTTAGGGTCTTGAAGAAGAGGTTAAGGTGCTAATAAAATAGGCTAAAAATAAAGACAATATACTTTTGGTTTCATGAAAATAAAGAATTTTTAAAATTTGAAGCAGGCAAATCTGAATATCTGATCCAACGTATCAATTCGGTAGTACCAGGATGGGAAGTGAATTTAGATTTAAAAGGATAATAAATACGATATTTTTATTGTACTTTTTAGTGGCAAGGTGGTCGAGTGGTTAAGATATTGAACTGTGACCTGGAAGGCCTCAGGGTTGAGTCCCGCCTCAGGCACTTTCGTTCCTTTTTTCTTAATCAAGACGATCAACCCCCAATATTCTCACTTAGGACAGAGGTTCGTTTTATGGATTATCAATATTAATTCATAGAATGCCTTAGGCGATTGCATCTCATGATGGAAGGACATACTTTTTGTAGTGTTTCAATTGCATGAAATTGCCTTTATCTTCTAACGAATGGAAATTAACACCAAATTTCATATTTTTGTCCATAAATTCTATTCATATCGATTAATTTGTCCCGAGATAATAATGCTGCTTCCAGACGGCGGGTCACATATTGGTTGATAAAAATGTGACTCATCCTTTCAAATTGTTAATTTTTACTTGTTGAAAAAAGTTGAAGTTAGCCCCAAAATCATCAGAACTATCAATTTTATCTAGTTGCTTTTATTTTTTCCTTATTATTTTACTAAATTATACGTCGAATTTCCAATAAAACACTCAAACTTCAAACAAGACCTTTACGCGAAAGAGGCTCTACCAACATAGCGACCAGAACCTCCTTCCTTTAAAGTAAATGAATAGACCAGGAGATAACTCTTACTTGTTGATACTGTAACGATACGGCCAGTATAGACTTCAATAAACATCTTGGACACCATCTCCCATAGTGATTACAGCATACACGTGCATGAGTAGGCATTATTCATGTACTCACTTCTCGTATTAATTACAAGACTGGCAATGGTAATACACACGTGTGTACACGTGTGTGCACACACACACATACATACACACAAACACACACTCTCTCTATCTCTCTCTCTCTCTCTCTCACACACACACACACATACTCACAAACGCAACAGTCTGGGGAATATAATTGGTTTTCATCTTTTCTGGTTAGTTCTGCATAAAATAGGAGATATGAGAAAAAGCAAAAGAGAGAAAGAGAGAGAGAGAGAGAGAGAGAGAGAGAGAGAGAGAGAGAGAGAGAGAGAGAGAGAGAGAGAGAAGAAAAAACAAACATAGTACACACTCGACCTGTCTCACTAGGGCATCGAACAGAAGACTTCCTGATTACAGGTACTCAGGAGGTCTGAGGTCCAATCCCCAGAAGGCAGGTCGATTTTTTGAGTAAGGACGGGATCTTACAGAACCCTAGATTTTGCGTATTACATATTATTATTCTCTGTCTTGGTCTAAATGATTCAACCAGTATTAATTAATCACTCTCCAATGACCAACACAGGGTATTGTATCCAGCGATAACACTGAAAGCATTACTGTCATATTGTGGGAAAAAAAAACAAACATGTATTTAAAATTTTGGCCAGATAGATCGTCCTTCAAATAATATTGATCGATTAAATTTGCCCTCCTCTTGCTAAAAAATCTCAAAGCTGGGACTCCACGGAAGTCCCAAGTTTGAGATTTTTTTGGCAAGATGAGGGTTGATTTAATCGACCGATATTTGAAGGACGAGCTTTCCGGCCCAAAATTTTAAATACGTGTTTTTCCAGAGTTTGGCAGAGAAGGAGAGCCCTTGGTCACTAATGTAATATAAGATAGAATGTTTGTATGTGTCGGTTTGATTAAAGAGATCATTTCTCATCTTGCCTGGCATTAGTTGTAGGTACCTGGCTACTACAAATGTACTACATACAAGTACTTGGACCTAAAACAATGTACTTAGAGGAATGCCCGTTCACTGCATCACTGTGCGTCTATTCCTATTCTATGGGGGATGAAGGCGCATTCCTATGGGAAAACATACATGGGAGTAGTAGTATGCATGCCGCTGTGTGGATGATGTATTACGGCAATGAATCAAGATGGGGTAGGAGGAAAATTGATGTATGTAGGAACTAACGGAATCACAATACAATGAGGTTGATCTGTATATGATCTGTCTTTCTTTTCTTTGTATGACGTTGCTGCTATCTTACAGTGGAATACGCTTGTTTCGAATAGGCTGAGACGTGAATTTTAGCGTTTCGAGATATCGGTGATGTCAGGATATATCCTATTGAATATATAATCCTTCAAAACCTTTAGGCCCAATTGGAGCCTGAGCTTATCCCGGTTGCTATTGCGTAAAACAGGCGATGGAAAATGCTCTCTACGCTTCGGATAGGACACTGATTTATCGCAAAGTTCTTTCCACCAGATCTGTCAGACCCAGCTACTTAATCACTGATCTGGGGTCAGAATACAAAAATCTCTTTTAAAAAATAATTGAGCTTTATATAGCGCAATATCTGCTAAATGTGCTCAAAGCGCTTTACAAGGGATTCCTGGTCAACAGCAACATTTAACATGTAGGACGGAACATGCCGCTTGTTAGGCGATATTACAATTTTTCGGACAAAGACAACGCTGTTAACGGCCATGTACTCATTTTACACATGTGGACGGTGAGAGAATGTGAGTAAAGAGCCTTTTCCAAGGACGACTATGCGCCGAGCGCGAGGCTCGAACCCAGGACCTTCCGATCCGAAAGCGAGTGTCATACCACAAGACCATATAGCCGCACGGGATGGTTTTGATGTGAGTGCTTTACCAACTGAGGTATCGGGATATCTGAATGTAAGGGGATGACGAAGAACTCGATGTTGACGGGACCCGAAAAATAATGATAGACGCCTGTATTGCGTTTTCCGTCAATCGAGTAAAAAGTCATGTCTTGTTTAATATAGAGAGTTGGGAGTGGACCTAGAAGAAACCATTGACTTACATTAGAGAGAGAGAGAGAGAGAGAGAGAGAGAGAGAGAGAGAGAGAGAGAGAGAGAGAGAGAGAGAGAGAGAGAGAGATAAGCAGGAGTGAAATATCTATTCAATGTTATAGTTATCATACAACGTTATAACAAGTGTAACTAAATGACAAATTGCCATATTTATGGGCAATAAAGATCTATTATTATTATTATTATTATTATTATTATTATTATTATTATTATTATTATTATTATTATTATTATTATTATTATTATTATTATTATTATTATTATGAAAATAAACTTATGCGGACTTGAGTTTTCCGCGGCCCGCAGTAAAACAAAAATGTTTGAATTTAAATCAGAGAATACCTGTTCTATATAATATTTTAAAAAATGGAACTAAATTTATTGTCTATTGTAATTTATCACTTTATTTATCGGGTTATAAGAATTGTAGACGGAACTCGCTATATGAATGTAAATTATTGTGTATCATTATCATCATTACAAATTTTCGGAATATCCGTAGTTTTGAGTTTTCTGTGTTCCAGTCTTGCGGGATGCACTGTCTGTAGCTTGTTGCTTTATGGCCGGGCGTTGTTTATTCATTGTTAATATAATTCTCGGTTGGCTACCCGTATCTCAAAGCTCTTTACTTAACGACCAGGGACAAAGGGGGAGGGGATGGTGGTGGAAGGGACTGTCTTAAGTTTCGTTGGTAGAGTATGGGGAGGGGGAACGTGGCCGGATGGATAAGACATTCCTTGAAATTCCACCTGAGAGACTGCGTTCAACTCGGATCCAAGCCCCGTTGTCGAGATTAATTAATTATATCACTGATGTAGAACTCGGAAAAAGGTTACATTGTAAACATTCATACTTTATATACATACTTTAATTATTCTGGTAGTTTCCTTTCACCTCTATTGATTTGAAATGATATGTAAATGCATGGTTCACATTGGCAATTGCCAAAAATAAACCTTTGAAGTGAATTGAATTTATAAAAGAATGCAACCCCACAAAATAATGAAAGAAATACAATGAACTAATTATGAACATTGTGCATTTCCACGGATTGACCACGGTGAATGCGCTTCACAAAGATTTTATTTAATTTCTCAGCAGGTAATATGGAACCATTTTTCCATTTCATACAGTACCAGTCTCCCCTAAGGCGCCTTTTTATACTTACACTCTTACACTACCCTAATTAAACCCTGAATCGAGTGGGACAATGTGTATAAAGTGCCTTGCCCTAGGACACACCATCGGGACTTGAGTCATCCAGGATCACTGCTACAATTGACCACGCTGAACATTGCTTGTTTTTTTTTATGACAAGACGAGACATCGTACCGCTGAGCACCACTCAAAATTATGATACTCAAGGACAGCAAGCAATAGGATTTAATAGTCTGATGTCAGGTCCGCCCAGCAACGAGTTGCTTGGTTATAAACAAAGAAAATTGGTACTTTTTATTCTTCATGCTGGCTTGAACATTTTGACATGTCTTGTGATCAGAATGTATAAAAGTCAAAACATGATCAGATTTATAATGTTTTTATCCTCTGGATACACTTTTATGCTCGTCGGAGAAGTATTTCATAAGGACGTCCGCCATTGTTCCGATACTTTAGAATCAGTTACTAAGTTACTATCCGTCATAACGAGGTAAGTTTCGTCACGACTGTTGAAGCCTATTGCGATTATCCGTTTCACACTATATAAACCGGGATAAACTCCGACTCCTTGTGCCTAATGGCCCTGAAGGACTTCTCAACTACATCTCATAATGTCATGCGGACGGGCGTAAAATTAATATAATTCTGATGGAAATATAATTAAATATTTTGGCAGTCTAAGACAGAGATTTATTTATCTGAATTGAATGTTTTGTCGCTTTGTTTTATCTACTATTTTGGCATGTTTAATAAAACCTAGCATCCACTTATCATCACCTGCATACGTCCATTTTAGCTCAAAAGTTTATTAGCGTCTCAATTACCATTTTATTTGATAAAAACGAAATAAATGTCAAAAAATTTGAGATCTCTGACAAAGTGTTCCTTCTTCTTCGAATTCAATTTCAAATCACATTACACTTCAATACTCACAAATTTCCCTCTCCCCCCTCCCCCCTCCCCCTCCTCCCAACCACGTTCTCATTTTATTTTTGTCTTCCACCCTTCATGAAGCATAATCTCAACATCGTAACATGAATCAATGCCGTGAAGTGTTCACGTTGCCGAAGGTGTTCAGGGTCACAGCTCTTCCAGGCATCAAAATCAGTTTTAATGGCACTCTTAATGTCGAAATCTTCGTTCTTTGATCATCCGTAGCGCTTTATTACTCCCATGTATAATTAAAATTCCTGTACAAGTTAAAATGCAGCGGGTGCTTTGGAACCCTTTCAATATTAATTATTATTGTTGTTGTTTGTTGTTGTTGCGTTTGTGGTTGTTTTGCTACAGAAAACAAATAGTGGATACCTTTGATTCAAATTTGAAATGAGAGTGTCGGTTGAAAAATATATGTACATACAATTTGCTGATTTTCTCGGTCATTTATAGTATAGTGCAATGTCTACTATCTGAGCTCAAAGCACTGGACTGGCAAGATTAGAAGAAAAACATAAAGTTAACTCATTAACTGCCATACGTTGGAAAAATTCGTATCTAAATATTTGCCAGAAAACTCGTCCTTCACATATCGATCGATTAAAATGACCCTCATCTTGGCAAAAAACAAAAAACAAAAAAAAAAAAAAAACCAAAAAAAAAACAACAAAAAACCCCAAAAATCCCTCTCAAACCAGGGATTCGCGAAGTCTCAGGTTTGAGAGTTTCTGCCAAGATGAGAGTCATTTTAATCGATCGATATTTGAAGATCGAGATTTCTGGCCTAATGTTTAAATACGTGTTTTTTCCAGAGTACGGCAGTTGACTAGTTAAAGCTTTTTGGATTAAAAAGAAAAATTATTTTGTTTTAAGCCATAACTTTAAGGTCAATAAGGTGGGTGGGTTTATTTGTTAATCTGTTAATCTGATCTTAAAAAGAGTTTAAATGTGACCCATCGGGTCAAAACGGTCTTTTCTCAGGGTAGACTAGATTGTAAAAATTCAGTTCATAATAAAAAAAATTATGAGAATCCTAATTTATCAAATTTGTTCTCTTTCTTGAAGGGAAGGGGCGTATTTTCCTTAACCCCCAAAAGACTAGTGCTTCAACACTTTGACCGACCGTCTCAAACCGTATTATGTTGGGATGACCTATGCCAAAAAGTGATGTTTAAAAAAAAACAACTAGAGCATTTATATAGCGCAATATCCACTAAACGTGCTCAAAGCGCTTTACAAGGGATCCCCGGCCAACAGCAACACTTAACATGTACGACGGGACATGACGCCTGTTAGACGATATTACAATTCTTTTCGGACAGAGACAGTGCTGTTATCGGCCAGGTACTTATTTTACACATGAGTACGGTGAGAGAAAGTGAATAAAGAGCCTTTTCCAAGGGCTCAACTATGAGACGAGCAAGGCTCAAACCCAGGACCCTCCGGTTCGAAAGCGAATGTCATTGGTTGAGCACATTTAGTGGATTTTTAAAATACGTAATATTATAACTATGATCGTTATATTCTTCACGGAATTTCATACATAGCTATACATTTCAAACGTTCATTACTTAATCATCACAAACTAATACAATGACACAAAGTTTCAATAACACATTTTTTCTTATGTCAATTTTTTTTTACGATAACACATTTGTTCCAATGACACATTTTCCCAATGACACCGATTTTCCAATAACACCATTTTTTTTCAATGAAACGAATTTTACAATGACAGTTATTCAACTCCATAATTAACTGAATATTTTCTTTTCTTTTGTTTCATTGCAGATGGAAAATCAGAAAACAAGCTTTGATGGTCAGCGGTGATATCAGAACAGAATTTACCAAATCGAACATCGTCGCTTTGGGACTCGGGATAACTCCTGAAAAGATTACTTCCATTAATGATTGGATGCAGTTACTTCCCATTCATTGTTGTATTCTGAATGCAGTTAGCGTCTCCAAAGTTTGATATTCCCGACGTGCACAAATTAGCTGGTCTGATAACTAAACGCAATACGCTTCAATAGTCGTAACGTCACTTCCCTCGTAATGACGCATGGTAACTTAGTAACTGGCTCTAAACTATCGAAACAATGGCGGACGCCCTTATGAAATATTTCTCCGACGAGCATAAAAGCGTATCCAGAGGGAAAAAAAACACATCATAAATCTGATCATGTTTTGACTTTTACACATTCTGATCACAAGACATATGAAAAGTTCTAGCCAGCTAGAAGAAAAAAAGTACTGATTTTCTTTGTTTAGAACCACGATGGCCGCCGTTGCCGGGCGACGTGATATCAGACTATTGAATCCAATTATGGGCTCGGTTTGATATTGTTAAAATGGACAATATTTAATTTTGCCTTGTGTTGAGAGTATTTATATAACAACAATGGGATCATAACAAATTGGGTTATCAGACTTGAAAACAAGTTTACGTTTTCATTGATTACCCATGTTCAATGAGCATCACGATGTTTCATATATTTCCCCAGCAGGAACCATGTTTCCATTTTTTTAGATTGACTTTAATAAAATGCCTAGATTTGAGAATGTTTGCCAAGATGAGGGATATATTAAACGATCGATATTTGAAGGACGAGTTGCTGATGAAATATAATTACGTATCTGTATTAAGAGTAGTTTCTTTTTTTTTTTTTTAGTTCTTCAGAGTCACAAGGTTCATGGAGCCGGAGTTTTTGCCAGTTTCTGAAGCGATTATCGGACAACAGTAAATGCCGGTTAACAATAATTGGATATGACGCTAGTCTATCTATCACAAAGTTCATTCCACCAGGTGTAAAAGAGCCCGCTATCCAATCAATACTGGCTGAACTGAGTCAGACAAAATCTCGAGTGCACCCAGGACTGATACATTATATTCACATGCCCTCACAGAGAGAACGTCAACATAGCATTGCGCATGCGTCTCTTTTATCAACTGAGGAAATCTATCGTTTCGTTAATGAGATATCACTAATTATATTTTGATAAATCAGTTTTCAAAATGTTGTTGTATACATACTTTTAGAAAATTAAAATATAACCAATAAATATATTTTTATGAAAAGTTCACAGGTATATGTTGAAAAGAATGACAAATAATAAGGAATACACCCAAGATCAAGATTACCCGCCGTGAAATCACTGACTTCACGGTTCGGTATCTCAGACAAAAAGATGGCTGAGAAATAATTTAACCGGTGCATCACTGTGAACTTTTTTTCAAAATAAGTTTATTGGTTATAATTTTATTTCATAAAAGTATGTGTATAATAACAATTTAAAAGTGATATCTCATTAATCAAACTATATATGTCATCAGTTGATACGAGAGACGCATGCGCAATGCTATGTTGACGTTCTCTCTGTAAGGGGATGTATTATATTCATTTGCGTGTAAAGTGTTCTATTTACTCTGTAGCCCCCTGCATAAACCTTGTTACCCACATTTAATTTGGGAAAAAATGATCATAAATTACACGGATAACAAGGTTTGGACTGTTGAGTTCAAAGACAATGCAAGATGATTTTATTATACTATTCAACCTTGATAATATGGCTTATGAGTGATGGATGGAACTATGTGGTCTTGTGGTATGATACTAATATCCTTCGGATCAGAAGGTCCATAGTTCGAGTAATTAATGCCCTGAGCGGCGCATAGCTAGCTGAGTCATTGGAAAAGACTCTTACCCACATTCTCTCAACGTACTCAAGTGTAAAATACCTGGCCGTCAACAGCGTTTTTTTATGTCGGAGAAAATGTAATAGCCGTAATATCGCCTATCAGGCGAAATGTCTCGTTCACCATATTAAATGTTGCTTTTGGTTGACGACGCCTTGTAAAGCATTCTGCGCATCTTTAGTGGATATTGCTCTATCTATATAAATGATCACGTTTTTCATATTGCAGGTACACTAACTCATTTTTCAAGATTATATGGGTTTTAGGTTTATGCACGGGGTGACATCACCATTATTATTATCTGATACCAGGAATCCACACTTTGTATTTAACGCTTTGTAAAATAACCCACTAAAGAAGGTAGGGCTTGATGATGTAAAAATAATCGCATATCTCATAATATTAAGTGCCTACTTTAGCAATTTGAAATCAACCTCTACGGACTGAAACAAGTGGTGAAAACATTAATTCAATCGTTACTTTATAAGTTAAATTAAAAATTATACTTTTGATTCTTTAACTATGTAATTCATTTATTGCGATATTGTTCCTTAGAAACAAATAATGCCAGGCGGTAGGTCATATTTTTCCAATAAAGCAATACTAACCACGTCCTGCAATTAAGCCAAGTGACAACTTTGATTGACCGAGAGTTGTGTTATCTAAGATTTCAGTTTGACCACTATTTTTTTTTCTTTTTCATTAGTCTAATGATTCATTAAATGTATGTTATTGATAAATCATTTTGTATTGTTCAACTCAAATAGGTACATTTAAAGACTTTAGCCGTGTTATGTTATGTATAAATTAATTTTACAGTATCTGGTTCACCCCGACATAATACCAATTCGAAAAGGTTGGGTATATATTAGCATGATTGTGCTTTTCTGCAAGGAATTTTTTTGTGTGAATTGACTGTGTGTGTGAGGCAGAAAAATTGCAATAAAACAATTAATTTTCCACAGATCATCAACTTCGACTTTGTTATTCTTTATCAATCGTACTATATTATATTTAGTGCACCAAACTGACAAAATAGGGTGCAGGCACTGGTATAAGATAAGTCTTAGTCTTAGACTTAGTCTTAAGGCCTTTCGCTTCCTAATCATCCGATCGGGACGCCTCGGCTGCCTCTCTAATCATCCGTGTCATGTCCTTCCACTGTTCACGGTCTTATGCTGTGGATGCTAATTTCGTAAGGTCTTCCTAATACATTTCCGGTCAACATGGCTGACACCTGTTGACACTGAGCCTCCGCTCAGTGAATTGTCTTTTGTCTCACTTTTCCAATGCTTTTGGAGGATGAAATCATATTTTAACATTGGTATAAGATAAAGATCTGAAAAAGTTTTGAATGAAAGAGTTCCAAACAAGGCAAGAAAGAAAAATACAAGAAAAAAAAAAAAACTCCACTTTCTTTTGCCCTAATTCATACACAATATTTTTTAAATCTTTATCTTAAATCGAATCACAAGATTAGTATAGTTAACAGTTCTTGATACGAGTGCGCTCTGCCGTGCAAATCTTCCACGAGTATTTTTAACACTGGAAGTGGTGGCTCAGATCTACGTGTCTCATCTTGTTAATAGAGAAGTTTACATGATCATTCTCATTATACGTAAAAATAGTGCCGCTATGTGTGATATTTATATGAGTCACGAAATGTTATATTGTTCCATCCAATCAATAATCGAATAGCGCCACTATTTTGATGTATATTGAGAATTATTGTGTGATAAATACGTGATACGTATGATACGCAATGCGTAATGCGTGATACGTATGATCTGTTATATCTGTCTAAAAAGTCAAGAGATGTTGAGAGGGATTAGTGACGGCATGGATGACAGTGAGCTGTGTATGGATAAGGCGGTTTGCACATTCTACCCCTCTTTTTTCCCTCCATTTGTCTGGAGTCTGAATTATTGCTTGACAATGACGTATATTGTAGGAACGCTAGTACAATAAAGAACCCCTATCAGGCGACTTGTACTGTATAGAATGGAAATTGTAGCAATTTGACCTTATAATGTAAATAAATGAAACATTCGGGTTCAATCCCCACTAGTGCCCTAATCCCAAGCCTGACTCCCTATTGGTACCCACCTCACACATTTTATTTACCTTCCCCACTGGTGCCCATCTCCCATAGTCTCTGGTTCACTCCCCAACGATACCCACCTCCCATACTCAACAGTTCAATCCCCACTGGTGTGCCCTGCTCTCATAGTCTCTGGTTCACTCCTCACACAGTTCTGAGTTCACTCTCTACTGGTGTCCATCTCCCAAATTATCTGGTTCATTCCCCACTGATGCCCGACTCCCATATTATCTGGTTCTCTATTTAAGAGGCTACTACAACGACCACGAAGAAGAAGAAGAAGAAGAAGAAGAAGAAGAAGAAGAAGAAGAAGAAGAAGAAGAAGAAGAAGAAGAAGAAGAAGGAGAAGAAGAAGAAGAAGAAGAAGAAGAAGAAGAAGAAGAAGAAGAAGAAGAAGAAGAAGAAGAAGAAGAAGAAGAAGAAGAAGAAGAAAAAGAAGAAGAAGAAGAAAAAGAAGAAGAAGAAGAAGAAGAAGAAGAAGAAGAAGAAGAAGAAGAGAGAGAGAGAGAGAGAGAGAGAGAGAGAGAGAGAGAGAGAGTGTGGGAGACACAATGCTTGTATACGTGAATGTAATGAAAGAGAACAGGTTCGTATTGATGTTATGTGGTTAGGTCATAGTCATAGCAAACTAGTGGGAATTGGGTTAGGTAAAATAAGATGAAACCTACCAACACACAGATCTATGTGTGACCTTAAACGTTTCTAGTCGTTATATATTTTAGTGAGACCTTATTAACTCAACTCGCGGTCCAAAATCAAGGAAGGATAGAGAAAAAGTTAAATAAAAAATATTACAATTAAATAAATAGATAAGTATGATACTTATTACATAGAAATAACGTAAAACAAGAAAAGGACAAAGTGTGTAGATATCAAGTTTAGCAAGAGCGAAGGAATCCGTACAATTTAAATCGTTTAGTGTTAAAGGGAAATAACCGAATCTTTTGGGGAGAATATTTAAATTCTCTATTTGTCTCCCTCATTACGGAATAGTATAAAATCAGGAGAATTGTGATGTTGAAATCCTTTTAAGTTTGTAATTACAGTATTTGGTAAAATGGTGAAATTTTGATATACGTATCTTTATGAGATAGAAAGTATCTGAGATAGAAAGTATATGAGATAATTGAGATCTCTCTACCTGATTCAATAAGTGAACTAGCGCTTCAACACAGTATTATGTCTATTGAACTAGAGGAGAAAAAATGAATTTAAACAGAAGAATTTACATTTTTTTCTTCTTAGTAAAACAGCCAAACAAAAAAAAAAAAATTGTTTTCACAAGTCGCATATTTCTGACTAATAACTCAATGTTTACCATCTAAGCTGTCTAAACATAACAACGTTTTGAGACGATAAAGAGGATCTATATGAACCTGTGCTGGAAACCATCGATAAGTATCGATCAGTAAAACAGCATTATGTCGAGGCAACTTAGATGCTGGAAATTGAATTTATAGACAAAATTATGTGAGTTGGGTATAGTTTATGTTTAAGTCGGGAGCATATTATAGCTTCATAACATAACATAACATGTGGTATAGGGCAAAATAGGATAAGATCCTTTGAATGCCCTTAATATTAATTAGTAATGCCATAAATCTATTGATTAAATATTACAATAACGATACACGTGGTAAAGATAGTATTTCAACTTAAATGTACTCATGTGGTGTACAAACATATATCTTTAACCGTGACAGGCAAAGCGCACACACAACCACACACACACACACACACACACACACACACTACACACGCGTATAGAAGATAACCATAATAATATAATAATGCATAATATATATATACAAGATTGAAAGCCATGTCAACAGCAGAGCAAACAAGTATTATTCGTCATATATAAATCTCCCATCATATAATTCCCTGTCTACTAACACCTTGAAATAATCCATAGATTTTGCATTCTTTGTTTCAAATTTCAAACTGTTCCATTTCTGAACAATACGAATACCGGACCAGTTTTGTCTTATGTTTGTTTTGCATCTAGAGACAAAAATCTTAAACTTGTCCCCTCTAGTAAAAGTAATATTAGAATATGAAAAAAGTCAGAAAAGTCTATCCTATCCAGACCATGTACCAATCTATAAACCTGAATTAAATCCCCACGAATTCTTCTATATTTCAAACTGGGTAAGTCAAGAAATTCTAACCTTTCCTTATAAGATAAATACTGTATTGTATAAAATTTTTTTGGTAGCTCTCCTCTGTACACTTTCAATACTAATAGATTGTCTTTTATATAATGGGCTCCAGATGCAATTTCCATATTCTAGAATTGGTCTAACGAGCGATTTATACAAATATAAAAATGTGGTTTTATCAAGACTTATAAAGGTTCTATATATTATTCCCATCATTCTGTTTGCACGGCTTACACAATTATCAATATGTAAATCAAAATTCAAATGTGAATCAAAATTAACTCCCACATCCTTTTCATAAGGCACAACGGAAAGTAGATTTGACATAGAAGTATCGGTAAAATAATTATGACATGGATTATTTTTTCCTATATGTAATACTTTACATTTCGAAACATTAAAATCCAAATGCCATGTTGTAGACCATTTGAAAAGTGAAAATATATCATTTTGTAGAATGTTATGATGTTCAGTTGTACTATAGATCTTTGTATCGTCTGCATAAATTGAACATTTTTACATTTTAAGTCTAGGAATGTTAAAATTAAAATTTTGTTGTTTTTTTTTAAATTCTTTTTTTTTTAATGGGGGTACCGATAGCTCAGTTAGTAGAGTACTCGCTTCACATGCAAAGGGACCAAAATCCAACCCGGGTGCAAACGTGATTTTTTCTGACCCCCCTGTTCACCCAGTAGTAGCTGAGTCTGTTAGATTTGGCGAAAAGTACTTTGCAATAGACCAGCGTCCTATCCAAAGGATATCAAGCAATCTATTGTCCGTTTCACGCTATAAAACCGGGATAAACTCGGGCTCTATGGTACTAATGGCTCTGAAGGACTCATTTAAAAAAAAATAATGTTATTCTCTCCGACATAGTACCAGAATGAGAATGTAGGCTACGTTTCTCAATACTCTACAAAGACGGAACGTATCAGCCTGAATGGCGCCAGTACCGGCAAGGATATAGGACAAATATGCACTATGCGCTTAATGACATATCATGCGATAAATTAGGGAAAGGCACATCACAAAAAAATTAGTCTTCGAGTCAGATCATTTATGAAATTATATCAGTCACTGAAATCGAACGAAAAAAAGATAAAGGTTATCTCGATTGTTTCATGGCGGTTTGAACTGGAAGCTGGAAAAAGGAAATCCAAAACAACACGGGACATATCAGATTCGTTTGCAAGTGCACCGAAAACTCCAATCTCTCTTCTTCCCCCCCCCCCCCCCAACCTCCTCCCTCCCATTCCTTCTCTCTTTTAACAACTTGAACTAGTCTTGTGATTAAAGTTTCATGATTTATCGCTAATGAAGACTTGCGTCATGAATTAAACCTCGAATCTTTCCTTAGGCCGCTTGGGTAAGATACACGAATGAAAAAACAATCGGAATAGGTTTCATAAAGAACACAAGAAGCAAAACTATGAAATATACTATAATATGATATAAACGCTATTGGACCAATAGTTGTAGCAAACGTATTGGCGACACGTCATTTCCGTTCTGCTAGTAAAGAACTAAATTTTGCACACGTCTTTTTGCTGGCACAGTCTGAATCATATTAAATTCCGTTTTCGTCATCGTTTGACTTAATCGTATATTAAGTAAAATTTCTCAATTTTTGCCGAAGACATAGAGTATCAGACGGAATGTCACGAGTACTCTCAAGGATCTTGGGCGCATACACACAATAGTACACATAACAAGATGTCAGAGACCGCAAAAGCGAATGAGAAGAACAATGTGTTCTCAAATTTTGATGATTATCTAGAAGTGAACAAGCCAAATTTAGTTTTAGAAAACAGACTTCATTATATTCTGAACCACATCCACAACAACGTCAGCCCTCGTTCTGGACTTGAGATTAAAATTTCATGGATTTATCGGTAATGAAGCCTTGTGTCTCTAATCAAACCGCCACTCCTAACGTTCGTATATTTTTTTTTTCTAGACTGCTTGTAAGCAACGGGTACTGTTGGCAAACACGAAAATAAAAGAATGAAATAAAGATAATACGAGTGTTCAACACGCGATAGTTACACGCGATTCATCCCTTGAACGGTTTCCCAGCATTCTGTAGGGCTGCCAACTTAATTGTCGTACTCTGAAAAAAACATACACTAAAAATGTTGACCAGAATTGCCCATCAAAATAGAACGTCATGTCAAAAACTCACTTCAGAAACGACACATAGACCAAAATCGATCCCGGGTGAATTAGATTTTTTTTTTAAACCTTCTGTCCACCCAGCAGTAATTGGGTAGCTGGGTCTGTTAAAGCTGGTAGAAAGTAATTTGCGATAGACTTGCGTCATACTCAAAGATGGCAAGATATTGTCCATTTTACGCTATAAAAACCGGGATAATCTCCGGCTCCAAGGGCCTAACTGCTCTGAAGCACTACTTTAAAAGTGGGTCAAAAATGAGATGACGAGTGAAACAAGCGGAACAAAGAAATACTGAGTGGATAATCATTGGCTGTAATTATCATTTGTTTGCTCTTATTTCTTTCTCTTGCATATCCACATCGACAGTAATAGTGAATCTGCTTGAATCGGCCGATTCATTTGAAGAAAATCAAGATTGTTATTTTTTTTTTTTTTTTTTTTGTCGTTGAAATTAAGGCTCGACTTATTATTTCTTTAAATTCAAATTATGGAGAATTCTCGAATGCGTTGGATAGTAATGATATAGGATTCGCTCATGGGGAGAGATATTTATAAAATGGAGCTATTTTTGGCACGCCATTTAACATACACGCTTGTATAAGAGAACTGATGCACGCTAAAAATAATGGATTTTATTCAAACAATGCCAATATCGCAATACGTCCAGCTTTATTGTATTAGTAGAAGGTAAAATATTATTTTTTTTTTCATTCGACTGAGGACGACTTGTACTTATTTGACGGCCTTATAACCGGAATTGTTGAGATCTCATTGTTGTAATGGAAATATTCCAACCGACCTAAAAATATCGTCCAATGGTACAATGTTAAATCAGGTCAATATTGCGTTCGGCAATGAGACTTGCTAAATTTGTGCAACGTGGCTAAGGGGCAAACAAAATGATTAAATAAAGTTATAATGTTATTTGAATATTTCAAGACTCATAATATTGTATAATATATGAAAATAGATGGTACTTTCGTCCTCCTGATCAATACAACAATAAATCTTCTCAACCACTGACGTAAACATGATCGTAAAGAACACTTTATGGGCAGAGCAATCAAACCTTATGACCTCGTCTGATTTATTGCGTCTATGTGGTCTAGTGATATGACACTCGCCTTCGAATTAGGAAGGCCCATTTTTCGAGCCCCGTTCTGAGTAGCGCATAGTAGAGTCCTTGGAAAATGCTCTTTACTCACATTCTCTAACCGTTAGGTGTAAAATGAGTTGTTATCTCTGGAAACATAGATGACATAAATTGACTAACATGGCGTCATGTCTCGTTCTACATGTTATATTTTGCTGTTGGTTGTATGGACCCCTTGTAAAGCGCCCTGAGCACGTTTAGTGGACATTGCCCCATATAAATGCTCACGGTTTTTTATTGTTTGCCTTCAGCGATGCCGTTTGACTTTGTATATCGATTTGTGACACCAGTGGCTGAGCTGTACAACCTTTTGTCTTATTATAATAATATTGCAGTGATCTTTTAAAAACAAATGATCAGAGAACTCTCCCTTCAAATATCGATAGATTAAAATGACCCCTCATCTTAAAAAAAAATTCCAAATGTGGTGCTCATAGGAAGTAGGTATTGCTCTACATAAATACCCACATAAAAATAGTACGATAAGTCCAATGAGTTCTGAAAAAAAACTAACAGGTATAACCCATTGCGTCAATGTGGTATTATGACATTTCCGTAGAATCGGAAGATTACCAAGGCCAAGGATGTTAACCAATGATGTTGTAAACGCGCATGGCGACTGTGGCATTTACGATGTGTTGATACTTTTTTTGGGAGACAAGGGTCCCAGACAGACAATATTTCCATGTTCTAAAACGTTTTGTAGCAGTGGGCATGGATGTTATTTGGTCACGCTCTCAAATTGTGGTAAATAAACGCACTTGTTCTATTACCCTTTGGTATTATTAAAATTCCACTCCGAGGTATTTTACTGACATAACTCTTTTTAGCGTTCCACCATTGACTTGCGAGATGTATTATATTACTCATTGTGATGACGTGGCATTTAAATACGTTGATCACCGTTTGTCATCCATATTCCAATTTGGGGAGTACACGTAAAGCCTTATATAAAATCCGACAGGCATCTGATGCACAGCACAGCAGATGTGTGTGCAGAAGGGTATCATTTGTAATGAGACAAACGTGGGACTGGATACTTGCAGGTAAAACATTCATTTAGACAGGAAAGAGTGCTGGACCTAACACCCATCCTTGGGACACACCCAATGTCACATGGCTAATCTTAGATTTGTCGCCACTCACAATGTCTTGCGTTCTACCATTGAGAATTTGAATTATCCAACGTACTATGTTTATTTTATTAATCCCGACTGATTGAATTTGTCTTAAAAGCCTTTCTTGAGGTCTCATTCAGTTGTTATGTCGTTTACAATTGAAATATGTTAAATCCCATACGACCTAGTTTTTCCGAAATCCAATTATAGTATGTGTTAATATATCCTTTTTGCTTAAGATGAGTTGTGTTTTACGTTTGAATAATGTGTTTCAAGAGCTTGCAACAGACGCAAAAATAGAGAAATAGGGCAATAGTTGGAAGCCTCGCTTCTTTGTCTCTTTTTGAAAATTGAGTGGACAATCGCATATTCTAAATCGTTATTAACTCACAGTACAACAAAATAGTTGGAAAAGATTCGTAAGTGCTGGGGTAATTTCATCCTTAATGAGTTTGAGCAAACATGTCGAGATACCATCGGGTTCAAAGTTGAAAACAAGTATTTTTTCCACACAATCAACAGTCGAAACAACAATTTCTGGTATTTCTCGATATTCAATGAGTAATATTAAAATGATCTTAAAATGATGACCAAAATTGTCGATTAAGTAAATTTGCTTTGTCTCTGTTATCTATATAACATAATGTATCTTCATCCCTAGAGGGGGCAGCTCCTGTTGCATCACATTTATTGTTTTTAATGAACTTCCACAGATTTCTATTATGAACTTCTTTAATCATAATATTATTATCATGTTCATGGAATATGCTGACCAATTCTTTGAATTCATCCCTTGATTTCAGGATAGTCTCATTGACACCAGTAAGGTTTGTCACTGGACAATGAATGACATGTCATTATATCTGTTAGTCGATATTGCATTTATGTTTCCGGAGATAACAACTCATCTTACACATTACGTTTAGAGAATGTGAGTAAAAGGCATTTTCCAAGGACTCAACTCAGAACAGGGCTTGTCATTGGACAATGAATGGCATGTCATTGTAGTCTGTTGGCTGAAGACCACCTTAAAAATTACGCCAGGCCCCTGACTCATTTCAGGTCTTCAGGTCATATTTTTGCAAAATTTAATGGCAATTGGGCCCATCACTGCAAGGATTCACAAATCCGTCATGAAATAAATTAACATTAAGTATATGTATCGGCTACCTGAATCATGTTAAGTGCTCTGTTAATTTTTATTATTTTAAAAATTTTAATCTCCATTATTTAATGTTGTCACACAGCATACAAGCATGTGACGTCACTATATGGTTTACTCACCAGCAAATAAATATGATTCTATCTAATTGTTTTTCACGCATTATTTTGCAATATTGTGTTCTGTGCGAACTTTGTTGGATTTTGACCATGTTATATTACCACGTGTTGTGGAGAAGGGAAATTGTCCAAAAATTAAGTTTCCGTCTTTCATTCATCTTTCGTCATGGCTCGAGAACAAATTACCCGATTCAATTACAAATTATGTAAATTGTTTAATGTGACTTATTTCCCCAAAACGGTGTTATGTCAGCGTGATTTTGATGCTAAAAAGTAAATTGTTAAATTAGTTTATATGGTTTATCGAGTGTAATGGATATATTATCTGAAAAAAAACCAAAAACAAAACAAAAGTAGAATCTTATGTTTCTGGTCATATTGGTTTGTCGAAATTATACCAGTTTGTGGTAGTTGAGCAAACAGTTGTCTGTCGTCAACACCGATCACGAAAAACGAGCCAACAGGTCTACTCAATATCAAATAAATATAATGTAATTTTTTCTAATTGTCACTATCGTTGTTGTTTTGCAGCAAGTCTCGAACGTATTCTGTCGGTGTTCACAATGTTATTTCGCACTGTGTCGTGTCTACCGGAAATTGTCCACAAATTAAGTTTTCGTGTTCCATCCCAGTGAAGGCTGGCCCGGGACACCAAGTTTCTGATTCAATTACTAAAGTGAATTATTCATTGTTCTCTCCCTTGCTGAGAGCCCGTTATCTATACATGGTTAGTCAATACTACCGTAAAACCACAAAGAACCTTTATTTCATTATTGGCTAGAGTTATTTTACAAATATGACCCACCGTGTCTAAATGATATTAAATAATGAGCAAAGAGGAATGTATAAGCTTCGAAAAAGAACACATTTATACCAAATACGGCATATTCTTGGCTCAAAACCCATCTTCAGCACATTAAGAAAAAAAATTATATATATATAAATATAACTTAATGTCAATTTGAGATGGAACTGGTGTGGATTTGAAGTGGTGTATTAATGATTTTTTTGGTTATTGCTTTTGTTATTGGCTGAAGAAGGGTTTTGAGTTTGAAACGTTCTGTGTTTGGTATATTGCATTTTTTATTTGAAACTGCTTTATAAATTTTGTCTCATCACTTTTTAACAATCTACAGCTTCCAGTAGCAGCTTAGTATCGGCTTATGGTATCAAGTCATTGAAAACAACTCGCTTATAACTGGGCTATAACTAGACTTATCAACTTTAATAAATAACATAAACTATTCTTGGAAAAAAATAATGTTGGGAGTTAACATTTTTCCTTACAGCCCAAGTTAATTTTTTTTTTGCCAAGGAGCACATAATTATTCGCAAATCTAAAAAAAAAGCCAAAAAAAACAACAAAAAAACAACAAAACAAATAATAATATATTTTACACCTTGATATACGAGTAACTTGCAAACCTTAAAAAAAATAAGAGTAAGTTTATCGCCCGTACACTCAAGGATTATATAGAAAATCTTCTAGACCATAATAATCGGTCCTTGGATTTTGTGAATCGCCATCTGGCCGCCTTATTCATTTATTGCCCGCATTTACAGATAATCGTACCGGACAGATTATGATCGCCGATGGCTCAAATTGTTCATCTCCACCTATGCTTATTTCAACAATACAGTAGTATAATCATTACAATAGAAGAGTGCCTGCTCGAAATAGCCATCATTCCCAATAAATATATATATATATATATATATATATATATATATATATATATCATTGTTATTATTCTTATTATTCTTATTATTATTATTATTTTTATTATTATTATTATTATTATTATTATTATTATTATTATTATTATTATTATTATTATTATTATTATTATTATTATTATTATTATTATTATCATATTATTATTATTATTATTATTATTATTATTATTATTATTATTATTATTATTATATTATTATTATTATTATTATTATTATTATTATTATTATCATCATCATTATTATTATTAAAAAGAGTGAGTGTCATCTTATAAACTACAAATAGTTAAGGATATGTCTCATCGCCTGAAAACGGTATTATGTCTAGTTGATTTGGGTGCTAAAATTGAATTGATATCCAGAAATATGAGGCTTGTTGTAAGTTTCTTTGATTAGCTGTCCATCCAGCACTGATTGGGTAGCTGGGTCTGTTAGATCTGGCGGAAAAAAACAACTTTGCAATAGACTAGCAATCTATCCAAAAGGTAGCAAGCAATTGTTATTGCACATTTCACGATATAGAACCGGGGATAAACTC
>NC_088361.1:91124684-91149684 GCF_034508935.2 Berghia stephanieae | reverse complement strand
GATCTAATTTGTTATTTATTTTGATATAATCATTTGTGTCTGTGGAAAATACATTTGAAAATGGTATAAGCCCGTTTGGCTTATCTTTATCCCGCCGGCTTGCTTGACTGAGGCAAATGTATCAGCTAGTTCCAGGGTTGGCGCCTGCTTTGCAGAGTTTTCTGGACATCACAACAGTGTGTTGTAGTTAGGGGCTGACATCAGGGGTTTTACCGCTGTTCAAGGACTGGGATGCAGGGATTCGGCACAACTGGGTGCTCCAACGACACGGAAAAGGACCAGGACCTTCAATTTAAGAGTTGAAACAACAAGGTCTTAGAGCCAATCGAGTTTGTCTTTCGCCACCGAATCGTCCTTGAGCGACACATCATAATAGCCTTTATTTGCCGACAAAGGCAAGGAGAAGCAGTAACTCCATGATAATGGTAGTTAGTATATGTTTTAAACATCAACTGACAGTCGAGCTATCTTACATGATGAGAATTTAACAGGGTTGTGTCCATGGTATTTCTTTATTTATTTTTATTAATTATAATTGAGGTTATGATGTGTGGCCGGCGATTGGCGGTGGGGTACAGACATTCAAGCAATATACATATTGAATATAAATGAAATAATAACATAGACCATAAACAACTGTTAACTATAAAATAAGATACATATAGATATAGTTTTGTACAGGTATTCCAACTTACGAACATCCATGGAATAGCATA
Organism: Berghia stephanieae; assembly: GCF_034508935.2. Classification (NCBI taxonomy): domain Eukaryota; kingdom Metazoa; phylum Mollusca; class Gastropoda; order Nudibranchia; family Aeolidiidae; genus Berghia; species Berghia stephanieae. The sequence continues at coordinate 91,148,968 of NC_088361.1, read as the reverse complement.
ATTAAAATATATACACAAACTATAATAGTAATGCTAGATTAAATTGAATTCACAGTAATATCTCGTTCCACTTTGAATGTTAACCAATAATTCATTTTACCTCCAGCCGAGATAGACAAACTTTTACAAGTTTGAAATTGGAGAGATAGCTCTTTTCTCTTGGGCTTCTTAGCGTGTGTGTGATTAGATTCAGATATGAATTTGGTTTTGTGAAGTGAAAATAGCCAATCAGAAGAATGTTCCTGTTTTAGATAGCCAATGATATCCAGATGCTTTGGTAAGAAAGAATAACGGATAATTACCGGAGAGCTAGACCTTAATTGTAATTTAGCTACTCTTGAACGAGACAAGACCTCAGGGCATACGCACGTTGGCGTCTTGTTTGGAAAAGGTAATTAGCAGGAGGCATGAATACAATGGGCAGACAATTTGAACAGGTAAATAAGCCTTAAGCTGAAAGTGAGTGTTCCGTTATACAATGGAAATGTTTCCCCACCTAACGACCAAAATTTCCGTTAGAAAGATTTGGGGCTTTATTGGAGAAAGGCTGTCCATGTTTGAGTATTTTTAATGGAGGTGTTGATCAAATATATGTCCCGTCCACTAGGTTTGAAGTGGTTTTGAACCGAGACGCTGACGAATGATAAAGAAACACGCAGTGAAAGAAAATCGCTCGTCACAGAGGGAAACAGTCAAATACATAGTTCTTGTTTTGGAAGATGATTTTTCCCCTTGTAAATCATCTCTCTGTTATGTATTATTATATTTATTTTAAATGTATAATGTAAGCATTGGAGTGTATTCCTCTTTGTTGGATTTTGTGCTTGTGTCCGGATGGCACTTATAGGTGATCTCAAACTAAGTACATTGGTGGTATGCTCTTGGATTCTACATCTGATCCCTATTTGTTCCCAGTTCCCCAATGTCTTACTTTTTCTTCGGTGCTTTAATTGTAATTCTAGAACGTTTTACTATCCCATTTTCTTCCTTTTTACTGGCGCTGATATAACCTAAATGTGTTGCAAGCGCCGTAAAACCCTTAAAAACAAAACTAACAAAACGAGTCAACGGGCGATTGATTTACCGTTATTTAAAAAAAAAAGCTTTGCAAGTTACGCGTATACCAATGTGAAACAAATAGTTTTATAACTTTTAGACTTGCCAGTTATTCTGTGGTCGTTGACAAAAATTTAACATGGGCTGTACGGAACCTCCAACCATATTTCTACAAGAACAATATATAGGTGTTCACATCCTTCTCTTTCTTCTTCCTTTTGATTCCCATAATTACTCTCTCTCTCTCTCTCTCTCTCTCTCTCTCTCTTTCTCTCTCTCTCTCTCCCTCTCTCTCTCTCTCTCTCTCTCTCTCTCTGTGTCTATTAATCAATCAATCAATCTACCTAGCTATCCATCTATCTATCTGTCTATTTATCTTTCTATCTATCTATCTATCTATCTATCTATCTATCTATCTATCTATCTATCTATCTATCTATCTATCTATCTATCTATCTATCTATCTATCTATCTATCTATCTATCTATCTATGTGTATATCCCCTCCGTCATATTCAACCTCCTCTCTCACATTTCTTCATTCATCTCGACTGTTACCTACTTCCCTCACCTCGTCCTATACTTCTTAATCTCAAGTCCAATTCTCTCATAGCATTTTCTCTTATCTCACGTCTCGTATCCCTCCCCTATAATACCGCACCTACTCCTTCTCTTATCGTATAACTACTACTCATGTTTTCTCAACCAATGAACGATCATCCCCCCGCCTATTTCTCTCTCTCACCCCCCCCCCCCCCCCCCCAATCCCTTTCCCTTTTTCCCCCGTCCTACAAACAATTTTTTTTTTCTCGCCCTCTCCAATTCTATATCTCTTTTACTGATTGCCCGCTCCAAGACCAGCCCAAAATAACTTTGATTACGTCATTTCAGGGTCCCTAAGGCTTAACAACAATAAATCCAAAAGACACCCTTAGGATATTGGGTGTTTTTCCTCTCGAGCACTGTTATTCTGTAGTATTCTCTTTCTCATTTCGTATTCACGTCTTCTTCCGCCATCCTGGCTTCGAGGTGTCACAAACTAGGATCTCGAAGATCTTTGTTGATTGGCACAAAATGACTTACCAACGCCTAGTTAGCTCTTTCTTTAAGATGCTCATACGTAATGAGGAAGAAAGTAAGAATTGTAAAATATACGCACAGACAGACGCGGACAGACAGACAGACACACACACACACATTTATATATATATATATATATATATATATATATATATATATATATATATATATATATATATATTGTTTTTTTTTTTTTATATATTTATTTATTTTTTTAATTTTATTTTTTATTTTTTTTTAATCGATCGATTTTTGAAGGACGAGTTACCTGGCTAAGTTTTTTAAAATACGTGCCCATCCAGAGTACACATTTGACTGGTTAAAATTTCTGCATCTTTAACTAGTACGGAAATATATATGAACTGGTTAATAATTTGACTTTCTAGATCACTGACATCATCAATTTCGTCAGAAGTGTTCAAACTACCCTTGTTATAGAATTAAACCGCCATATGCATATATATATATATATATATATATATATATATATATATATATATATATATATATATATATATATATATACAGGTCTATTAATAACGAACACAGTTATGGGCTTGATAATATGGGCTTGCCCATTGTGGTGTTGGACAATATTTTGCGTTGGTATGAGAGTGTTTCCCTTACAACAATGAACTCTTACACTATGGGTTATCAGACCTTCAAATAGGTACACATCGAGCTGACCTCTTCACAAGTGAATAAAATAATATGATGTCAAAATACTGGTTTCAATCTGACTGGAAGTGTGAAGACAGTCTTCCCGAGGACTGAATACATACATGGTGCAACTGACTTTCTGGTTTTCTCGTGATGCTTTCGTATTTTCGGGCCTAAATAGATATTGGTCGTCAATAATGACCACCCATCCTTGCTCTTTAACGTACCGTAACCATAAAAAAATAAATCTGCCTTTACATCATGCTACTAAAATAGTTATATCACCTTATTTTTCAGTTTATAAAAAATGTCATTATTCACAAATTGTCCTGACGACTGTTCACACACTTCCGAGTAGTTTTGAATCGGAAAAGAGGAAGATAACAACAAGAAATGAAGTTCGTAGGAAAGTGTCAGAAGACAACAGAGAATAAAAACTCCGCAGCGGCAATGGGGGCTCGAACCCACGATCTTACTGGTACGACAACTCCGCCTGGCCGGAGAGATCGTGACTCTACCATATGGGCTATCCACAAAGGGTCGTATCAATAAGGTCGCGGGTTCGAGCCCCCATCGCCGCTGCGAAATATTTATTCTCTGTTGTCCTCTGGCACTTTCCTGCTCGCTTCATTTCTTGTTGTTATCAACAAAAGTGCCTGCTCCACACACTTTTCTGAATTAAAAGAGGAAGATGTGACGTCAAAACTACTCTGCCTTTTTATTCGTTTAGGTATCATATTACAGTCAATGGCCGGGTCACGACCTTTGTGATTTTCTATTTACCTATTGCGTTCAAGTTACATTCCCTTTCATTTTAGAACAAAAATTTTCTTCATTAGGAAGAGTGGGCGAAAGAAGAAATCGAGTTAAGAGAATGTGTAACTACGAGTAATTCACCTGACCTCGACAAAACACTTTTTAAAAACATTTTGGCAAGAAAATATAAATATCACATATATACCAGAGTATATATATATATATATATATATATATATATATATATATATATATATATATATATGTATATATATTTGTGTGTCTGTGTGTGTGTGTGTACGTGAGAGAGAGAGAGAGAATTTTTATTTAGCACAATATCCACTCGAAGTCTCAAAGCGCTTTACAGGCAAAAAGCAATACTTAATAATTTGATTATGTAGGACGAGACGTGACGCCTGAAGGCGATATTACATTTTTTGGGGGGAACAGAACAAGGCTGTTAACGCCTAAGTACTCATTTTTCACCTGAGTACAGTGAGAGAATGTGAGTAAAGCGCCTTTCCCAAGAACTCAACGATGCGCCGAGCGAGGCTCGAACACAGATCCTTCCGACCCGAAAGCGAGTGCCATGTCACAGGACCACATAGTCGCACAATGCACAATGATATGAGTCACATATTATGTAAATATTTGCTGGCTAAAATGTTTTTGAAAACCCCAAAAACTTGCTGTCAGTGAACAGCAATTATTTGTACTTTTGCAGCCTAGAGACCAGGCCTGCCTACATGGAAGTGGGAAACTCGTAGGTTTTCAGGGGTAATAAAACATAGTAGACACGAAAACCACTTTAACAAATTACCAATCTGTCCCTTTAATACGTTAAACAACAAAACTTTCTTTTCAAGAATTTTATTGAGTTAAAGATCTTTATATAAGCGCTTTATGTTAAGCGCTTAGAGTCTGGTGTCTCGGAGTTATAGCGCTATATAAGTCTTCAGCATTATTATTATTATTATTATTATTATTATTATTATTATTATTATTATTATTATTATTATTATTATTATTATTATTATTATTATTATTAAAATAATGCTTTTTAATCCATTATAGATAGTATGTGCTTGGTTAAGAAGCTCACAACATTGCCATCCGGAAGTATAAAGGAATATAACAAAACTATGAGTTACCTTGAATGTTTATAGTCGTGTTAATACAGTTTAGTGAGAATTATTCATAAACCCGGATGGCAAAAAGCAATGACAAAGAACTGCGTGACGTCAACTTCATACTATCTATATATTAGACCAGGCAACAAAACTATCTTTTCAAGAATTTTATTGAGTTAAAGATCTTAATATAATTGTAAGTTTGGAGACAAAACCTCGTAGTTCTACGAAATCTTCGTTGTAGTTGGGAGGTCTGCAAGAGCACCGTCTGTAATTTATAGTGTTAATCATTGACGTAAGTCGTGATGTAACAGTTCACCTGGGTTCAAGGGCTCTTTTTGCCTGAAGTATGTATTACACGAATAAACTTAAATTATTATAGTTCACCTTGATTTTTTTAAAACAATGATTTGCGTTGGTTTGAGAGTATTTCTATTACAACAATGAGCCCATAACATTTGGGATATCAGACTTGCAAATCATGCACATATTAATTGCAGTCGAGGTGCAGGTCTGATAGCCCACCGCAATTATGGGAATGTTTTAACATTGCTGTAATGGACAATATTTCGAGTCGGTTTGAGAGTTTCCATTACAATAGTGGGCCAATAATAATTCGGGATATGGGATCTGCAAATCAAGATTCATTGATTGCAGTATATATATATATTCTTCTTCTTCTAGGTTCCATGCCTGGTCCAGGCTTCGGATACTGCATGAATTATCTCTCTCCATTCCTCCCTGTCTCTTGTTTTTTCAAACAGCTCTTGGATTGTTAGGTTGGTGAAGCCCTTCAGTTGGTCTATGAGTGTTTTTCTTTGTCTCCCCCGGGCGCGTTTACCAGGTATTTTTCCACAACTTGCCAGGTATTCATTCTTATCTTTCCTTACTATGTGTCCGAAAAAGGATAGTTGTCGATCCGCTATTAAGGGCATTAGTTTCCTTTGTTGGTATGTTTGTTTTAGCACTTCTTCGTTCGTTTTGTGTGCAGTATACGTTATTCTCTGCATCCTTCTCAAGCACCACATTTCAAAAGCTTCAATGTTCTTTTGTGTTTCTGCATTTGTAGTCCAGCTTTCGCATCCGTATAACAAGATTGGCCACACGTAGCACTTCAAGACTCGGAATCTAATCCCGAACGACATCTGTTTGTTTTTCAAAATGTTTCCCAGGTCCATGAAGGCCTGTTTGGCTTGAGTTATTCTTGCTCGTATGTCTCGGTTACATCTTCCATCTGTTGTCACTATTGAACCTAGGTATTTAAAACTTTCTACGTTGGTAAGTTGCTCGCCGTGAATCGTTATATTGCAGGTGTTGTTGTTTTCGGGGTTTTTCTGTATTACCATGCATTCCGTTTTGGTGATATTCACTTCCATTCCCTTGGCTTCACTATCTACTACCACTTTGTCAACAATCTTTTGATGTTGGATTTCTGATGTTGCAATGAGTACCGTATCGTCTGCGTATCTTATATTATTTATGTTGTGACCTCCTACTTTTATTCCCTCCATATTAGTTATGCCCCTCATGATTGTTTCTTGGTATAGATTAAACAGATCTGGTGAGGCAACACACCCTTGACGGACTCCTTTCTTAATAGGAATGGAATTTCCTGTAGAGTTTCCGATTTTGATTTTGATATATATATATATATATATATATATATATATATATATATATATATATATCCATATACATATATATATATATATATATATATCACCAGTCCATTATCAGTTTCAGAGGCTATATAAATCTTTATTGGAACTGTATCCAATGTCTCCAGAATCTATCTACCTTTGATAAACAGGCGTAAACAATTAATGGATTTTTCTTGTAAGGTGAGAATTAATGATAAATGAATATGATTTTGATGGCTACGAATATTATCGAAAGAGAATTAATAGCCGACGTAATATCGTTAGAGTACTGGGTGAAATAATCAATACTTCCACGCCACTTTACCATTAATTAGCTCTGTAATTATTGATTGCAATAAAATTGAGATGCTTTGCTTAACTACGCAGTTAATGCTTACTATTTTCCCCAAATCAAAATTCGGGATTTTGGAAACAATAATAATAATTCACAGGCAAGACCAAATTGATAGGTTTTGTTTCAATCACAATTTCCTCTGATAAAATTTTCCGCTGATAAATAAAATATATATTTAGAAAACTTAATCTATCTCTAAATTATACCTACCGTTTTCTCCTTATTAACCCCCCAGTTTGCCCACTGACGAAAATCGAGTTTACATACATTCATAATGAGAAAATATGGAAATTTTTATTAAGGACAACCACGTTTAAGCGAATCTTTAAAAAAAAAAAATACAGTAAACAAACAGTTCCGCAGTTTTATCACTGAATCTTAATATTGAATATTGAATAATAATGTCACTTCCACATACTATCGCTTCGAGATGTTGGGACACATGTGTGCCCCGGGCCTTATACCAAAAAAAAACGAAGTTGAGCAGTTATATAGCGCAATATCCACTAAACGTGCTCAAAGCGCTTTACACAGCAACACTTAACGAGTAAGACGAGACATGACATGCCCGTATATTTTTTCCCCGACAGAGACAACGATATTTGTTGCCATGTGAGCAAAAAAAACCTTTCTAAGAACTCAACTATGCGCCGTTCAAAGCAGGACTCGAACCCAGGACCTTCCGACCATAAAGAGAATGTCATATCACAAGACTACATAGCCACACAACCTTGCAGGTTGTACCGTCAGGTCAGGAATAGAAACAAGAATGGGGAAATAGATAGCTTTCATTTCTTGTAATCTGTCCTGGTAAAATTGCCAAACCTTATCGTACGGATCAGGAATTTTGGATGCCTTATCGTCTGATAGAAGTAGGAGGGTGGGCCGAGGAGCCTGAGTGGTTAATGCATTGTACTGTGACCCGAAAGATCTCAGGTTCGATTCTTGCTTCGTTCAGGCACTTTCGGTTTCATTTCTTGGGCAAGATAACAACCGCCAATTTGCTCACTTTGAACAACATCGATACAGAAGTTTGTTGGATGGATTGTCTATAAAAATATTCGTTCGTGGAATGTCTAGTATAGATAGTATGCACATGGCTAAGAAGTTCACAACATTGCCATCCGGATGTATAACGGACCCACACACAAAACTCTGTGTAGCCATAAACGTTTATAGTTTGGTTAATACAGTTTAGTGAGAATACGCTTCAACAGTCTCAACGTCACTTCCCACGCATGGTAACTTAGTAACTGGCTCTAAACTATCGGAACAATGGCGGACGCCCTTATGGAAAATTTCTCCCACGAGCATAAAAGCGTATCCAGAGGAATAAAAAAACCATTATAAATCTGATCATGTTTTGACTTTTACACATTCTGATCACAAGACATATGAAAAGTTCTAGCCAGCGTGAAGAATAAAAAGTAACGATTTTCTTTGTTTAGAACCACGATGGCCGACGTGACATCAGACTATTGAATCCAATAAACATGGATGGCAAAAAACAATAACAAAGACCCGAGTGACGTCATCCTCGTTCTATCTTATAATGATGCGGCAAATGGCGCAAATTTTAATCGTCTGATGCAACATCGAAACTGGTTTGAGATACTGTTATGAGCACCACCGAATCATTCTGGTGTTTGTCGGAATGAACTAGATCTGTGGCACAATGAGGCAGCGATACGGTGTGTTAGTATAAAAAGGACGCTTAACGGGCGACTCGTGCTGTATGAAATGGAAAAAAAATTATTACTGCCTGCAGATAGAATAAATGACACATTGTGAATTGCACTAACTATTGTTAATTAATCCATGGAATTGCACTGTATACATGTTTATATTTATCTAAATTTTCATGAAATGTTCATATTTATAAAGTAAAGTGGTCTTCCCCCCCCCCTCTCTCTCTCTCTCACTCTCTCTCTCTCTCTCGCAGTCTTTCTCTCTCCTTCTATCCTTAAGTCTTTCTATCTCTTGGTCTTCGTTATCTCTCTGTCTTTCTCAAACACACAAACACTAATATAAACACACACATACACGCTTGAAATACAGATTGCCCTAACCACCAACAACAAAAAAGGCAGTGTTTTGAGATAAAATGTCATTTGATTACTTTTTTCCACTTGTTCAAACTTTGGAATATAGAAAGGCTTCAATATTTATATGATAGATATGATTTCGCGAGAACTAATCAGAAAAGCTTTAATGTTTATATGATGGATATGATTTCGCGAAAACTAATCACTTATAGGCCGTCTTAAATAATAACAAATAACTGACGGACGTCGTCTTCGTTCCCTTTATATCACGTCTTGAGGAAGTTCATGACACCAGGGAATTGTGCAGCTAGGTGATGTAATTTACCAAATTATTTGTCATGACACCGTGTATACTTTTCCTCCCACAAAATTCCCCATCAATTCTCAATTCCCAATTTCAGCTCCCAACCCAACCCTTCGAATTGTTTAATAGGTTTGTTTCTACCTCGGGGAATTGCCAGAAATAAAAATAAAAAACATCGCGCAAAATCCATTATTTAATTTTTATTCCTGAAAAAAAGACATAATCTTTGGAAACTAGGACTGCTGATACCGCCTGGCACAAAAATTGCATCGTAAAAATGAAAAAAAAAACTCTCCTAATTTTATGGCCAGATCATTGACAATTGAAAAAAAAAAAGAACAATATTTATGCCCAAAGGTATAGTACAAGTTTTAGATTTGTATCTTTATTGCAAAAGTTGCCAAACAGACACAATCAATTCAAAATTAAACATTCCAACCTCTGATTCATCCGATACATTACCGGTTTCAGTCAATGGATCCCAATTAGGGAACAAAAGTGCGATGTCTAAAAACTGGTTCCAATCACATTGGAAGTGTAAAACAACGTTCCAGAGACGACTGGACACATAGCTTGTTTAAATGATCTTATGGTTTCAGAGTAATTTTTTAGCCTAAATATAATATGCAAGTCGTCAATAAATATCATCAATCCTAGCTCCTTTACGGTCCACAAGCCTTAAAATTTGCCTATACACCTTATCACTAAAATAGTTATGCCACATAATGATTCAATGTGTAACCCATTATTAGTCCTCCGAATGAGGTATTTGGAGCCGGAAAAATTGAAGGTCTGACGTCACGACTTTTTTCTCTATTTGCGATCGATCTTTTATCTCATTTCGTTCATGAGAACTGACATCGTAGCTCTCACAACATTTCCATAATTCGATTTTAGATAATACATTATAATCTCTCCAAAATGTGACCAGTCTTCTCAAAATGATAGTTTGTTAGTTGGACCAAGGTATCCATATTAGCAGGTCTGATAACCAAACGCAATGATGGGTCTTTTAGACTTGTCGAAAAAGTAATTTGCGATAGACAAGCGGCCTATCCAAAGGATATCAAGCAATTGCTATTTACTGTTTCACGCTGTAGAAACCGAAATACACTCCCGATCATGGGCGTAATAGCTCTGGGGGTCTATTCAATGAACGATCTAATAGCATAACAACGGTCAGCATCTGATTAAAAAAAAAAACATTCCATATGTTAATTTGGCCTTCACCCTCTCCTTACTACCTACAGCAAAATCTTCACATTTATTACGAAACAATATAAACTTTTTCTGATCCAGATTTGTTTTGTACATCACAATGTTCTTTGTTTAATAAGAACATAAAGTTGTTTTGTAGAGAGATTGTTTGAGTTTAAAAAAAAACATTTTTCTGTTGGGAAAGCCTGCCATTTTGGGGGAAAATACTGAAAATAATCGGTCAGGAGAGAGCTAAACTCAATTTTCTTCATCTTGTTCATTTCGTCGTGATACCAGATTGATGCGATTGGTCACATCAATGGAACAAACATCGTAGCTGTCACATCATTTGGCCAAATCAATTTTAGATAACTTAATCTGTCAGAAATGTCAAGCTTGCAGGGGAAAGATCAAAAGGATTAGACCTGTTTACCGATTCTGTCCCTTTGAATTAGTCGTTTTACCATTGATAGATGATGGTGATGATGATGATGATGATGATGACGATGGTGATGACGATGATGATGATGTGATGATGATGATGATGGTGATGTTTGGTGGTGGTAATGATGATGATGATGATGATGATGATGATGATGATGATGATGATGATGATGATGATGATGATGATGATGATGATGATGATTGGGGAAGAGGGCGGCGGTACAGCATTTCACTGAAGAAATTTGAATTTCTGCTTGCTTTTAGTTCTTTAGAATTTTCCTTCAGTCTTTCGTTGAACAACACAGAAAACTCGACGAGATCTTTTGTGACCTCGCTATGCATCTCACACCTGGAGTAAATGAAATAGTTTTCGGATAGAACTTGAAATAAAATTTCCTCTCGGGATGACTGTAGAGATTATCTATTAATATTTTATCTTTTTATGTATTCTATTGAATATAATTTTCTTTTCTCCTTATGCCTTTGTGGTCTTGTAGTATGACACTCGCCTTCATTCCGGACGGTCTTGGTTTCGAGTCCCGCTCTGTGTAGCACAGAGTTGATTCCGAGAGAAATTATCTTTACTGACATTGCCTTTCCGTACTCAGATGAAAAATGAGAACCCTGCCTTTAACAGTGCTGTCTCAGTCAGAAAAAATATAACAGCGCTTAACAGCTGTCATGACCCGTACTACATGTTAAGTACTGCTGTTGGCTAAGGACCCATTGTAAAGCGCTTTGAGTATGTTTAGACGATATTGTTCTATAGCAATGCTCACGTATTAAGTATTGCAATCAAATTAATTGGCATGTTGTCGTTAGTCACCTTAGCTCAGAGTTAAATCACATACATTACAGACCTTGCGAGGTCCCAGGTTTGGAGTTTTTGCCAATAAGAATGTATATGTATACAATGTACACACTGTCTCCATAGATTCTCAACTTTATGTTTATACATTTAATGCATGCCACGTCTGTAAACGAATTTCCATTTTGTTGTTGTTGGATGAATGAAGTATTATTATTATTATTATTATTATTATTATTATTATTATTATTATTATTATTATTATTATTATTATTATTATTATTATTATTATTATTATTATTATTTAAATCCATCGATATTTGAAGTACCAGTTTTCTAGCCAAATTTTTAAAATGCGTGTCTTTCCAGATACTTAACTGGTCAATCGTCTTTGTTATTAACTAAAGAACTGGTTCGATCCAAGAACGTTCTGTTCCTCTTTTTTTTTTGAAAATGTGAAAATATTTATGAAATGGAACTTTATATATATATATATATTTTTTAAATCAAAAGGTTATTTTTTTTTGTAATTGTTGACAGCACAATAGGACGCTATCAACGATAAATGATTTTTAAAAGATGATGCCAATAATTTAGATAAGTTCTCCTAATTTAACGAATCTAAATAAAATGATCCAAACTGCCAGCCCATTTCTAAAAGAATAGCAGAAATAGCTTTTTGGCTTTGAAAATGTGTGATTTTATTTTGCGTTAATTTTGATGGCGGATTGTTGGTCTTTGATTTTTTATTTATTTATTTGTTTTGCTAGAATAGTATTTCGGTTAAAGTTCATATTTTCGCAACAAATTCATCTTGCTGTCTATTTTGATGTCGGATGTTTCAAAAACGTCCTTTTCGTACAGCCTCGAATGTATATTTGTTTGGACTCATGACCTTTCGAAATCAAAGATTCATGAGGTGTTCATCAACTCTTTCAGAGCTTCATGTCGTTCGAGTTGTCTTTCTTCATTGACCGCAATATCAAGTTCAGAGTAACTTGTGACCTAGAAAGCCCAAATTCAATTTCTCCCCCATCTCATTCAATGCATTGACACCCACGCTCTAATACGATTTCCTTCTATCCAATTACTGCAAGACCTGGGTTGCCAGTTTGGGCATTGTGATGCCAAATTTACTCCATCCTTTCATCCGTTCATTCCATACTCACAAAAACTAAGAAAGTGTTGTGAGAAAAGGTGTTATACTTTTACATCAAAACACATTTGTTACTCACTGTTTAATAACGATACTATGTAGGGATGAATCGGAACCGGAAGTGTTTTTTTTTCAATTTTAAAAATAAAAATGGGAAATATTGACTTTGAGGACTTTTGTTCTTTTTATTCTTGTGGTTTTGTTTTGTTTTGTTTTTGAATGTGAGAAATGGTAAATATTCTCCACCAAACCGAAAATTAAAAAAATCCCCAATTTTCAATTATATAAAGATATATAAAAATATAATAAGTGAATAGTAAGTTTAATTCCGATATTGGGAAAAATAAAAAGTGGGTCTAAAATTCGTCACCTCTGTCTTTCCACTTTCTGCCCGGTCAGTGAAAGTTGTTTTCAACACTGTAAACAAATAGAATAAATGTAATACCGAAGGCAGTGTTCTTCATGCTATTCTTATTCTTACCCTGACTACCACTCACTGTTTGTTTGTACTATTTGTTGTCAAGGGAAAACTAGGTCAGGTCACGTATTTTGTGCAAGCACCAACTTTTATCTATAAATAAACACCGTTTTGTGTAGGTGGGTCACATCGGAGAAACCACTTCATAACGGTTTTATGACCGGGTGAAACAAATTGAATGTCAAACTTTGGTTTTACAGACAAAACATTGTCATCTTTCTCTCTTTTAGAAACAATACTATCGGAATCTGAAGAAAAATGTATTTAACATTTTGACCAGAAAACTCGACCTTCAAATATCGATTGATTAAAATGACCCTCATCTGCCAAAATGAAAAAAAAACCTAAATACAACAAACAAAAATGCAAAACAAAAAGAAACCCAAAAAACAAACAAAACAACACCAGCTTACAACCCTGTAACTTCGCAAATTACGTGTATCAAATAAAGTAAATAAATGATATCATCTTCAGGGTATTATATTCCAAGGAAAGGATTGAATGACCAAGGCCAGCCGCAGCGCAGCGCCGCAAAGTAAGCAAGGGAGAGGTGACTTGCCTACGGTCACACAGCGCGGTTGGTAGTCGAACTCTTTTATCTTTCGGTTAGAAGCAAAGATCATACCGCTGAGCCACGCTGTCCCCGCCCTCATCAAATCATAACATGGCAAGGTAAATTCCCTTGGACTTTCTTTTTCACATGTCCGAAGGAGTTCGAGGAAACCGTACTCGAGCGTAGCCATCGTTAACTTATAACCTGACACTGAAAAAAATGACGTCAAAATGCCAGTCTTTGGCGACAAAAGAAAAAAACTCATGAGTTGTATTCAATTGTTCAACCAATGGGACCACTTCTTTTCATGAGCACTACTACCGACAACTCACGAGGCAAAAACCAAATAATGACGTCAAAATGCCAGTCTTTTTGGGTTTCAGTGTCAGGCTATAATTTAACGATGGCTACAACTCGAGTGCATGTTTTTAGAGTACCGTAGGTCAATATATATAGAGCGACTTTAACGTCACTCAGGTCTTTGTTATTGTATTTTTTTTTTTGGTTGCGATCCACGTTTATAATTCTCAGTAAACTCTATTATCCAGACTATTAAAGTTCATGGTATCACATAGTTTTGTCTGTTGATCCATTATACTTCCGGATGGCAAAGTTGTGAGCTTCTTAGCCAAGCGCATACTATCTATAACATTCCCACCTTTAATACTCTTCAACAGTCGTTAATGACGCATGGTAACTTAGTAACATTGCCTTTAAACTATCGGAACAATGGCGGACGCCCGTATGAAATATTTCCCCGGCGAGCATAAAAGCGTATCCAGAGGGAAAAAAACATAAATTTGATCATGTTTTGACTTTTACACATTTTGATCACTAGGCATATGAAAAGTTCTAGCCAGCATGAAGAATAAAAAGTAATGATTTTTCTTTGTTTAGAACCAAGATGGCCGCCGTTGCCGGGCGGCGTGACATCAGACTACTGAATCCAATTGATGCATTGCGTTTATTTAGTAAACTCATACAATCAGCCAGCCGCAAACAAGGTACGAACACACAAAACTATGTGTACCCTAAAACGTTAATAGTCTGATTCATACAATTTAGCAAGAACTATTCATAAAATTGGCTGGCTAAAAACAATAACAAAGACCTGAGTGACGTCAGCTTTGTTCTGTCTAGGTCCCATGTTCAAGAGTTATTGCCAAAATGAGGGTTATATAAATCGATCTATTTTTGAAGCACGTTTTCTGGTCAACTTTTTAAGGGAGGTCCCCTGTATGAGAGTTTGTTTTTTGTGTGTGCCAAAATGAGGGTTATTTAAATCTAGTGATATTATTTGAATGACGAGTTTTACGAGTAACTTTTAAGCGAGTCCCAGAATTGAGAGTTTTTGCCAAGAGCAGGATAATTTAAATAGCTCGATATTTGAAGGACGACTTTTCTTGCCAAATTTTTTAATACTTGCCTTTCGAGAGTACACTAAATTAACAAGAGGATAATTTTACTAAATATCATTCAAAGATGGAAAAGCGCTTAAATTGTACGATGTTTGTAGAAATCCAGATCTCTATTTATAGCCTGCAGACGTAGATGTAGCCAAAATAAAGACAATACCCTTTTTCAAAGGGGGAAGGGGGAGGGGGTGGAGCATAGACGATAAGGATAATTTATGAGGCTGTCTGGATTCCCAAAATAACGGATGTTCCCTTTCACGACCAAATGTTCTGAGTTCGAGTATTGATTTAAAAACAGATTTGGGCTTCGTGCTTGTGTTATGATATCCGGCTTCTGATCTCAAATTTTTTTACATAATATGTGCCAACAACAGACACTAAACATGTTGGATAAAACATTACACCTGTTAGACGCTCTTTCATTATGTATGTTTGTTTTTTTCGACAAAGAGATAACGCTTTTAATGATTGTGTACTTTTATCCTGCATTGTAATGCCTTGTTCTACATTTTAAGTGCTGTAGTTGGCTTAGATCCGATGTAAAACGCTTTGATGACCTTAAGTTGATATTGCACTCTATAAAATCTCCATTTTCTCTATAGTTCCCCAAATGAAAAACGATAAAAGAAACAAATTCACTCACACACTGTCAATCTCGCTGTAATGTCTTGTTCTACATTTTAAGTGTTGTGGTTGGCTAAGATCCGATGTAAAACGCTTTGATTACATGAAGTTGATATTGCACTCTATAAAATCTCTTTTTTCTCTCTCTCTATAGATCCCCATATGAAAATGGATAAAAGAAACAAACTCACTCACTCACTCTCAATCTCGCTGTAACTGTCTTGTTCTACATTTTAAGTGTTGTGGTTGGCTAAGATCCGATGTAAAACGCTTTGATTACATTAAGTTGATATTGCAATCTATAAAATCTCTTTTTTCTCCCTCAATAGATTCCCATATGAAAATAGATAAAAGAAACAAACTCACTCACTCACTCACTCACTCACTCACTCACTCACTCACTCTCACTCAATGTTCCCGGGGCCTGCTAGCACTTGAGGAGACGCAAGGGATCTCAACCTGATCCTGTCAGCAAGCAAGCACTACCTAAATCATTCTATAATTTTGTTTTTGTCCATTAGCTCGAGCTAGCCTCCATCCACTGCCAGAATTTCTGGAATACATTGGCCACGACTGACCTTATTTACGATTCACGACCCTGGGGTGAGCTGCGATGTAGGGTCAGATAACATTAAGAACGGGGTGGGTAGGAGTTGGATAGTGGTTTTGATTGTGGAGCTTGTTGTAGGTATGGTGGTGGTGCGGTTGTGGGGTTTTGTGGTAGTGTTGATGGTTGACGGCAAATGACGATAGTGGTAGTAGTGATTGTGGTGGTGGAGGTAGTTGATGGTAAATGGTGGTGGTGGTTGTTGTATTATTGTGGTAGTGGTGGTGGTTGGTGGTATGTGGTGGTGGCGGTGGTATTATCGTGGTTTTGAATGTTGTTGGTATGGCGGTAGTGGTGGTGGTTGATGGTAAATGATGGTGGTGGTGTTTCTGCTAAGGGTGGTGATGATGGTAAATTGTCTCTAAATTTGTCCCTAGGGTCTATTCCGAAGGAAGACTGAAATAACCCAGGCGTCAGCCGCAATGTAGAGCCGCAAATTGAGCTAGGGCGGGCTGACTTTCTCAAGGCCACAAAGTGTCTGGTGATCGAACTCGGTACCTTTCGGATACCCATTATTATAGCCCTAAACTTGGGGCTACCCTACCGCAACCTTGTAGAGAAATCTAGAATAACTCAAAATTTAAATCTGGTTTAAAAATCCCTCTATTTCATAATTCATTTTATGTCATGCCGACTGTAAATTTTGTATAGCATTAGTTTAGCAGTGTGTATTTTGTTTCCTTGTTTAATTTTGTCTACCAATGTTCATAATGTAATTCATTATCCTGTTTATCGCTTCGAGATGTTTGGTTCATGGAAAGGGCTCAACAAATGTCATTTATTATTATTATTATTATTATTATTATTATTATTATTATTATTATTATTATTATTATTATTATTATTATTATTATTATTATTATTATTATTATTATTATTATTATTATTATTATTGTTATTATTATCATTATTATTATTATTATTATTATTATTATCATTATTATTATTATTATAATGGTGATGATGATGATGATGATGATGATGATGATGATGATGATGATGATGATGATGATGATGATGATGATGATGTGATGATGACGGTGATAATGTAGGTCATAGAGATTATGATTTATAGGCCTTCTATCCACTGGCCAATGGAGTCCAGAGATTTATGACATACCTCCTCCCCCCCCCCCTCTCTCTCTCTCTCTCTCTCTCTCTCTCTCTCTCTCTCTATCTCTCTCTCTTGCACCCAAAATCATATCCTATGGAATTAAGAAAAGAAACGACCAAACTTCTTTCGATATCATAAAGAATTTTTATATATATGGGTCATAATATATTGGCTTTCCTACAGATTTATTAGTTTCCAAGCGATCTGATAAGCGTCATGTCTCGTTCTACGTGTTACTACTTCTTGCTGTTGGTCAGGGAACCTTTGTAAAACGCTATTTGAGAACGTTTACTGGATATTGCGCAATATGAAAGCTCAAGTTTAAAAAAAACAAACTCTCTCCTTACCGACTATTTTCAGTATTTTCCCAAAACGACAGGCTTACCCAGCAGAAAATTTGATTTTTAAAACTCAAACAATCTCTCTACAAAACAACTTTATGTTATTAATTAAACAAAGATCATCGTGATGTACAAAATAAATCTGAATAAGAAAAAAATCATATTGTGTCGTAACAAATTTGACGATTTTGCTGTAGGTGGTAAGGAGAGGGTTAAGGCATCTAAATTTACCCGACATAGTACCGTTCTGAGACATTGAGTCACATTTTCCTTGATTGGACTGACATCTCTTAAAGGAAGGTTTTCAATAATTTGACTCGAATACGAGCCAATTAATTAATTAGTCCTTTCTGATTCTGATATCACGAAATAGAATGGACACTGAAGGGTATTTGAGGCCAACCAGGATTGAAAAGGTCAACTGACCATCTCTGAGGACGAGGGTCAGTGACCTCAATGACATTAATCAATACCCTCATGATGCCAGAGTAGGGACACATTGTATGTCAGTAAACAGCTGAGATGGTTAATCTGTTCACGGCCGTCCTCTGTGAAAATATCCAGAGAACTGGTCCTTCAGCTATCGATCTATTTAAATCACCCTCATCTTGGCAAAAAAAAAACAACAATTTTCAAACCTGGGACCTCAAAATCATTTGCATCTATAATCAACATCATCAATATCATCATCATGATCACCCTTGGTATTTTCTGTAGCCTTAGCGCGACCAATCTATCATAATCCCTAAAACGTTAATATAGTATTAAAACAAATTCTTCAACATTCAGTCTTTAACCCCATTTTCTCATTTATCCCCTTTGAATCCCCTTTGAATTCGATTACATGTGATTTTCAGAGTACGTAGTACGGAAGCTGGGAATCCATGGATTCATTATAATGAGAATAGCTTAAAAATGAAATATCGCCAGGCGTATTGAGCATGATGAATAATGGAACATATCTACATACAACATGTACATAATTTATTTGTATCTACGGATATTTATCACACCATTTATTTCTTGCCATATTAAGGAACGACAGCGATTAATGCAAATAATAATAATAATAATAATAATAATAATAATAATAATAATAATAATAACAATAATAATAATAATAATAATAATAATAATAATAATAATAATAATAATAATAATAATAATAATAATGACAATAATAATAATGATATTATTAATAATAATAATAATAATAATAATATAATAATAATAATAATAATAATAATAATAATAATAATAACAATAATAATAATAATAATAATAATAATAATAATAATAATAATAATAATAATAATAACAACAATAATAATAATGATATTAATATAATAATAATAATAATAATAATAATAATAATAATAATAATAACAATGATAATAACAATAATAATAATAATGATATTAATAATAATAATAATAATAATAATAATAATAATAATAATAATAATAATAATAATAACAATGATAATAACAATAATAATAACAATAATAATAGAAAAATAAATTTAAAAAAAAATTCTAATAATAATAATAATAATAATAATAATAATAATAATAATAATAATAATAATAATAATAATAATAATAATAATAATTGTTGAGCACTTTCCATCACCAAACATCTCAAAGCGCTAAATTTTTAATAGAATTTTGCGCGACGTCGATCTTACTTTTTGTAACAATTTCAATCAATTACATTTCGCTATCTACGTCTATCTCTATCCAACAATGCATTGAAATCAATTAATAGAACTGCATTTTGCATTGAACAAGAAACTTAGCCCCTTTTGCTCACTATTTGCGATCCACTGTAGTTGATGCTTGGCTTATTTTGTTCCCTTGTCGAGATGGGTTCTAAAATAGATATAAGCATTTTTCGTTATGGTTGTATCGTTTCAACAATGCAATGAAATTAATTGATGGTTTGCCCATTTCTAAGTATTAACCAATCAGAATTTTTCCTCCCGTTTACCCCGTTTCGTCCCCTTGACTATTTATTTCCTGTATGAAAAGGCCTGATGTAGATAGTATGCACTTGGCTAAGAAGTTCACAACATTGCCATCCGGAAGTATAACAGACCGGTAACCATGAACGTTTATAGTCTGGTTGATTTCAGGGCCAAAGTATACTTATTTTAAACTCTTGAGTCAATTAGATTCAGTAGTCTGATGTCACGCCGCCCGGCAACGGCGGCCATCTTGGTTCTAAACAAAGAAAATCATTACTTTTTATTCTTCATGCTGGATAGAACTATGCATATGCCTTGTGATCAGAATGTGTAAAAGTCAAAACATGATCAAATCTATGGGTTTTATCCCTCTGGATATGCTTTTATGCTCGCCGGGGAAATATTTCATACGGGCGTCCGCCATTGTTCCGATAGTTTAGAGCCAGTGTTACTAAGTTACCATGCGTCATTAGGAAGGAAGTGACGTTACGACTGTTAAAGAGTATTATAAAACAACTTAAATGTTTATTCAACCAGTTTTAATATAATATACAAAAACTGACGTAATACTCTTCAACAGTCGTAACGTCACTTCCTTCCTAATGACACATGGTAACTTAGTAACACTGGCTCTAAACTATCGGAACAATGGCGGACGCCCGTATGAAATATTTCTCCGGCGAGCATAATATAAGCGTATCCAGAGGAAAAAAAACCCACATAAATTTGATCATGTTTTGACGTTTACACATTCTGATCACAAGACATATGAAAAGTTATAGCCAGCATGAAGAATAAAAAGTAATGATTTTCTTTGTTTAGAACCCAGATGGTCACCGTTGCCGGGCGGCGTGACATCAGACTACTGAATCCAATTGTCAAAAGTGTGTGCATTGTATGTCGATTGAAGAACTGAAGCCTCATACTATAGATATAATGCGCTTGGCCAAGGAGTTCACAACATTGCCATCCGGAAGTATAACGGACCAACACACAAACTCTGTGTAACCATGAACTTTTATAGTCTGGTTAATACAGTTTAGTGAGAACAACTCACAAACGCGGATGGCAAAAACAATAACAAAGGCCTGAGTGACGTCATCTGCATACTATCTATAAGATAATAATCAAAAAGGCATCCATATCAATAGTTTGACAGGGATAGCAACAAACGGTCACAGAGGAACCATCAATTAATGGAACTCCATTTTTCCCCCAGCAAGAAACTTAACCTTATTGTTCACTTATCGGCGATGTGTTGGAGCTGTTAATGCTTGGCTTATTTCGTTTCTTTCTCAAGATGGATCCTAAATATTAATTTATCCGTAGGATGCATGGAAGGAATATCATCATTTATTTATCTAAATGCTTTTTGTTGTTCATTTATTGATCCATTTAAGCGAAAAATGACTTAAATCGACGTGCACTTATATTATGCAGGCCAGACATCGGAACGTAATAATAAGCCGAGTTTAACATTGTTGTAATGGACAATATTTTGCGTCCTTTTTTGAGATTTCCATAACAACAATGAGCCTATAATGAATTGGATTATCAGACTTGCAAATAAGTGTACGTTGACTTGAACCAACTGAAGCCCTGATAACCCATAATATTGTAATGTGTTGATAAATGCAATGTAGTCTCAAACCAATACAGACATTAAATATCATCCACTACAGCAATGTTAAATCAAGCCCAAATACAGATTTGACAGTAGATTTGAGTGGTAGAATTTGTTAACTTATAGACTGAAAATAAGACATCTTTTATAGATCAGTGGACAGCCGAGAGAGTTGTGATCTCATTATCTGGTCTATGGATAGAACGAAGATGACGTCACTCGAGTCTTTGTTATTGTTTTTGGCCATCCGCGTGTATGAGTAATTCTCACTAAGCTGTATTAACCAAACTATAAAAGTTCATAGTTACACATAGTTTTGTGTGTTGGTCCGTTATACTTTCGGATAGCAATGTTGTGAGCTTTTTAGCCAAGCTCTATAGATAGTATGCGCTTGGCTAAGAAGCTCATAACATTGCCATCCGGAAGTATAACGGACCAACACACAAAACTGTGTGTATCCATGAACGTTTATAGTCAGGTTAATACAGTTCAGTGAGCATTACTGATAAACGCGGATGGCAAAAAACAATAACGAAGACCTGAGTGACGTCATCTTCAAACCATCTATACAACTCACGATTTGTTTGTTTTTTTTGTTGTTTTTTTGTGGTCGCTGACTTGTATCAAAATTAATTCTGTGGGTTTAGCCAAAATAAAACAACAAAAAAAAAAAAACAAAGAAACAAACCCTCACAACATCCGCCAGCCGGATATAACGTACCAATATAGATAGTATGCGTTTGGCTAAGAAGCTCATAACATTGCCATCCGGAGTATAACGGACCAACACACAAAACTGTGAGTATCCATGAACGTTTATAGTCAGGTTAATACAGTTCAGTGAGCATTACTCATAAACGCGGATGGCAAAAAAACAATAACAAAGACCTGAGTGACGTCATCTTCGAACTATCTATATAAAACTATATGTAACGTTGAACGTTTATAGCCTGCCTGATAGCATTTAGTGAAAACTACTCAAGTAATGGCTGGTTAAAAAACAATTACAGAGTTGAATGGCGTCATTTCGATCCTTCTATTTTGGCGTAGTTTTTTGGTCAGTGTCAGGAGTGTTCGAAGGCTATGCTTAAGCCCAAGCCATCCTTAACCAGTCAACTGCCGCATTCTGGAAAAGTCGTATTTAAAAATTGGCCAGATACTGAAGAGATTTTGTTAGGATGAGGGTCCAGAGCTGCCTGCTTGAAATTTCAAAAATTCGTAGTTTCCACGGAAAAAAAGAAAAAGTCACTTTAAATAGCTTTAGAAATAAACTATTTGCTCTCAGCATGGTCCAAAATGCTCCAATGTCCTGAAAATAAGCTTGAAATTTCAAAAATTCGTAGTTTCCACGGAAAAAAAAAAAGAAAAAGTCACTTTAAATAGCTTTAGAAATAAACTATTTGCTCTCAGCATGGTCCAAAATGCTCCAATGTCCTGAAGATAAGTTCTAAGAAGCTAAACTTTCCTTTTCAACAAGATTTATTGAGTCAAAGAGACCTATACAGGTCTGTAGCTGGAGCCGAAAATTCGTATTTCTACGAATTTTTCGTAGTACTAGGCACGTCTGAGGGTCATTGAAATCGATCGGTATTTGAATGATAACTCTCTTTGGCCAGATTTTTAAGAACGATTTTTCTACAGTACGGCTTCTAACTGGTAAATTGATCATTTTATACTCATTAAAGAGAGTCCTCTCTAATACTGATTAATCATTACAGGATTACAAACAAGGAAGTGTGAAGAACAGGGCTGAGCCCAGTGGGAGCTTCAATTGGAAGGAGACAATGAAGATGGATTGGATGGAGACACACACAGCACAGGGAAATCGTCAACGTCAGGACGAGAGAATCTGGAGAGATGAAGAGGAAGTGGTGCTGGAATAGCGAGGGAGAGGGGGAGGGGGTGTGATAGACCAGGTGAGGGAATAAGGGGAGAAATGGGGTGGATTTCTCACTGACCAGCACTGTAGTGATTTGTTTATTTTAAAAACACCGGGTCAATCTGGCATCATGTCGGAATATTGATGCTATGCGTTTAAGTGAAATACTCCCAACGTCAGCCAGTCGGATTTAACGTACCAACCTACAGAACTATGTTTAACATTAAACCTTTATAGTCTGATTGATATAATTTAGTGAGAACTAATCATTAAGACGGCTGTCTAAAAAGAAAAAACCCAAAAGAGCTCAATGACGTCAATTTCGTTCCATGTATAGCGTTTCCGCGGATTTAACATGCTCGATGAGCTCCACAATATTTTATTTATTTCCCCAGCAGGCTAAATGAACAATATTTCTATTTCATACCCTATCAGAGTAAAATGCTGTACCCAAGTGCATAAAGCCGGGTTCGGAATTTTCCACGATCACTGTTACCCATCCGGCCATTGACCACGCTTAACACTGCTTGACGTTCGTGACAAGACGGGACACCGTACCCGAGAACCACTGAGCCGCACAATAAACAGGATTAACAAAATGGAGGTTAATGGCAAAATTCAAAATTACCAAATTTTGATACACAGATTTTATAAGAATTTAATGAACCAAAACTTACTCGCCTTCCTCCTCCTCCTCTTCCGCTTCCTCCTCCATCTCCATCTCCTCCTCCTTCTCCTCCTTTTTCTTCTACTTCTTTTTCTTCTTCTTCTTCTTCTTCTTCTTCTTCTTCTTCTTCTTCTTCTTCTTCTTCTTCTTCTTCTTCTTCTTCTTCTTCTTCTTCTTCTTCTTCTTCTTCTTCTTCTTCTTCTTCTCTTCTTCTTCTTCTCTCTTCTTCTTCTTCTTCTTCTTCTTCTTCTTCTTCTTCTTCTTCTTCTTCTTCTTCTTCTTCTTCTTCTTCTTCTTCTTCTTCTTCTTCTTCTTCTTCTTCTTCTTCTTCTTCTTCTTCTTCTTCTTCTTCTTCTTCTTCTTCTTCTTCTTCTTCTTCTTCTTCT
>NC_088361.1:91089684-91119684 GCF_034508935.2 Berghia stephanieae | reverse complement strand
TATATATATTATATATACATATATATATATTATATATATATACATATATATATATATATATATATATATATATATATATATATATATATATATATATATATATATATATACATACGATTTTGGACAGATATCGGTAATACTATCCACCCGAGAGTCGAAATACCGAGTAAACGAGCTTTTCCTGGAGGTCAGTAAGGATTCCGGTTTAAGATCGTATTATAACACCATTTTCTCATATCACTAAAGATAATTAAGAATATATAATGGTATAACCAAATGTAATGCAACACCCGTAAATAATTTGTTTGCGAACCGCACCATCAATCGGCCAAATTGGTATGGTCTCATTGCTATTGTAGTGGGAATACTCTCGAATCAATGCAAAATATTGTCCATTATTTATAACAACGTTAAATAAATAAGACCACAGTCGCGTTCGGTTATCAGACCTGCTAATATGTACCCATAGGTCAGATATAACTATTTATCTGACCCGTAATTGTGCGGCTATGTGGTCTTGTGGTATGGCACTCACTTTCGGATCGGAAGGTCCTGGGTTCGAGCCTCGCTCTTTGTATAGTTGAGTCCTTCGAAAGGCTATTTACTCACATTCTCTCACCGTACTCAGGTGTAAAATGAGTACCTGACCGTTAACAGCATTGTCTCTGTCCGAAAAAAATTGTAATGTCGCCTAGCAGGCGTCATGTCCGGTCCTATATGTTAAATGTTGCTATTGGCCAGGGACCCCTTGTAAAGCTCTTTGAGCTCGTTGAGCAGATATTGCACTATATGAAAAAGCTCACTTTTAAAGCTCACTTTTAACTATTTTATCTGACCGTATGTTTATAGGAATAAAGAAGAACTTGGATGTGATAAGGATCCAATCTTACGAATGACTTCTGTGCATTCGACGAGTACAAAAGTTTTAGGGCTTTTGTCTTTTAATTCAAAATCTCGAAATCTCGAGATTGGTCTGTGTGCATTATGTATGTAGAAATGTTTGGGATTTGTTTTTTTAAAGGCATCTTTTAATTTCGTGTCTATGTAGAAATGAATGTTTAGGCTTTGGTTTTATAAGCGTCGTCCAATTTCGTAAATTGCGTGCGTTATGTAGATAGATAGACGTCTAAATAGAAATGTGTGCACTTTGGTATTTAACTCAAAATTGTGACGTTCAACTTTGTGAATGGATTGTGTACACAATGACGAAATGTTTGCAGGTCTGATAAGAGAACACAATTTAGGTGGTTAGAGTATTTCCATTTCAACAATGAGTCGTTAACAATTCGGGCAATCAGACCTTCAAATACACGTTGATTTGTGTACATTGGTTGAGGGCAGAAATTGGGCTTCCGTCTTTTACACAAAAATTAATTTCTCATTTAATTTCGTGAATAGTAATCTTTGCATTACTTGAGTGCGAGAGTCTAATATAATTGTATTTTATTCAAAGACTCATCAATGGATTGGAATATCTTTAGTGACATCAAAATATGAAATGCTGATGCAAAACCTTGATTTTAAAATAACAGTACTAGTTACGAACAACACATCCTATTACAGTATACACATTGTTTACATCTTGATGACCTGATTTTAGCAACGTTTTCTTCGATATTTTTCATTGGGTATTTTATCCCCTCTCAGAGCTTCGCTTGCATTTCATTTATAGACAGTATGCGCTCGGCTAAGAAGCTCATAACATTGCCATCCGGAAGTATAACGGGCCAACACATAAAACTGTGTGTATCCATGAATGTTTATAGTCAGGTTAATACAGTTTAGTGAACATTACTCATAAACTTGGATGGCAAAAAACAATCACAAAGACCTCAGTGACGTCAACTTCAAACTATCTATCTATAGACGAAAGAGTTTTGGTACGAAGAGATAGATAGATAGATAGAGAGAGAGAGAGAGAGAGAGAGAGAGAGAGAGAGAGAGAGAGAGAGAGAGAGAGAGAGAGAGAGAGTCCACTGGTCGGCGAGCAATGTCTAATCCTCAAATGTCCTACTTTGTCAGGAGTGGAAGGAAAAAAATATATTTGCATTGACCTAGTTCTACGGCCTAGTTCGAATCAAACATGACCATATAATTGATGTTTGTGCAAAATACTCAAAACATCCGCTAGTCGGGTATAACGCATCAAAACTCAAAACTATGTGTATCCTTGAGCGTTTATAGTCTGATTGATAGAATTTATTGAGAACTACTCATAAAGATGGCTGTCTAAAACCAATAATAAAAAGCTGAGTGACGTCAATTTCATTTTCTCTTTATCAAAGTACTGCTGCACTCTGAAAACTAAAACATTACTATTAATTTAAAGTTTTTGGCCAAAAAGTAGACCTACATTATATCAAAATTACCAATTCGTTATGTGGAGCACCCTTTCTGTATGTGAATTAGCATTTCATACGAATGCATAATCTCAAGATCTTAATGAAAATGTAACTTTTTCAATCATCCTTTAAATAGAAAATATCATATATCTAGAATGAAATGGTATTCTTCTTGTGGGCTTTTCGATTAATTAATGGGCTACCTATAAAGGAATATTGATTCAAAATTTAAACGAATAAAAGAGATATATTTAAAGACCTGCAACGTCCCCGTGTTGATTTTACCATTCGTATGCATGGAATGTCAATACACATAATCTTATTTCATTTACCTCCCTCTACTTGTAAGCACAAATGCTGGAAAGTTCAATAAATGATATATAATTTTATTGATGTTTTGTATTTTTAATTTCACACATCGTAAACCAAATGACAAATTGCTACTTTTTTGGACAATAAAGATTATTATTATTACTGCCATTCATAAAAGGATAGGAAATTGGATGCTGCAAATTACAGACCCATCAGCTTAACATGCATAATCTGTAAGGTTATGGAATCTATCCTGAAAGACTGAATAATGGACTTTCATGAAAGTCATAGATGCTTAACGATAACCAACATGGTTTTAGATCAAATAGATCATGCATTACTCAACTTTTACATTTCATTGATCGTGATCAATCCATTGATGTTGTTTATCTTGATTTCCGCAAGGCTTTTGATTCTGTACCACATGAGAGATTATTCATTAAACTAGAAGCATATGGATTTAAAGGGAATATCTTTAACTGGATTAAAGACTTTCTTAATAATCGAATACAAAGAGTAATTGTCAATGGGGTGGGGTCGGATTTTAAGAATGTCATTAGCGGTGTACACCAAAGAAGTGTATTGGGACCACTTTTATTTCATTTATATATAAATCATTCACCATGTTGTATAACTTCAGTCTGCAAACTGTTTGCAGACGATACAAAGATCTATAGCACTACTGAGCATCATAACATTCTACAAAATGATATATTTTCACTTTTCAAATGATCTACAACATGGCATTTGGATTTTAATGTTTCGAAATGTAAAGTATTACATATAGAAAAAAAAAATAATCCATGTCATAAATATTATACCGATGCTTCTATGTCAAATCTACTTTCCGGTGTGCCTTATGAAAAAGATGTGGGAGTTACTTTTGATTCATTTTTTAATTTTGATGTATATATTGATAATTGTGTAAGCCGTGCAAATAGATTGATTGGAATAATATATAGAACCTTTATGAGTCTTGATAAAACAATATTTTTGTATTTGTATAAATCGCTCGTTCGACCAATTCTAGAATACGGAACTTGCATCTGGAGCCCATTATATAAAAGACAATCTATCAGTATTGAAAGTGTACAGAGGAGAGCTACCAAAATGATTTATGCAATACAGTATTTATCTTATAAGGAAAGGTTAGAATTTCTTGAATTACCAAGTTTGAAATATAGAAGAATTCGTGGGGATTTAATTCAGGTTTATAGATTGGTACATGGTCAGGATAGTATATACTTTTCTGGGGTTTTTTCATATTCTAATATTACTTTTATTAGAGGGGACAAGTTTAAGATTTTTGTCACTAGATGCAAAACAAGCATAAGATAAAACTGGTTCGGTATTCGTATTGTCCAAAGATGGAGCAATTTGAAATTTGAAACAAAGAATGCAAAATCTATGGATTATTTCAAGGTGGTAGTTGACAGGAAAGTATATGATGGGAGATTTATATATGACGAATGATACTTGTTTGCACTGTTGTTGGCATGGCTTTCAATCTTGTATTCATCATGCATTTATACCTTATTATGGTTATCTTCTATGTGGATGGATGTATGAGTGTGTGTGTGTGTGTGTGTGTATGTGTGTATGTCACGGTTAAAGATATATGTTTGTACATCACACATAAATGAGTACATTTACATTGATATACTATCTTTACCACGTATATCATTATTGTAATTTTTCAATCAATAGATTTATGACATTACTATTAATATTAAGGGCTTTCGAGGAATTGTATCCTATTTCGCCCTAAATCATACCATATGTTATTGTTATTATCATTATTATTATTATTATTATTATTATTATTATTATTATTATTATTATTATTATTATTATTATTATTATTATTATCATTATTATTATTATTATCATTATTATTACTATTACGTATTATTATTAAAAGAGTGGGGCAATTAACATTAAAAGAGATACTTGTGGACACTTTTTCGGATCCATAATAAGGAACCACAAAAATGAAAAAAACAAGACAAATAAAGGTATCTACTCATTGAGTCTTTGAGACAGGAAAATAATATGCACAGAAGATAATTGAATCGGTTCAATAATTGATAATCGGTTCCTGTCCCCACAATCATTGGAGAAGACAATATTATATTGTAAAATTAAAAGTCACTCTCTTTTTCACCAACAAAACCTTAGCATAATATTTACAACTGATCAATGTTTTAATTTAAGACCATTACAAATATATATGAGAGTTAGTAATGTTGATCACCCATGCATTTCATCTAATCTGTGAATCTGATCTGAAACAACATTTTTATGACCAATAGCAGTACCAGCTCTATTTCTGAAAATGAAAGAAAAATGAAATTCTGTCTCATTGCTTATTGCCATTGAAACTACTGTCAAAAATAGTATAAATTTAATGGTTAAGAAAACTTGACATAAAGCAAATTCAAGTGGACATGCTTAAAATTTAGACCATCGCTTTTCATGAAATTTTTACTATTTTTGTACAATTTATAATGTCTATTTTAGGAAAATGTAACCCAAAAACACGAAACTCTGATTCTGAATCTAGAGAAAAAAAAAAAAATGACAAGTTAACATGGAATGCACCATTCACCAGTTATCTCCCGTACTTTGGAAAAACTTGTATTAAAAAATATAGCCAGAAAATTCGTCCTTCAAATATCTATCGATTTAAATGACCCTCATCTTGGAAAAAATTCTCGGGGACTTCGCGAAAAGGCTCTATACTGATATTTACTCACCGTACTCAAGTGTGAAATGAGTACCTGCATTGTCTCTGTCAAAAAATATAATATCGCTTAAAAGATGTCATGTCTCGTCAACATGTTAAGGGTTGTTGTCGGCTTGGGACCATTGTAAAGGTCTTTGGGCACGTTTATTAGATATTTTTCATGATATTCTGAATTTACAATTATACAAAGCAGTGCCATTGCAATGGCAGAAAATGAAGTGAGTTGAAAAGTGCCAGAAGACAATAGAGGATAAAAATTTCGATGGGGGCTCGAACCCGCGACCTAACTGATACAACTCCGCTTGACCGTGAGAGGAGCGCTATGCACTCAACGCCATCCACCAGTCCAAAAAAAAAAAAAAAAAAAAAAAAAAAAAAAAAAGAAAAAGAAAAAAGTGGTTTCAAACGGAGTGTCTATCCTGAGTCCCTCTCCAGACTTCTTGAGGTCAAGGGTTCAAGACACACAAACTCCGCTAAGTTTGTTTATAAGCCTGCATTAATGCTATAGCTCTAGACTCAACACAAACATAATATAACAGAGAAGATTGAGACATTGAGTAAGCTCATTTATTGGCTGAATATTTTAATTCAGAAAAGTGAGTGGATTATAATGTTGATAATAAGAGAAAATCAAGTGGAATAGAAAATAAAGTGACAGAAGACAATAATAAAGAATAAACCTTTTCTGGCAACATTGGATTGAAACTTCAGTGTGTTTACATTGAATGAAGTTGCTAGCAATATCTTAATCAAAGTCACCTGTATGTTGTAAGTGTGTTGGAGGCAGTGCATGATATCAAGCTTTATCAATAGGGGTCAAATTCGGATCGCCTTTACGTTGCATGCTTGCAGTCAGAAGCTGCCAGGAGCACATGGCTATACAGGTAATGGATAAGTTTTCTCTGATAAAGAGACATGATATTTACAGGTATCCGATAAGGTATGAATCACAGAACAGGCACAAACAGAGTTAATGACAAGACTGTTTCTATTTAATTTGTTATTCTGTGCTTGTTGTTTTTTTCCTGTTGTAAAAATAAAATTTGAATAAAATAAAATTCCCTTCATTCATCCTATAGCTTAAGTTAAATTTGTTATTTGGGTCTATTAATACTATGGGAAGACTATAATAATTCAGGCGTGAGCCGAAGTGCAGCGCCACAAACTAAGCTGGGGCGAGGTGAGTTAGCAACTAGTAGTTGAAAGTATCGAGATGTATTTATAAGTAGATGGCCGATGTGTATGGTGATACGTTTCATACTAGAGTCAAGCGATGTTGAGCATGGTAGGCACATGATGTGTGACAAATTTGATATATTGCTGAACCGAAGTAAATCCTAATCTGCCAGTGGCTGTGGACTGTGAAAAGTATAGGACAAATAAATTAATATATATATATATGTATATATATATATATATATATATATATATATATATATATATATATATATATATATATAACGAATGTATAAATAAATAAATATATACAAAAATATATATATAAATATATAGTTACACGAATAAATAAATAGATAAACAAGTAAATATGTATAGATATATAAAGAATCAAATAAATAAATAAAGTAAATGGAACAGCTTTTAAAAGTACCTTTTAAAATAATATTAATCCACAGAATGTTTAGGGTTCAAATCGCTTTCTCAGCCGACAAAAGGAAAGCTCGGGTTTCAGAATTTGTGTCAAGACGTGGACTTTTATGCAGGTCTGCTAATAATAAGTCTGATTTTTATGGCCCCGTTGATGAAATGACTTGTCTTTTTACGTAATTTATTTGGTCAGCGTCAGGCTGGCTATACGTTTACGAAGGGTATGGTCAAGCTATGCGTTTACAAAAGCTACCGTCAAACCCGAGTAATCAAAAGATCAAGTATTATGTTAATTCTATCTATATCAAGATTTCTAAAAAATAGTTTTTACTTTTAATATTATGAATTGAGCGAAAAAATATCCTTGTTAAAGAAAATAAAACTAGAGTTACCCACTTCTCATTTTAGATTATTTTTTTTTATCCTCTCGTCTCGAGTTATCACCAGCATCCCCCAGAGAGTTCATTGGAGTCTATGAACAGCCAAGAATATTAATATTGTCAGATGCTCAAGTGCAAACATCATTTTGTAAAACAGAATTGGGCTTTGAAGCTTTTCGGAACATTATTGCTTCACTTTTGTAGAATTAAATAATAAAATAAATGTCCCTTTATTCATCCCATAGGGGAAATTTATCCAAGGGAAGACTGGAATAACCCAGCGTCAGTCGCAGTGCAGCGCCGCAAATTGAGCTAGGGCAGCAGCTTCTAATAGTGCTCACACTTTTATGTTATGATGATCGACCCAATCAGCAAAGTCCCTACCACACCCGTGCACCGTCGCGAACCCGCCCGGAAGCTTTGTCACAACACACCGTTCAGCTAGATGCTCTGAGGTTTCAGGTTCTCACCCACATCGAGTGCATGTTGGACAGGTGGAAAGTCCCCACTGATGAAGCGACTTTGCCGTGAGGCAGGTGCTCGACCGAAGACGATTCGCTACCACCCAGTGTCTCCTCTTACTGGTGTAGAAGCTTGTCAACTTCTCACCTAACTTAGAGGAGTGTATGTCCCAGCCCCATCGAGGGATTGAATTCGTCCAAACCGACTTCCATCTCGTATATGCATCTCTGTTCGTAGTCAGGGAAGCTGCGCACAAGGATTTCCGGGACTTATTTCGGCTCGAAACAGGGGCGCTGTCCATAATGCGATTCAGAGGGGTATCCCCATTCCCTCTCTCTTTGATCTTATTTAGTCAGTTTTCCGTAATCGTCTCCCTCTGGACATCGGGGGGCTGGATTGCTGCCATTATCTGGCCCCATTCTCTAGGCGTTGTTACCAGCGTTCCTGACACTATGTGCATTAGCTTGCGAAATTTAACACCTACCTTCTCAACGTTTCTGCTTCCACCACACACAATACTTGCGGTGGAATAGCATAGTGCCAAGGCGGATGTTCTCAGGAGCGTTTGGTTAGCGCCCCAAGTTGATCCCGCCAGCTTCTGCAGAAGACTGGTGCGTTTCTTTATCTTCCAGGAAACTCTTTCGAGATGCACCCGATAGGTAAGGCTGCGGTCCAGCGTCACCCCTAAATATTTTGGATGCGGCTCATATGGGAGTGGCTGGTCCCCGACGAGGACGCTCAGTTTGCGGATGTGCCAGCCACTGCATAGATGGAATGCAGTGGCCACGGTTATTGAAGTGTTCATCTTCAGGTACCACTTTTCGAAGTAGGATTTGATTCTGGTGACGTCCTCGCTGAGTACGATCTCGAGACGGGTCCACACTTTACTTTGAGTAACGAGTGCCCAGTCGTCCGCGTACCCCAGCCTCAGACTCAGGGAGGGAGTGTTCGACATATGCCTCAAGCCCTCTCATCGCGTCAAGGTCGAAGATCCCAAGGAGGGGTGGGGGGGGGGGAGCTAGGGCAAAGTGACTTGCTCAAGGCCACACAGAGCAGTGGCGGGTGAACGAACTCGGTACCTTTCGGGTGCGAAGCAAAGACCGTACCGCTGAGCCACGCTGTTCCCCATTATCAGTATTGTCAGAATTGTCAGAATTCTCTGACATATTAGACTCCTTCTTATAATGGATATGATGAGTTCAAAAATCAAACTCTCCAAAACAGAACTACTTTTACGTAAGATGAATAATTGGAAAGATCTGTGAGATGATTGCGTATTGTTATTGTGATTTTGTGTGTGTGTGTGTGTATGTGTGTGTATTTGTGTGTGTGTGTGTGTGAGAGAGAGAGAGAGAAAGAGAGAGATAGAGATAAAGAGAGAGAGAGGGGGGGGGGGAGAGAGAAAGAGATTAAATAAACAATATTTTCAAACCCGACATTATACCAGATCAAGGTGGTGTGTAACATATACGATGTCCATCACGATAAAAATAAATTTAAAACATTTAGAACATGGGTTTAGATGAAGTAGATTATCGATCTATGTTAGTGAGATATAGATGCAATGTTTAGTGAATATCTCCGATGAAAACAAACATGTTAAAAAAATGTTATCTATGATATGGCCATCCCAAAGCTCATCATTAATTCATTAATATAGGCTGACGACATTAGACAAAGATCTCTGTTCCATTTCTATCGCTTCTATCGATGCTATGCGTTTAGGTAAAATACTCACAACATCCGCCAGCCAAATTAAACATACCAACACATAAAAAAATGAGTGAAACCTTTAACGTTTATAATCTGATTGTTTTAATTTAGAGATAATTAATCAATAACTGACTGTCTACAAATAATAAAAAGTAGCTGAGTGACGTTATCTTCGTTCCTTTTATAATAGTATATCGCTGTACGGACACCACTAAGGGACATAATCTGTAACAAACGCATTCCTCCTGTATCCGATCATAGAAAAAAAAACATGTTTAAATGAAGTGATCTATGGCCATCCCAAAGCTCATCATTATTTCATTAGTATAGGCTGACGACATTACTCACCTAACACTGTTCCCCTTTCTATGAGTCGCTCACGCACCGCGAGTGGCGTGCTTGTAAAGACACTCGTCACTGGATTATAATAGGGTTCAGATTGAATCTAAGGCTGTAAACTGAGTGCATTCTATTTCGTCTCCGGTCCGTCTTGCCCTCCATTTAACCTTTCCTCTCAGTCGGTCTTTTGTATTATCACGGCAAAGTGAGTGCAACTCACTCGTTTTAGTTACCAAACCGAACAGGAATCGAACGCGAATGTTTTATCTAGGACTTAAAATTCCTTTCAATTTCCTACCAACGAAGTGAAACACCACACGGAGTTTCTTTGGTTTTGTTTTTATAACGCCTTTGGATGATCAGTTTTCCTAACTAAATGTTTGAATAGTAATACGTACGATTTAGGTAATACGTAGTTTTGGTGGCTGGCTTATTTCATGTGTTTGTTTTGAGTAAATTATAGAAATGTATAGCGTCTATGACACACTGACTATTCACGAACAGGAGAGGAAATTATATGCGCTCAGTCTACAGCATTAAAAAGATTTAAAAAATTGAGCTTTTATATAGCGCAATATCCACTAAACATGCTCAACGCTTTACAAGGGGTCCCTGTCCAACAACATTTAACATTTAGGACAAGATATCTCACCTGTAAGGCGATATAATTTTTTTCGAAGAGAGACAACGCTGTTAACGGCCAGGTACTCATTTACACCTGAGTATGGTGAGATAATGCGAGTAAAGAGCCTTTTCCAAGGACTCAACTATGCGTTGAGCGAGACTCAAACCCAGGACCTTCCGATCCGAAAGCGAGTGTCATACAACAAGACCACACAGCCTTATTGCACAAATTGGGACGTCTCATAGCCGAACGCAATGAATAGGAGCCCCAATGTCAAACCTTCTACTGTTCCGATTCCAAAATCCGTGTAAGCGTATGTGTAGCCAGTCCTTCGGAGGACTAATACTGTATTGGTTACAAATTGAATCATTTTGTGATATGCATATTTTTAGTAGAAGGATATATAGCAGATTTTGTAGGATTACGGTTCATAAAATAGCGAGTATGGATGATCTTTATTGACGACCAGCATATATTATTTAGACTAGAAAATAGGATGCCATCATTCCGAAACCAGAAAGAAGATCAGTTGCACAAAGTATGTGTTCAGTCCTCCGGATGAGCGGTTCTACACTTCCAATGTGATAGGAACCAGTTTTTAAAAATATCACACTGATGTTCACTTTTATTATAAAATGAGTACCTGGCCATTAACAGCGTTGTATCAGTCGGAAAAAAAATATTCTCGCCGAACTGGCACTACTAAGGACCACTCACTAGACGGTGAAAAAAAAAAACGTCAAACTAAAAGTCCTTAATGGTTCCGGTGTCAGGCTATAAGTTAACGATGGATACACCATTGGTCATCAACCCACATTACAACATCAAATTTAGAAATGTCAACCCGAACCAAGAAGACATCATTTTTTTCTCCTTTATTTCGAAATGGCAAAAGTGCGACACATATCTTTTTGTGTAATGTGATTGCATGAAACAAAATCGTCAAAGGTAGCTCAACAACCTTTCATACCCAGTTTGGCAGACTATTGGGGCTAACCCACACATGAGACTGACTCCGACGTCCCGGCACTGCCGGCCTCTGCAGTCTTCCGGTTAAAGACGTCGGGCACGGAAAACTACTAAGAATAAAGAGAAAAGCCGCTAGACCAACCCATAACAAGCAACTGACGTCCTCTGCCGTGTTTATTTTCGAGCTTGGTATGAGTAGGTCTAGCGGCTCGTCTCTTTATTCTTAGTATATTGCCCGTGCCCGACGTCTTTATCCGAAGACGGTGAGGACGGCAGTGCCGGGACGTCGGAGTCAGTCTCCAGTGTGGGTTCGCCCTAACAGGAAAACAATTTTCTAAAAAAGAATAATCTATAATTGCCGAGACACATAGTCATAGTGAGAGATTGATCACACTCCCGTCGATCAATTGCATTGTGTCGCACTGTTGCTATTCCCAAAAAGAAGAAGAAGAAAAAATGAGGTCTTTTAAGTTCATGTTGATTGTGGTAAATTTGGTGATGTAATGTGGGTCAATGACTAATGGGCATACATGCATGACTTTTTCCTAGAAGATAGTGAAACCCGCATGCAAACATCTATAACGACTTTAGAATAAGAAGTCTTTGAAATTAGGGAAAGACTATCTACTTTCAAACTAACGCAAAATATTGTCCACTACAATAATGTTAAATCAAGACCATTATGGCATTCGGTTATCAAAGCTGCAACTATTATTCGGTTCATGACATAGCTGTTTCTCGATATTGAAAACAATTGAGCTTTTTTAAAGATGTGTTTATATAGCGAGGTTTCCACTAAACGTGCTCAAAGCTCCTTACAAGGGGTCTGTCACAAAGTGCGCACGTAAACCGTATGCTTATGTAGCGCAGTTTGCAACCTTGTTTATGTGTGCTATATTCAAGCTACGACACCGATCAATAACCAAACACAATACGTTGATAAAGGTTTTGAAGCTAAATGAAGATATATTTTATTACAATATAACAAAGATATTATGAGATATGAAGATGAAATGATAGATGTAATAAGTATGAAATCAAATGGATGGATGACAAATTGATGGAGATGGTGTGATGATGAATATGATATGAAAGCGATATGAAAATATATAATTAAATCAATTAATTATCAATACTTTACCAAACCGCTACCACATCAGACAATCTCACAGATAGGTTGCAACCATCACAGTCATACAGGCAACTAATAATTAACTAACTAACTAAACACAATCCAGACGTGTAGAAGAAAGCCAAAAGAGTGTCCTTGATATTCAACAAAAACTGTAAGGTTGTTCTAATATTGTTAATTTGTCTCTTCTTGAAATTGTTCTGATTTCACAGTATTCATAAACAGATCAATTGTTTCTCAATGTTCTGATATTAAAATAAGCAAATGGTTCTTCACAGGTAACTTATAAAACAGGCAAATGTTCAGTTTCTATTAGTGTCAAGCTATGAGCGTATAGCCTATAGTTGGCTTGTTAAAGCCCAGCCTCCAACGGCTCATTCACTTTAAAGAAAGAAAATGATTTTGTTATAATATGATAATCATACGAATATAACTCTATCTATATTCGAACTCACTCAATATGTTTACTTTAAATGAGTAAATATTATTTTACTTTAACAAATCAATTTATTAATGTTGATTAATATTGCTTTACTTTGTAGATATGAAATAATAATGCTTTATAGCAAGAAAAGCTTATTTTCTTTACAACAAGAATATATTACACAATTAATTTCATTATCTGATTAATTAATTGAGAATCAAAATTTAAAGTGATATTATGATATTGATATCAAAACACAATCATAATTGTAATCACAACATATTATTCAAAATCTCACCAGAGCCGAACAGATTATTGAAATCACAAATTAAGTCTACACAAGACTTTAATCAAACTCTACACAAGAGTTATAACACAACTTGATTCAGCTCAAACTTTGAGCACCACAAAGTCTACACAAGACTTAAATCACACTCTACACAAGAGTTAACACAAAACGTGTTTCAGCTCGAACTTTGAGCACTACAAAGTCTACACAAGACTTTAATCCAACTCTACACAAGAGTTAAACAAATGAGCCTAAAAGACTCCGCTGTGGTTATCGCTTAGAGACTATGAGCCTAAAAGACTCCGCTGTCTGGTCTCTTTTGAGACAATGAGCCTAAAAGACTCCGCTGAGTGGTCTGAAGAAACTGCTCAAAACTCTGGCATTTATAGGCAAAAATCAAACAAACGAAGCAAAATTCTACCCACACAAACGGATGTTAGTCATATCCGTAAACATCTGAAATTCCTTAAAACTCCCCCAGATTCCATAATCATGGACAACAACAACCCATCCTGATACCGGACATCCTCATATCAAGGATAAATAAATTCGTCAGCCCCATAGTTACGAGATATCAATCAAGCCATACCATAACAAAGTCACTCCCGTAGAATACAGGGATCCTACTTTGCTTATAAGTTTACGGAGAAAACAAGATTGATGCCTTTCTCACAATAACACCCACACTACGTAGTTTAATTCAAACTTCCGGGCCATAGGTGCATGATCTGATACGACCTGTATCAACAAAAGAAGGGTTGTTCCGGAGGGATTACAATAACAACAACAACTAATACTACGACGACGTACATCCTGTCGTAAACTGACGCCTACACGGAAGCATTTCGTTACAGGGTCCCTGGCCAACAGCAACATTTAACAGGTAGTACGGAACATGACGCCTGTTAGGCGATATTACAATTTTTCGGACAGAGACAAACGTAGTTAACGGCCATGTACTCATTTTACACCTGAGTACGGTTTGAGAATGTGAGTAAAGATCCTTCTCCAAGGACTCAACTATGCCCCGAGCGAGGCTCGAACCCAGGACCTTCCGATCCGAAAGCGAGTGTCCTACTACAAGACCACATAGCCGTAATGTGTCTTAATATAATATCTTATTTTGTACACATGGTGTATCACCTGATTATTACATGGCAGATCGAACAAATTTGTTGGATTTTCAGTCATGATAAAAACTCGAGAGAATTAAGAAATCGGGAGAGTAATTGTACACACTTCGCACAGCTGACTATGATATCATTTAGATATAGACGTCTAATAGCAAACCTATAATAATTTGTGTTTTGGTTACACTTAATTTCACAGGTAAAACTATTAAAGAGCATTGAAGCTTACCTTTATAATGATAGTCCTGTATCGTTGGTGAATATGATGACAATCCTTTCTTTTAAAAATATCGAGGGGTGCCTGCGCAAAGGCTGTAACATCAAAAATTTCAATTTTTCGTTTTTTACATAAATTAACATATATAATAATAATAATAATAATAATAATAGTAATAATAATAATAATAATAATAATAATAATAATGATAATAATAATAATAATAATAATAATAATAATAATAATAATAATAATAATAATAATAATAATAATAATAATAATAATAAATGGCATTTATATAGTGCTTTACCCCGTTGTCACAGGGTCTAAGCGCTTTACAGTGATATAAAACAAAACATACAGTGTGACAAGTTTGATGGAAACGTGCTACGATTTCAATTTAACAATAACAAAATATGAAAAAAATATCTACCCAATCGAAGCTTTCAACTAGTGAAAAAAATTTAAAAAGGATAGCGTAGAAAAAAAAAAGATGATTCTATTGTCTTCGGTATTTGTGGCTCATTGATGAATGAGTATAATAACTTATTATAATAGCTTGTAGAAAACAGTCATTATATTGTCTTCGGTATTTGTGGCTCATTGATGAGTGAGTATAATAACTTATTATAATAGTAGAAAACAGTCATTATATTGTCTTCGGTATTTGTGGCTCATTGATGAATGAGTATAATAACTTATTATAATAGCTTGTAGAAAACAGTCATTATATTGTCTTCGGTATTTGTGGCTCATTGATGAGTGAGTATAATAACTTATTATTATAATAGCTTGTAGAAAACAGTCATTATATTGTCTTCGGTATTCGTGGCTCATTGATGAATGAGTATAATATATTATAGCGTGTAGAGAACAGTCATTTTATTTTGTTGGGTATTCGTGGCTCATTGATCAATGCGTATCCACGTTTTCAAATTCTCGATCTAGTATCAGACCTTTCTGCTAGGAATTGGAAAAAAATCGTAGTTTTCAAAGGTGATTGCATAGTAGACATTATAACTACCCTTAAAAAATATCGTTTGTGTTTAAATACTCGTACATTAAATTAATGATTTAAAATCCTTTAAAATCCTCTGGCAACAAAACTTTATTTTAAAGAAGTTTATAGAGTTAAAAATCGTTATATAAGTGCCAATTCGGACCCAAAAATGTATAAGTCTACGAAATTGTCGTTGTAATAGGCAGGTCTGCTAGTACGAGACCCAATCAACTTTTCCAAAATGTAAAGAAATAACAAAGTATAACGTGCACAATAAAACAGTCATTCTATTCTCATGGAAATTCCTTAATCATTCATGGGTGAGTATCTATGTTGTGCAATTATTGATCTGGGCTCTATATCTACCTAATCGAAGTAGGGAAAACAAATAATAATGCCTAGCGTGCCGTTATGTGTCTAGTTTTATGACAATCGCCTTCGGGTCGGAAGGTCCAGGCTTCGACAAATAACAAAAAAAAAAAGCGTGCAAAACAAACAAACAAACAGCCCAGTCATTGTGTGTTGGTCCGTTATATTTCTGGATGGCAATACTGTGAGCTTCTTAGCCAAGCGCATACTATCTATATCCACCCAATCGACTATTTCAACAGGTAAACAAATAACAAACTATAGCGTGGTTAAAAAAACAGTTATTTTATTGTCATGCGGGATTCCAGAATCATTGATGAGTGTGTATCTATGTTTTGAATTATCGATCTGAGTTCTATTGATGCTATACGTTTAGGCAAAATACTCACAACATCCGCCAGCCGGATATATAGCAGAGCGACACAACAATGAATGTTTTTTGTATGATTGATATAATTTTGTGAGAACTAATCGCCAAAAAGACTGTCTAGAAAACAGTCACAAAAGCTGAGTGACGTCAATTTCGTTCCTTCTATATCTACCCAATCGAAGCTTTTAACGGGTAAACGAATAACAAAGCATAGCGTGCAAAAACAGTCCTTCTATTTTCATGGCGATTCCAGACTCTTTTGATGAGTAGGTCAAAGGTCGTGTTGGGATCAATTTGAAAAAAAGAGAGATGGTAAAAATCGATCCTGTCCAACTCGTTGCTTTTCAAAGCTGTGTGCTCACGGGAAGAGATGGACATTTGACGAAATATATGTGTAATGACAATGAGTGTTTTAAAAAAAGGGAAAAGAGAGAGAAGTGACAGATTAATATGGAGAACTAAGATATCACAGCGTCTGCGAGCCGAATCAGGGACTTAATTGGTATTTATGTTTCGCCGAGTAAAGAGAGAATGAGAGGGAGAACAATTGAGTGATAAAGGGGAAGGAGGGGGGGGGGGGGCAGGGAGAAAGAGGGAGGAGTAGAGAAAGGGAAAAGGAAGAGAGATAAATAGAGAAAGAAAGAAAGAAAGAGAGAGAGAGAAAGAAAGAAAGAGAGAGAGAGAGAGAGAGAGAGAGAGAGAGAGAGAGAGAGAGAGAGAGAGAGAGAGAGAGAGAGAGAGAGAGAGAGAGAGAGAGAGAGAGCAAGGTTTACAGACCAACAGCAACATGTAACTTGTTAGGCGATATTATAATTATTATTTGACATAGACAACACTGTTAACTGCCGTGTACTCATTTTACACATGCGTACGATGAGATAATGTGAGCAAAGAGCCTTTTTCAAGGACTCAACTATGTGCCGAGAAGACTCGAACCCAGGACCTTCCGATCCGAAAGCGAGTGTCATACCACTAGACCAGAATATAGCCGCACAAGGATTATCAAAGTAACAATTTGGGTCCCAGCTAAGGTGAAACATATAAATCTGAAAAGGTTTGTATGAAACGGGGCCACACAAAGGAAAGAGAAATATACTAGAAAAAGAATCATCCCAAAAAATTTTAATATCGCCTTACAGGCGTCATGTCTCGTCCTACATGTTAAGTGTTGCTGTTGGCCAGGGACCCCTTGTAAAGATCATTGAGCACGTTTAGTGGATTTTGCGCTATAAACAATCTCAATTTCTAATTTGTTTTTTTGATTGGCCTGCCTCGACTAGATATCGAACACAGTCGAAAAAGACTGACTTTTTTTGGGGATAATTTTTTTCTTGAATTTTACTCTTTGCTGTGTCTGGCACTTTTTCATACATACATTTTTTAGTCGTAGGGATTCCAAACTCGATAATGAGTTTCAAAAGGCGCATGGTGATCACTTTAAGAAAAAAAAAGGAGAGTGGCAAAAGTCGATCTAGTCCTGCTCATTGTCGCTCAAAACTGTGAGCTCACGGACAAAGATGAAAAGATATATGTAATAATATTGTGTGTAATGGTGGTGAAAAATATAGAGAATATAAAGAGGTGACAAAAAATAAATATGTACATTTATATAGCGTATTTACACGAATTCACCACGCTCAATGCGCTTCATTATATTTCATTAAATTCCCGTCCCCCCGCCCCATCAGGCAAGTTTGTGGCTTTGCTTCACATTTAACTCATCGTCACAAATCGGTATCTTGTTTGGGCTTATTTCGATGTTCAAACAGTTATCTGCCGTACTCTGAATACGTATTTAAGAATTTGGCCGGAGAACTCGTCCTTAAAAGACCGATCGATTTAAATGACCCTCATCTTGGCAAAAACTCTCAAACATGGGACCTCGCGAAGTCTTCATTAAAGTCGCAGATTTGAGAGGTTTTGCCAAGACGAGGGTCATTTGAATCTATCGATATTTGAAGGACGAGCTGTTTTTTTGGCCAAATTTCTAAAATGCATGTCTTTCCCCGAGTACGACCGGAGCCATCGTTAACATAATATAGCCTGAAACTAGAACCCTCCAGTACTGGCAGTTTGACATCATTTTTTAGGCTTGTGTAGCTTCTAGTGAGTTGTCGTTAGTAGAGGTCAAGGAAACAAGTTATTTCATTTGGTTGAACTATTGAATACAACTCACGATTTGTTTACTTTTGTGGCAAAAGACTGGCATTTTGACGTAATTCTTTGGTCAGTGTCAGGCTATAACTTTACGATGGCTACGGTACGACAAACTTCATAGTTAAAATGTGACGTCATAAGTGAGAGATGAAAACTAATTAATGTCTCACGTTTCTTTTCCAGTCAAATTTACTTTAAACTAACTTTTTGGCACATGCTTGACACGACACAGTATCACAGTATCGTATTGAAACGATTATTGGTGTCACATGCATGTTCATATATACCCATAACACACAGACACATACACACACAAACACACACACACACACACAGCCACACGCACGCGCATCCTCCTTGAGTTCAAGTATTATCATAAATTTCACAAAACTGTCAACTCAGCGAAAAAGTATCGACACAGTGCATAGCAATGAAGAATTTTACATACTACTGAATGTGCTAAAGTTATTTTATAAAATTGTTATAAAAACGTTTAAAACATATATAGTTTTGTTTATCATTAAAGTGACAAAAATGTCACTTACGATAGTTTATGAAATCAACAACTACAGCAACAGCAACATACACTCAACACAGCAAAACACAAAATGCACACTCATACACATAACAGACTGTCTGATTCAGTCATCCTACCCGTTGATTCCAGTGGTAGATATGTTAACGATCCGAACCAGTAATGTTGATAAGATCTACATGAATGGGTGCCTTTCAAACCGATCCATTTATAAATTAGTTTTTAAGGATTGCTTACTGCTTTGTGACTATAACAAAAATGTACAGGTTAGTCTTTTAAATTTGATTTATCTTAACCCCCTCCTTACCAGCCGTTTTCTAGATTTTCCCCAACTAACACAAAATAGATTTTTCATCACTCAGACATAATAGCAGTAAAATTCTTGCGATACATAGTTAATAGTTTCTGTAACAAACCATATCCTACAACACATTGTTCATTTTCTTTAAAGTTTATGATGTACCAAATAATAAGAAAAAGGTTGGTTGTATCATAACGAATGTGACGATTTTCCTATACTTGGTAAGAAGAGGGGTAAGACTAGATATTACTCTGCGGATGACGCTCTTTTTATGAAAAATATTGTTTGCATTAGATACTGTTTTAATGTAAGAGAGAGAGAGAGAGAGAGAGAGAGAGAGAGAGAGAGAGAGAGAGAGAGAGAGAGAGAGAGAGAGAGAGAGAGAGAGAGAGAGAGAGAGAGATAGAGAGTGCCGGGGGTGGGGGGGGGGGGGGGGGTTAAGGGCGAGTTGTTACCATTAAAAGTTGCAGCTCGTCACCTCAAAACGATGTCAACGTCTCGGGTTTCAC
Organism: Berghia stephanieae; assembly: GCF_034508935.2. Classification (NCBI taxonomy): domain Eukaryota; kingdom Metazoa; phylum Mollusca; class Gastropoda; order Nudibranchia; family Aeolidiidae; genus Berghia; species Berghia stephanieae. Next base: position 91,099,758 of record NC_088361.1, on the reverse strand, counting down.
CTTTGACAATAAAACACGATTACGCAATTAGTTTTGAAGGGGATAATAATAACTTTTCAGATAATAAACAAACACCAAAAAAAAAAAAAAACAAAAAAAAAAAAAAACACACACACACACACACACAAAAAAAAACTCGAACTTTTATAAATTTCCTGTTATTTTAACTTTTATAATCTCCTTTGTGGCATCTGAGTCCCTCTAACAGGATACTGTTTTGAGGGCGAGGGGTCACATAAAATACTGATCTTCTGAACGACTTTTACCCATCTGTCAAAGCAGGTGTAAAATCAAGAGAGTGTTTGCATCTTCTACTTCTTGATCAGGCTTGAACTTTTTAAGAAAGGTTGAAGGTTGAATGATTGTATCTCGTGTCGTTTATTATTTCCCTTTTAACCTTATCCATATCATATTGATTCACAATCCTTCCCTGCGTTATTTTTATTTCGTCGAGTAACAGCTTAGGAACCAGGCACTGGTGTGGGTAAGAAAAAGTCACAAGAAAAGGTGTGTTTGAAATAATTCCAAATTCCAGACAAAACATAGATAACAGTCCATGAAAAATAAACTATCCCAAAAGATCAGCCGGCGTTATAATAGCAATAATAATATTGGTGATGATGATGATGAAGATGATGATTATAATATTAGTAATAATAATGATAAATAATAATAATAATAATAATAATAATAATAATAATAATAATAATAATAATAATAATTATTATTATTATTATTATTATTATTATTATTATTATTATTATTATTATTATTATTATCATTATTATTATTATTATTATTACTACTATTATTATCATTATGATAACACTGATCACATATGTCAGTAATCTGATAAGTCATGTGATCACTCCAAAAAAATATAATCAAGTCCATTATCGGTGCTATTGTGTAAAGCTATTTGAATGTTTGATGCAGCTGTATTTATTGTTATGACGAATCGCATAACAATGTAGTTCCTGTCATTAAAGATTTTACTTCAGAGGACAAGATGACGAGTGTCAAAGGCATTTCATGTCCACCAGGGAATTCAGAAGCGGGATCTTAATATTTCATTGAGTACGAAACTTTGCACATATTGCTGTCATGTCATGTTAACAGCATTTATCTCTGTCTGAAAAAAAAGTAACATCGCCTAACAGGCGTCACGTCATGTCTCATCCTACATGTTAAGTGTTGCTGTTGGCTACAGAGCCCTTGTAAACGCTTTGATAACGTACTCGTATAATAGATATTGCGCTATGTAAATGCTCAATTATTTTTTATTGTTGTCGTTAATGGCTGAAGAAGGATTTTGAGCCCGAAACGCTCCGTGATTGGAAACATGTTCCTTTTCGAAGCTGTTATATTCATTTTTGTTCATTACTTTTTAAAGATAGTCTAACGCATTAAGATCTACTTTTAGTAAAACCAGATATGTGCAGGGGAATAAAAATGTTCTCTCTTTTTTAAAGAAAAATTTACAAAGGGTATTAGGAAGGCTTCACAATTATTTTGTTGCTATAATGCTACAGTAAAATCGGATTTTCCCCACAACTATAAGGGGTAGATGCTGTGATGACATAATACTATCTGGCGGTCAGGCTCATGAATGTTGATAACTTACCTAGTGACTTAATTATAGTCAAACGACCTTACTCTGAAAAAACAAATTTTGAAAAATTTACCCAGAAAACGTGTCCTTAAAGATTAAAATGATCCAAAAAACGTTCAAACCTTGGACTTCACATTATGTAAGTCCCCGATTTGATAGTTGTTATTTTTTGTGTGTCACAAGATAGGGGCCACTGTAATCGATCGATATTTGAAGGACGGTTTATCTGGCAAAAAATTCAAAAACGTGTATTATCAAACTACGGCAGAATAGATAGTAAAATTGTGATTGCTTTTGGGAGTGAACGCAGATGTCATCTTAATCTCTAGATTCACATCTCTTACCACAAAGAAAGAGAATGCATATATATATATATATATATATATATATATATATATATATATATATATATATATATATATATATATATATATAGCCATTCAATTTTAGTTTGAAAAATTAAATTAGAACATTGCCAATATTAAACCAAAACAAAATTAGAAATAGTTACTTATTTTTACTTTCATCAAAATTAAACTCAATATTATGGAAAGTGTTTTGGAGATGTAAACGTTGTTATTAGCATGTTTTTAAAATTTTGAAATAGTAAGCATGATTTACCCTGTAATCTCTCTTCAGTTTAAATATTGTATCGTGGTAAACCTCAATTTTATATCAAAATTTGAGGACAGAACATGGATAATTGATGTTAAAGGTAAAGTTTACAATTTATGTAGCACATGGAGGGAGAGACTCAAAAAATGAAAACTGAATTTCATATAATATTGCTATTGTCCGTAAATATTTATTTTTAAAACCCTGATTTTCTCCCGTCATTAAGGTTGTCAAGGATAGGCACTGTCATCAATTTAAACAGTTTTTATTTTTGTCTTTCTTCATATTCAGAGCAATAACTAACACAGATCTCATCACTGCGTTTGAGCAAATAATTATACTTCTTTAAATCATTCTGACTACCCTGCCTTATATCATCCTCTGAGCCTGAACGCTGTTTAAGTAGTAGGTACCTTAAAAAGGATTAACACATGCCTACAAAATTCGACTGGAGTCCCGATAGCTCAGTTGGTAGAGCACTTGTTTCACACGCAAAGGGGTCGAAACCATCCCGTATACAGTCGAGATTTTTTTCTGACCCCTGTGTCCATCCAGCACTGACTGGGTAGCTGAATCTGTTATTTATGGCGGAAAGACCTTTGCGATAGACTAGCGACCTGTCCAAAGGTAGCAAGCAATTGCTATTGTCCGTTTCACGCTGTAGAAACAGGGGTAAACCGATTGAGCTTGTTAGCTGCACTGTCTATTCACTCTGAATAAATTGAAAATGTAACAAATTCAATCTGGAAGTCGATGCCACGTCTGTGTAGGAGAGTGGCAAATAGGAGTAGAGAGATAGGAGTCAGATAGTTTCCCCATAGACTAGTTATCTGGTGCCTCTGTTATTTTTCCCTGTTATAGTCGGGTAAATAGTTCCTGACAACTTGACTGATAGTGAGAGAATGGTTTAGGTTTAAAGAAATAGGTAACAGAAGTAGTGGTAGAGTATTGGCACGTTATATAGTGATAGGTAGGTTCAGAAGGTAAGTATTAATCCTCGTTAAAGAAGAAGTACTTTAATATAAATCAACAGAATTGGATTCAGTAGTCTGATGTCACGCCGCCCGACAACGGCGGCCATCTTGGTTCTAAACAAAGAAAATCATTACGTTTTATTCTTCATGCTGGTTAGAACTTTTCATATGCCTTGTGATCAGAATGTGTAAAAGTCAAAACATGATCAAATTTATGGGGTTTTTTCCTCTAGATACGCTTTTATGCTCGCCCGAAATATTTCATACGACGTCCGCCATTGTTCCGATAGTTTAGAGCCAGTGTTACTAAGTTACCATGCGTCATTAGGAAGGAAGTGACGTTACGACTGTTGAAGAGTATTGCCTCATACAATAACAAGTTAACACATCATTAGTCAAGGAATATTAGTGTTGGTTTTAATTCATTACATTTAGGATATGGGTATTTAATTGTCATCCCGTATCACAAGCTTTTCACTTTTCTTTGTAAGGATGCTTATCTTTGAGGTGACTGGTGGCGGCGCCAAGGTTTCTTCTGTTATATGGATCAGGGGCCGTTCCCTTCCAGTTGTCTCAGTGTATCGCTTGTAAGAATTCACTCTGTATCCCTTGTAACCAAACAACCGGTTGCTTGTTCTCCAGATGCAGGTTTAGTCGGCAACCTGATGCAGGTTTGGTCAGTAACCGATCTGTGAAAATACGGGAGCAAATATTTGACCGGGTTGCAACATTTTAATATTCCTATGAATGATGGGGTCGTGAGGGATTTCACTTAATACCCTTGGCGTCACCACTGATTTAAAGTTGTGTTAGTCAGTAATTTAATTAACGGGACGCATGGAAAATAGTGGGATTGGGAAAGATAATTATCATGAGAGCATAACAATCAATCCATATAAATACTAAATAGAAATATCGTGTATTAGCGATATCACATTAGTAAATTCAATTCGTGTAATGCAATTCATTCACTTGGAAGGCATACATAATACAATAATATATACATATGTAAATATATAGATAAAGATAGTGAATGAATATCATATAATAACACGAGTTATCAATACTGTTAATAACATGAGTTATTTATTTCTGTTATTTTTGGTTATCTACTTACGGCCAGGCGAAACACAATATTAATTTTCACTCCTACACACACTAGTTTAATTGGCATTTATTAATTTTAACACAATGTATGTCCATCACCTACCCTCATTCACACATGTTTCTTGCTATGAAGAACTTCCGAGTTCCCTAATAGAGGTAGTGATCTCTAAGCAGATTAAATGGGAGAGAGTGATATGGATCACTGTTATCGTTTATATGTGTTTCTCTCGGGAGTTGGTGAATCACAAGGAACCAATAATATTCCAGGATTTGGCCTTGCCTGGCCCATTACTGGTTGTTTCTTTAGATCACTCGTGTTCTGTGTGTCATCGCTGTTAGCGTCTGTAATCTTGTTAATTCCTAAATAGGTCGGTTATGTGTGCCCGTTACAATAGCGGTCCAACAACATTGTCCATCTCACCTAGCACCAAGGTGTGAATTGAAGCAGTTTCAATGCAGTGTCAACTCCTTAGCTTAAATATATGGCCTTTAATTGTACCTAGGGCGATAACGATTAACACATGGCGACGCTGTGACAGTAGGTATTAAGAATATGTATTGATTTATTTAAAATCCTGGGAAAGTTGAGAGCGATTTGAAATATATCACAACTGTCGAGTCCTTGGAAAAGTCTCTTTACTCACATTCTCTCACATTACTCAGGTGTAAAATGAGTACCTGACCGATAACGACGTTGTCACTTTTAGAAACAAAATTGTAATATCGTCTAACAGGCGTCATGTCTCGTTCTACATGTTACTGTTGCTGTTGGTCAGGGACCCCTTGTAAAGCGCTTTGAGCGCGTTTAGTGGATATTGTTCTATATAAAAGCTCACGGTCTTTTAAAGTACTGTTCTATGGAAAGACATGCATTTGACAACTTGGCTAGAGGACTCGTCCTTGAATTAACGATATATTTAAATGACATGGCAAAACCTCTCAAGCCTGGGATCTCGTGAGGTCTTCATAGAAATCCCACGTTTGAGAGATTTTGCCAAGATAAGGACCCTTTAAATCGATCGATATTTGAATGACGAGTTGTAAAATACATGTTTTTCCCAGAGTACAGCAAATATCTGGTGAATGATTCAGACTGACAGTAATAATTACCATGTGTTGATTTATGACATCGATTTTTCATATCCTTTCTTAAAATCCGTTACGCTACGCCGAGTTTATTGAGAATACTGGATTCGTTATAATATGTGATATGGTGAAATAATATACCCATTGGATATTAACCTCCCGCTGTTTAAATAATGAATAAAATACACGTACACATCGAAATTTTTTAAAAATCAATTTTTGTTGGCCAATAATCGGCCAAGTCTGTTAACCCTCTCCTTACCAACCATAGTAAAATCGTCACATTCTCATTCGTTACGATCCAACCAGCACTTTTATCATTCAGATTTCTTTTTGTAACTCACACAGTTTAAAGAAAAATGTTTTATTATAGCTATAAAAACGTGATGCTGTGTTGTAGAGTTCATTTTGCTGATCAATATTATGCATAGCATGTAGTTGTTGCTTTTCTGTTTTAGTAAGAAGAAAATATTATGTGTTGGGTAGATGTGAAATTTTGGGGAGAATTCTGAAAAGGGCTGATAAGGAAAGGGTTAATCGAAACAGTGCTTGTTAAATACACAGAATACAGAAAGGCTCGTAAGATAGTAAGACATAATTTATTTATTTTTTATTGTACGTATTATCATTTAAGAATTGTCACCCAATGCGGGTGGTAGACACGATCTGTCGAAATAGAAACAAAGCAAAAACAAAACAAAACTGCATTTCCACTGCGCAATATCCACTAAACGTGCTCAAAGCGCTTTACAATGGGTCCCTAGACAACACTAATATACTTAACATGTAGAATGAGACATGACGCCTATAAGGCGATATTACAATTTTGCTTCCTCCGTCAGAGACAACGCTGTTTCCGGCCAAGTGCTCTATCCGGAGTCCGATGAGAAAATGTAAATAAAGAGCCTTTCCAAGGACTAAACTATGCGCCACTCAGAGCGGGACTCGAACCCTGGACCTTCCGCTCCGAAGGCAAGTGTTATAACACAAGACCGCATAACGATACAATGACGTAAATCCAAATAATAATAAAATCACTCGATGGAATAAATTTGTATATCTATGTAGCCAATTCATATCGTCTGTTTGAATTCCAGCCTCGTCCATAAAGGACGTGAGGCGGGATTATCAGATTTCTGCAGGGTGAAACGGGCAGTAGGATTGATTGGCCTGCCATTTTATTATTCAGTCGCACTCTGAACAAATAAAAACCCATTAAAAATTTTTGGCTAGGAAACTCGTCCTTTAAATTTCGATCGATTAAAATGAACATTTCCTTGTCAAAAACTCTAAAACCCGGGGTCTTTTTAATTCTCAGGTTCAATAGTTATTGACAAGATAAGGTCAGTCTATTCGATCAGTATTTAAAGGACGACTTTTCTGGCCGTTTTTATTTTTCGAAATATGCTTTTTTTCAAAGTACGGCACTATAAGCGTTGGCCAAACTCCGCTCCCCTCTCCCTATCCGGCCTTCCCACCAAATTCGGGCCCCTTTTAGGTCAAACCATTCGTACTTTGCAATCAATCTTGGGTGAACAGGGCACCCAGTTTACATCGACCCAAAGAAGAGGTTAGATGAACCAGGGAACTTTAATCAGACATGTTTAGCAATTTTCTGCGGTTCTCTTGAAAATCACGTATTTAAGATACAACGTCGCAATTTTGAGAGTTTTTAGCATAACGGGTTTTTGAAGGACAAGTTTTCTGGCCAAAAGTTACAAAAATGTGTTTTTCAAATTATGGCAATGTGACCATTATCATTAGTCACTAGATAAGTTATGTACATTAAGGAATAGTTTTCTGGCAAAAGTTGTTAAAAGATGCTTCAGAGTATGACAATGTGGTCATTATTTAGTCACGAGGTAAGACATTCAGGAATAGTTTTCTGACCACAAAAGTATGTCCATTATTTTGTCACGTAATATTTTGTTTTAAATTTGTCCCGAAATCTCGTCCTGAATTTAGATAACTTACCTAGTGACAATGACAGGATAACTCCAAGGCCTGACCTAAAGTTTACTTTTTTTCTTCATTCCTTTCACAGATCTTTGGAACGAATGATGGCTACCGGAAGTGAGTATCATCTCGAATCCATCTACCAGGCGCTTGGGCCCAATGGGAGATTTACAAAATTCCAGCTGTTCATAATGTGGTTTGGATTTGTACCCACTGCTCTTCAACTCCTGTCAAATGTATTCATAGGTAAGACCCCTAATTTGTGACAAATTGACTCAATTTGGTAGTATATCGATGTCTGGACGTACCAAATACTTCTCTGTGTCTCCCATATGTCTGCATTTTAAGTGATGCATTTCCATTGTTTTTGTTGTTGGCTGAAGAACAGCTATGAGCCCAAAACATTCCGTGTTTGATGATTTGTTTTGTTGTTTTTTATTTGATTTTTTTTGTCCTGTTATATTCATTTTTGCTCAATAATAAATTCATGTTGTGCCCAGACACAGATATTATAGTTGCTTGACCTTCCCTTTCTCACTACTCATACAATGAATGAAACATAACAGAAGACGAATGGAAGATGCCAGAATAGCGTTGATAAAGTGAATAAACAAAGTAATAGTGATGGGACAGGATTTTTCCTTAACAATGCTTTTCTTACATCCATCATTCCTCTTAAGTGTTTAATTCATCGTATTTTTTTGATAAAGGGGAAATCCAAAATGTCCACATTATCTGTGTTCGTTGATTAGTCTGAAGCTTCCATTTCATTTCAAGTTGTTATTTATTCCCTCGAGCTTTAGGCAGCAACATTTTCATTATTTCTTCACTGTTCCCACTCCTAGGTGAGCGATCTATTCAATTTTCGTCGCCCCCCCCCCCCCCTTTTTCCCCCCATTTTTTGAATTCTCTCCCATCACATGTGTGATGCTCGGATTCGTTGACAACTTTCAAATCCCGCTTAAGGTTTTATCTTTTTATGCCGTAAGTTGCGATGTTATTTTCATGTTTTGTTGTTGTTAAATTGAATTCGTCTCACTTTTCCATTACACTTACTGTAATATGTTTTGTTTTCTATGATTGTAAAGCTCTTCGAGTATGTGACAACGGGGTGAAGCGCAAGATAAATGTCATTATTATTATTATTATTATTATTATTATTATTATTATTATTATTATTATTATTATTATTATTATTATTATTATTATTATTATTATTATTATTATTATTATTATTATTATTTTTGTAGGTCTTGAGGTTCCTCATCAGTGTGCTCCACCTGGCAATGAGTCAGAAATTCTTGATGACTTCAAGAACTACGAGAACGTAACCGTGGAGTACAAACAATGTGAGATTTACATCAAGTCTGGGGATATTGTCCTTAAGAAAGAAAAGTGTATCTACGGTATGGTGTACGATGAACCTGTTGACTCGTCTTTCGTATCAGAGGTATGTGGCAATATTCAATCTTACAGGATTTCATCTATCATTGTTGTGCAGAGATATATCAATAAAGTTTAAACCATCCACAGCTTCAGTCTCACCTTGTAATTGTGACCAACAGCCTTAAAACGGTATTATTTCGGGGTGATTTAGAAGCTAGATACAGAATATTGTAGATTGTAAGAAATATGAAAGCTGAGCTAAGTTTACATATTTAATTTAATTTGAGAAAAATTTTTGAGTGGCAAAAGTACATTCCATTAATTCTTGACATTTAATATTGACTTTAAAATTATAACAAAATATTGTATCCAACTAATAATAAAAAAAGAACAAATAAAAAGAACCCCAAGCATGAGCGTTGATAAAGAACAATATCCACTAAACGTGCTCAAAGCGCTTTACAAAGGCTCCCTAGCCACTTAACATGTATGACAAGACATGACGCCTGTCAGGCAATATAACAATTTTTTTAGGGAAGTTATCACGCTGTTAATGGTCAGGCACTCATTTTACACCTGAATACTGTGAGAGAATGTAAGTAAGGAACCTTTTTCAATTACTAAATTATGCACCGCTCAGAGCGGGACACAACACTGGACCTACTTATCCTAAGTGTTATACTACAAGACCATAAAGCGACATATAAGCCAAACATTTAATATTGTGGTAAGAAATATGAAATCTGGGCTAACTTTACATGTTTTATTGAGGAAAATCTTTAATTGACAAAACTAAATGCTATTAGACTATATCTTGTAATTTAATATGTGACTTTAAAATATATTTTTCTAAAAAATACCTGTGTTATTCATCCCAATATAGATACTACCGTTTTAAGGCAATGAATCACATATAAGAATGAAGAAAATAAAGTAGGTTGAGTTCAAATCTTGGCGGTTTAAGACATATTATAAGGCCCTCGTCTTTATATCTACTCAGAGTAGTCCTTCATGGGTTTCTATATCGTGAAATGGACAAAAGCTTGAGCTTGCTACCGTTTTGAATAGGACGATAGCCCATGGCAAACGCACTATCCACCAGATTTAACAGACCCAGCTATCCAATCACTACTAGGATGGAGCAAGGGGTCAGAAAAAATATCTCAAATTCACACGGGATCGTTCTCGGCCCCATTGCGAGTGAAGCGATTGCTTTCCCAACTGGTGGTTTAAAATAGGTACTTTGTTTACTTTTCTCTATAACAAAACTTAATTTTATAATAATTTTATGAATGAATTAGACAATGACATTGTGCCCGATGAGACGGGTGTCACATA
>NC_088361.1:91064684-91084684 GCF_034508935.2 Berghia stephanieae | reverse complement strand
ATGCGTCTTGAAAATTAATTATTAAGGTTTTTTTAAACTATGCATTTTTACATTAATCGTCTCTCCGATAAAACATAATCGACACTGGAGACGAATGTTCTTGATTTCATTCAACACATTTCTCATATCTCTGCTTTTGAATTTATACAATACGATCTGAAATATCTGCGATTGCGATCTTATTTCGTGTTTACTTCCAAAAGGAGATTTATTATCTATTCTCTAATGCTTATAATGAATAAGAGGAGAATTATGAGTACCTGAGAGGTGTGTTTGAAACAGTGCCAGCCAATGCAGATAGAAACATTCAAGAGAAATTCATAACAAAGAAAGCATTCTACCTCAACGGGAAATCAGAACATTTTTACTTTCTGAATACGGATCAAGCTTGCTACCCTTTGACTGCAGAGATTTTGGACAATTAGAATGATTTGAAGCTAACACTATTCACAGAAGCATGTAATTACAAAACATTGAACAGAATAAAATAAATATACGTATCATAGCATCTACAGCGAACCTATAAGTATATAAAGATAAATAACTTACTCGAGAATGAAATCAAGTTGATCAAATTTGAGCCCATTAACAAAATTTGAAAGCACATGTTTTTGCTATTTTCCATTTAGACGTCTATTCTAAATGAAGAAAAAATGTCATGAAAACTTCAGGTCATTACAATATGATATTATGCATTGAATGATTGAATGATAAATAATTTATACTGCAATGAAAACAATTTTGTAAAAGGCGCAAGTCTGGTGGACAGCGTGGAAAGACAGAAAAATAATATAGATGGGGCATTAGATAATTCGAAAAAAAAAAATAAAGATATAATTAGAAAAAGGAAAATTACGGAACAGAACCCATATTGATTAAAGTATACAATGATTATGATGGATGCAACGATAAAGTCTATGATAATTTATTTCAAAGCAACATCCATTTACATGTATATATTCAAGTGGATTCCTATGAGAATGATCTGTTTCCATGATTATATATCTCGTCGGTAGTCTGTCCTACATCGGGGCGAATAAGTTCTAAGGGTAATATCTTAAGACAAGGTGACGCGGTAAGAATTTTATTTTTAATTTTAGAAAAATCATCCAGATACATCAGAATCAATATCCAATGAACTTTATAAATGGCGCGAGAGCTTTCGAATATAGAAAATATATTTGTAGATGAATAGCATTTCAAAAACGGAAGCTGCGGTTTAAAAAAAATCAGAATCAGTTTGAATGACATTGAAAACAAACGTAGAAATATTTCAATTCTTGGTCTATTAAAAACGAGCTGTCGACAACTTGAAGAATCTAATAGGTAAATCAAGGAAGACATCTGAACAAGGCGCGTTGAACAAAATGGTTTAAATGAAATGTAGTTGAGTTCAAAATTATTGAAATCAAAAGCAACGTTAGTTTACTGGCTACTGATGAATTCACTAGCTGCAAGTTTAGACCTATTCTGACGTAACCTGAAAAAAAACGCGTTTTAAAAATTTTGCCCGGAAAACTTTTCCTTCAAATAAGGATCGATTAAAATGACCTTCTTATTGTCGATACGACCCGGCTTTGAAAGTGTTTTGTTTTGGACAAGATGAGGGTCATTTTACTCGGTCTATATTTGAAGGACGAAAATATAAAGAACGTTTTTTTTCTCAGAATATGTCAGTATTAACACCCCCCCCCCACCTCTCCCCTTTATCACCTTTACATTAGGATAGAATCAAATTCATTAAATTGTCAATAACAAGGCTCCTCCCTGATAATGAGTGGCTTGTTTTTTTTTTATGAAAACAAATAATTTGCCCACTTTTAATCTGGCGCACTGAGAAAATTGGACGGCACGGCAGAGATACTAAACACTCACAATAAATAGCCAAAGCACTCTAATTGAATATCTGCGAAGCTAGTTATTTGATGGTATCGTTGCCAGGCACATATGGGCATTAGATAAGGAGGACGTTCATATAATTACAATCAATATGATATTATATTTTTCTATTAAATAATTGGATGATATATTTTTTTAAAATTTGAATCGGTCACCAATAATGACAATATAAACATTGCTGTCAATTTATTTCTGATAATATGGAATACTTTATGCCGTTTAATAAATTGCGGTACAATAAGAAGAGGAAAAAAAAAACCTTGCATTGTTTCAAAAAGCATAATTGAATGAGATTAACATTTGCAAATAATCTATATATATTATCGTGCTCTAAACTTCTCAATAAAGCAAAGATAGAGAGAAGAAAAAGATCTGGAGAGAAAAAAGGAAACGAGAAGGAATAGAAGAAGAAGAAGAAGAAGAAGAAGAAGAAGAAGAAGAAGAAGAAGAAGAAGAAGAAGAAGAAGAAGAAGAAGACGACGACGACGACGACGACGACGACTAAGCATGATCAATAAAGCACAAACATGTAACACGTAATACAGCCAATGACAACAAAGGATTCATGAAGCGTAAAGTACAGCAACCTGAATGATCAAAACCAAAGAGAAGAGTGCAGTAACAAAATATGATGATACCATATCAAAAAGAACAAAAGCAAGGCCCTTGGCGATCGATGTGACACGCTGGATATTATTCCTTTTATAATGCCAGACCAAGTTGAATAACATTTTGTTGTGTTACATGTTATTCAGATATGGAGGAGCTCCACTGCGGACGATGAGCAGACACCCGGCTAATTTATCAATTATTAAATATGAGCATAGACTGGAGATAATATAGCGGTTTTTCCCAAACTAAAATAATTGGCAATATCATTGCCAAAACCATCTAAAATTATTGGCAATATTATTGCCAAGAATATCTAAAATGATTGATAATAAAAGTGCCAAAACTAACTAAAATGAATGACAATAAAAGTGCCGAAACTATCTGAAATGATTGACAATAAAATTGCTTGTGTACATATACATTCATGATATGAATCTAATGACATTAATTTCTCTTATAGTTAAAAAATTACAACCATATATATTATGGCATATTTTACAACTCCATAACCTCAAAAGATATTTCTATGTCATCATTTATTTATTCTTCCGCAGTTTGGCCTGGTGTGTGGCGCGACCAATTTGGGTCGCATGACTCAATCTCTGGTGATTGGAGGTCAAGCCTTTGGGGCAATCGTCGGGGCCATCGTTTCGGACAGGCTGGGCCGGAAGACGGTCATGATAGCCTCCAATTTAGGCCTCCTAGTCACCGGGTTGATCATCGCCTATGCCCCGAATTTTGCCGTCTTTGCAGCCTTCAAATTTGTTGTAGGAGCTTTTCAGCAGGTATTGGGATAAGTTGTTCATATTATTATGAGGAAATGAGTCACATATGTGACCCATCACACCAAAATGTATTATGTCGAATTGGTCTAGATGCTAAAATAAAATTTATAGCCATAATTATAAATCTTGGTTTAGGTTGATATGTTTTATTAAGGACAGTAGATATGGTTGCTTAAAGTGATAACGAATTTTTAACATTTCACATTTCTATTCACTTTAACATTAAAATTCCATTTTTGGTATAACATCGTTTTGATACAGTGGGTAAAATTAAAAGTAAAATGAAGTCCCTTTATTAAACCTCTAGAGGGGACATTTTTTATAGTCTATTCCAACGGCAGACTTGAACAACCAGGTGACAGCAGCAGTACAGCCCTGCAAAGTGAGCTAAGGCGAAGTGACTTCAGGCCACACAGAGCAGCGGGTATTCGAATCTGGTACCTCTTGGAGCACGAAGCAAAGACCGTATCTCTGAGCCACGCTGCCCCTGCAGCGTCGTGACTCACGACCCCTCATTCTGGTGTCATGTCTAGATAAAAATGATTGAATTTTAATTGGAATGTTAAGTTTTTTGAAAGTTAACAATCAAAACCCAATGTCTTCGATAAGGGCAGTTATTTTAGTTTACACTGCTGACGGAAAGGTGAAATTGGAAAGGGTTCGGGTGTAGACAGTACAAACAGAAAATGGGCATACCAGGTGTAAACTCTTCGCCAGCAAAAAAAAAAAAAGGAAAATAAATAGCAATAAAAAAAAAAGAACAAACAAAAAACATAAAAACAAAGACAACCTGCCCTCCCCCCAGAAAGCAAAACAAAACAATTAACAAAAAATATTAAACAAAGGACCGTTGAAAACAAATAAAATAGAATCTATTGAGAATTGTGTCGTGATTGAAACGCCCCAGGAGTACACACGCTTCATCCGAAGCCTTTTCATTTTCACATCATTATTACTGTTGTTACGATCCCAGGCTTCAAGCAACTCGGCATAATAGCGTTTTGAGACGCTCGGTCACATATTATCATGTTTAGGGACAATTACCCTTTTATTAGGGTGAGTTAAAGAGTTATTGAGTTCTATTATATAGAGTAATATCCATTTAGCGTGCTCGTGCCAAACAAACAGCTACACAACATAGAGCATAAACGACGTGCACATAATTAGAGGTCTGATAACCGAACGGAATTATGGGCTTCTTTTAACTCTCCTTACCGATCAATTTCAGGAATTTCCCCAAAACTTCACCCAAAAAATGTTGTTTTTTTCACTCAAACACTTAAGCATTAAGTTCGTGCTATACACAATTAAAGGTACAAGTTAGTTTAAAACAAACACTTTTCTAACCATTTTGTGATGTACAAAAGAAACCAGAATTGAAACAAGTGGGTTGTATCTTAACGAACGTGACAATTTTCTTATAGTAAGTAAGGAGAGGGTTGTAATGCGTTGCTTTGATTTAACTCACTCCTTACCGGTCATTTTCTGTAATTTCCCTAAGACTTCACACCCAACCTATACAAACATTTATTTATTTTACTCTAACACAAAAGCTGTTAGGTTTTGCTATACACATTTTGTTCTGCTAAACTATCTCTTCAAAACAATGTTAATATACTTTAACTAGCAAGCATGTTTGTTCAAATATTGTGATGTACAAAAGAAATCAAAATGAGAAAAATATTGCATCGTGCGTAACGGACATGACAATTTTCCTAAGGTTGGTATGGAGGGGGTTAAGAGTATCCCCATGACAACACCAGTGAAATAAAACATATTTTGGCATGTCAGAGTTGTGAATAATAGCACTTTTTTAAAGACTTACTCCGATACAACAGGTGGACCATAACTATAATTTGGGTTGTTAGACATGGAAAGAAACGAAAGTTGGTTTGAGACGATTTCCATGACCATGATAAAAGAATAATAACAAAGAAATAGTGATAGCAATAAGTCATGAACACTTCCTGGCCGCCCTGGACTCATACAAAAAAGAAAGAAAAGAAAACTAAATACAAACCCCCCCCCCCAAAGTCGAGCTTTTATATAGCGCAATATCCACGTAACGTGGTCAGAGCTTTACAAAGGGTCTCTGACCAACAGCAACACGCAACATTTAGAGGTAGGCGATAATACATTTTTTTCCGACAGAGACAACAGCCAGGTACTCATTTTACACATAGGCACGGTGAGAGAATGTGAGTAAGGAGCCTTTTCCAAGGACTCAACTATGCGCCTAGGACCTTCTGATCTGAAAGCGAGTGTCATACCACAAGACTACATAGCCGCACATACATGGCGGCTTGATGGCGTTGACTGCCTGAACGGAGAAGAAGAGAATAATACTAATGTTATGATATGTTTGTGTTGAGAATATTGGCTATTAAGCTTAACTGCTGGCCAGGTAACTTCGCAATGGTTTTGTGGCGAACCCGCGGTCTCCAGAAGTCGGTGAGAGAGAGAGCTCTAGAAATGACCTGAGTTTGATACGAATATTTTTGTGTTCGTGAATAGCTCATACGGTAGAGTCACGCTCTCACCGGCCAGGCGGAGTTGTCGTACCAATAAGGTCGCAGGTTCAAAACCCACCACCGCCGCGAAAATTTTTATTCTCTATTGTCTTCTGGCACTTTTCTACTCACTTCATCTCTTGTTGTTACCAGAATAATAATAATGTGACCATAACAATTTGGGTTGTCAGACTTGTAAATAAGTTTACGTCGAGTGTAAACAATAAAGAGGTCCATTTTATATAATATCACAATCATTCATTAAAATAATAATACTCGAGACAGGAAAAAGTTCTTGGCAAATGCCAATTGCATGCCCTTAATAATAGCATTGTGATTGTAATGAAACGGTGCCTAGAGATATTTATGCATGGAATATACGCGGTAAAAATGATGTAGGGCTACATTATTATCATCGGCAATCAATAGTAGATAGCTAAAGAAGAATATGTATTGTTCAAACAAAAAATATACGAAATAGGAAAAACTTAATATTGAAATAATGATACAAGCACAATAAAATGAATATGAAAATAAAACTTACAATTGAAATAATTGTACAGATATAAATGAACGAAAATAGCCAAATCTGAACACGGAATAATGAAACAAACAAACAAAAGTAAAGGTAATTAGGGAAAAACTGAAACATGAAAATGATACAAACAAAAATCAACAAAATTAGAGAAACTTTAAATGGAAATGAGAATGCAAACCCAACTGTAAATATGAAATAATCTCATTTTCTAAAAGGCTAGCCATTCACTGTAAGGTGGACAGAAGGGCAGCGGAAGGGGTTGGGGTGGGCAGAAAATATCTCGACTGAACCGGGATCGATCTCAGTCCTTTTGCTTCTAAAGCGTGTGCTCTCCCCAATGAGCTATCGTTCACCCCTCCTCCTCCCCCCCCCCCTTTATTATAGTACGTTTTAGGCCAATTAATGTTGAACGTTTCTTCTATTTCAGGCCATGGTGGGAGTCAATCAGACCATTATGTTAGAACTGATGGTGGTGAAAGATCGGAGAATTGCTGCCGCCTGTGCTGGCCTGTTCTGGGGATCAGGGGTCATCCTCTTGGACGTCATTGCATTTGCTCTGAAAGGACACACGTGGAGAACGGTTCAGATAGCCCTCAGTTTGGGATCCGTTCCACTCATTATACAGTGGTTGTAAGTTTTATTTTTCCCTTTCTTTATTATTTCCTGCACTATAATCCTATTGTATGGGGGGCGAAGTAGTTAACGCATTTCACTATGGCAAAGAAGGTCACGGGTTCGACCCCCTGCTTCAAGTGCTTTCGTTTTCTTTCCTTGGGTACTATAGTTAACCCTGAATTGGCTCACTCATGATTTCTGTTGACATTAGTCGTTTGTTTGAAGGGTGTAATGCTGTACTGTTTATTAATTTCTTGCAATTTATGCTTCATGACAATTAACCAGCAGATTTTTGTCCAATCAAAACATGGAATTTGTGACACACCTTCCTACGTGCTCGGACAAACATAGTCTCTACGTATGAATGATATTGACCTCTCTCTGATCTTTGTTTTTGTTTTTATGCCGCCAAATCGGTGACTAGTTATCGCAAGATTTTCATGACCATATTATAAAAGTTTAAATTTACACATAGTTCTGTGTTGGTTCTATTGATCAAACAGTAGAACAGTAGACACATGCCATCAATAGTAAAACCTGTGTAGTCGCTATGTTTACCAACCACGATACATTACGACGATTGTCCGAGACGCGTGGTTATGGGAGCGATCTATAGTCATGTTTTAGTCCAACCTAGTCATCAATCACATGATTTGTTGCTGTACAACGATTGGACATTTCTCAATGCATCCAAACACGCTGTTTTGTTTATGAAAGTTGTAAACATACTCATGAGTTATGCTGAGCCAAATGACCAATTCTCGCGTTGGATATTTCTTAAATTGTGAACAGTTTTCACTATGTAGGTCATTTTGCGCACACTTTGCAATGTGACCGATGAGCTCGAGCAGAGCACATGGAAATGTAATATAAATCGTGCCCATTGGTGTGATAAATATGCCTGATATATTGAAAATAAATTATTGAAGCATTACATTAGATATTTTAGGTCACCAGCTTATAGAAACAAAAGAGGCAAAAGAGATAAATACAACTTGGGTTTTACAATGATTCTTTTTAAAACCCTCTCGTCATTTGAAAATTTTGGATCAATGAATATCTGCTCTTCCGTGGGTCTGAATAATCCAATAGTTGTTATAACTTAGATCTGCATTGAAACATCTAACTAAACTTGAAAAAGTGGTAATGATCACTACACCGAGAATATACTATGATTGACATACTAATATAATAGTTACTGTTGTCTTTGGCAGATTCCTGAAAGAGTCCCTACGATGGATGCTGGCAAACGGGAAGACAAAACAGGCGGCTGATTACATCAAATGTGCTGCTAAAATGAATGGGAAGAGCTCTGTGGATATCTTGAATGTAATAACTCACTCTACTCTGTGTATTACTTTAGCAATAACTATAAACTATAATCATAATAATTAAGGGTTACATATATATATATATATATATATATATATATATATATATATATATATATATATATATATATATGTAAGTATCAATCCACTATTAAGGTGACCACTGTGAAATGCACCAATTGGAGGACCAAGCATATGTCTTGTTCAAATTGATTAAACTGTTCAATCTTTGTTCAAATGAGTATAGTTTGATGCCCTACAATGATTTATGAACACAATTCTGATGCTTGATGATCACAATGGTATATAGAAAATTACTCGGTCCCCCTACTGTTTTACTAAGTGTTTCTGTAGCTTTAAGGAGACATTTGGTAAAAACATGTTTTTAGGGAGACCACATTAAAAAACCCTTTTAGGGAGCCCAGTATATGTTTATATATGTGTATACCTAAGAGTGCATTTTCAAGTGAGCTACCACCAAATTGTCTAAAATAAAGTAAGTCCTTAAGATTAAGAGCTTCATGGCCATAGTGTCGAAGCTTATCCCAGTGTGCGTAGAGTGAAGTGGCCGAGCAACGCATTTACTAACTCCTGGGAAGGTCCATCCCTCAGAAGGGGCGCTCAGGGAAATAACCTGGGACTCAAACACGGCAAAAAATATTCCCAGTTGCTCCGTGCGCCATTGTTTTTGCAGTCCCCGACCCCTTTAGAAACCTGACGACCCAGGTTAAGATCAGAGATAGAAGGGACCAGGCAGAGGAGTTTATTTGTTGTTGTTGTATACCACTGAATGGACTTGGTTTGTTTTGTTTTGTTTTTAAGGGTTTTACGGCGCTTGCAACACATTAAGGTCATATCAGCGCCAGTAAAAAGGAAGAAAATGGGATAGTAAAAAGTTCTGGAACTACAATTAGAGCACCCAAGAAAAAGTAAGGCAAAGGGGATTTGTTTCAAATAGGAAACAGTAGATTCCAAGAGCCCACTATCAAAGTACTTAGTTTGAGATCACCTAAACGTCTCATTCAGACACAAACACAGGTCCCAACAAAGAGGGATACACTCAAATGTTTACAAAGCATAAATAATATGTAAACAAAACAATAAAGAGCATAACAGACAGATGATTTACAAGGGAAAAATATAATCTCCCAAAACTCGAACTATACATTTGACTGTTTCCCTCCCAGCCAGGTCCTGGACAAAACCAAGTAATCCCATCCCGAGACAAAGACAGAAAACAAGTTGGAAAACAGACATAGGGGGATAGAAGACGCAACGAGTACGTCCCTGCCCATTATGGGAAGTCGGGAACCCCACCCAGTGAATGGAGTTGGATGGATAGGACAGCAGATCTGATGGACACAATGAACGGCTTCAATCAACATCTCATTCACTTTAACTTGCACAATGCTTGCTTTGGTTTCGTGGTAGACAGTTCGTCTGACGCCCGAGTTGCCAGGGTTCGAATCCATATTTGTGGCGATGCAGAGTCATTGTAAAAGTCTCATTTACAGTCTCACTTGTGTTAATTGGAGTACGTTACTGAATTGTAACAACGTTGTTCGTGTCCATATAAATGTACTACCAGCTGCACGTTGAGCTCATTGTGGGTTTTATGATACATCAAGCTCGTGTAAAATTACATTTACATTTGACCGAAAAATGATACATAACGATAGAAGTCTACAAATCATATTGCAGGTTTATTTCAGTTCCAAAAGCCATCACAAACATTCATCCACTGTATCACATAAGTCTTTGGTCACCAAATAAAAGCATGAAGTTTGTTATGTGTACAGTGCAATATAAAAGGATAGAAACAGTTTTACTGATAAAACCCTCAAATGATAACAAACCAATATGTTGTTGCTGGTAAGTTGCTTAATTGCATTTGTTAAAAAGCATAAACTGTGAAGCAAAAGTGTTGAAAATCGTTTGAATAAAGTTTAATGCAAAAAAAATAATTCTTAAGCACTTTATGCCGTTCTAAGCTGTCGTTGCTGCATTTTTTTCATTATTAATTATTATTATTCTGATTAAGGATGAGGGGATAAAGAAAGAATGAAATTAAATGCACAGAGGTGTCATTTCTTGACAGTCACCTCTAAAGATTGCAACTCTTAAAATTATCATAAAAAGAATAGTGAAATTTTACATTAGGTATCTAGAAAATGCTGAACATAAAGCTACATTGGCCAATTAAGTTAGGGTTAGTAGAAAGACTTTTTATTCTGCCATATCTGATTCTTTCAGATAGTTCTACATAGCTGCCAACTTTTCAAAAATAAAATAAGGAACGCTCATTTGGCCCGGGATGAGGGGCGATGTGTGCCGAAGCCCCGCCCCCCCCCCCCCCCTTCGTCGAATCGCAACATATAAAAGTCAGCTTTTTTAATTACTATTACTAACACTAACAAGTTTGAGATGACAGAGGCTAGTCCAAATGTTGCTCAATTATCGGGTTTAGTACCAGCACATTTGAATCGTTAAAATGACACTTTCCACAATGATTGTTGTTTTGTTTTTAAGGGTTTTACGGCGCTTGCCACACATTTAGGTTATATCAGCGCCAGTAAAAAGGAAGAAAATTGGATAGTAAAAAGTTCTAGAATTACAGTTGAAGCATCCAAGAGAAAGTAAGACATAGGGGAACTGGGAACAAATAGGGATCAGATGTAGAGCGTATCACCAATGTACTTAGTTTGAGATCACCTATAAGTCTTATCCGGACACAAGAACAAAATCCAACAAAGAGGAACACACTCAAATGCTTACATTATACATTAAAAAATAACAAATATAGTAATAATACATAACAGAGAGATGATTTACAAGGAAAAAAATATCATCTCCCATAACAATAAATATGCATTTGACTGCTTCCCTCCCAGCTAGGACTCCGGCGAGGGCCAGGAAAAAAACAAGTAATCTCATTCCAAGACAAAGACTGAAAGCATGTTGGAAAACAGATATAAGGGGATAGAAGACACAGTGTGTACCTCCCTGCCCGCTATGGGAGCTTTCCACAATGAGATCAAAATTCAGAACGGACAATATAAAGAAAGAATTCAACTGCCTCAACTTTGATAAGGACCAATACACAAGAAGCACAATTGTAAAATTAATGAAATAACTTAAGATGGTTAGAAATGCATAACTACCAACCTGGTACATCACTTGAGAGGGCGTTTTGGGGTAAAAATTAGGTGAGTTCAGATAAAAAGTAGACGATTGCATATATGTTTTCTTTCATGCAACATAATGGTCTTTAAGTAGTATACTATAATAGTAGTTATAGTAAAATGCACCTCTAAATATTAGAGAATTCCTACTTCTTTACTTTGACAAGATAAACACACCTAAAAATGGAGTATACTTATTTTTCTTGAACCTAAACCGTTACAAAAGCTTGCTTGAAAAAAAAAATTAAAATCAGATGAAGATGTTTTTAAAGGGATTAAATTTATATATTTCATAAATTAATAAAGGGAAATAATCATTGTCATCTTTAATCAATATAAGCAATTGATTTTCTTATTGAATACCTTCCAATCAAAAAGGTGGATTTAATTTTATTCTTAATTAAAATAATATTTGTAACAAATAGTGAAAGTATCAATACTGTCTTAGAATATTCAAAGTATATCGAGGCTAACATCCATATCCTATGCAAATCTCCAATACATTATGAAAGGTTTGAGTAAAATACAGGCGTCATATAACGAATGGAACTTTTTTAATTGTTGAAAATCATTTATGATAGAGGCATAATTCAAATTAAAGAGCTACACAAATGGAGATTATGCTCTCACTGGACACCAATAATAATGATAATAATAATAACAACAATAGTAGTAGTAGTAATAGTAATAATAATGGATCAATAATAATAATTCATTAGGCTCACATGGCTTTTTTACCAAATTAGTCAAAAATTACAAAATACGGATTTTGAACTAAAAATAAGCACTTACGGACTCAGGAAGTCAAATACGGAACAAATCCGTTTTTAACAGAACGGTTGGCAGCTATGGTTCTACAAAGCATTTGTCTCTCAAGCTGAGCAAATGAATGTTCATATAATATAAAAAAGGATATTGCAATGATGAACAGATTGTACTATATAAAGATAAAACGTTTTTGTAAACCCCCAAAATATGTCAATAACACTATACAATACAATGAATGTAATACAAATCAAATTCATGATTGTCATTACACCGATTGAAACGCTCTTTCCCTTCTATATTTATTTCTTTCATTAAAAATCTTTGTCTTCACCAAACTAATTAGTGTACCTTCAGGGATTCCTTTTTGTGAAAATACCCTGTGGTGTTTTAAGAACAGAATAATTTCAGACTTTCTAGGTAATGATCCCCTTGAACCATGTGCTGAAACATCTTCGACAAAGTTTTTAAAATATGACTTGACTCTATCTGTATCCTCATCTGACCATGACATGTATCTCCGATTTTTGCTTGAATTCCTCTTGGGTTCAGTTTGTTTTGAAGAACACGTAAGCTGATTTGGCACTCCTGCTTCACCATCAAATATTTCTTCTTGATTTGCAGCTGTTACTATGGATGTTCCAAAATTTGCATTTGAGTCTCTATTCACTACAGAGTCATTTGTTTCAATGTTACAATTTCCTTCCCCAGTGACCGATGCTGAGTTATCAATTTGACCCAAAAAATGACCAACTTCTGTTATTTCTCGTATTGCAAGTGGACACTGATAAATGTTTTGATTGATTGATTCACTGTGTCCCATATGTCGATAGAAGACATCTCTCTCGTGTTGTGGGACATCAAGTAAGGCAAATAATGTCGAAGCTCGGTGCCTGAATTTATCAGCTATTAACAACTGGGGTTTCTCTAAATCCTTTACTAAGGAAGTGACATATTTGATGGCAATGTAACCACTTACATGATCTTTGGATATTCCTGTATTTGGAAAAAGAAATGGGTTGTCTGAAATATCAACAGCTTTACGCTCCTGTGCAAGTTTCCTTAAAGGCTGAATTGTGTCATTGGGTATCAACACAGGGACCAACATCTTGCTTCCCTTTCCAGACTGATAGGCCAGCTTATACTTCTCAAGTAACGCTTTTTCCAGAGGATCAGTGACATGTTGTACAAGCTGGGGATCAACCCATACACCTGAATCTGCATCATTCCAGTCTTTTAACAACATCCTTGCGGGTTCTCCGCCTCTCCTCGCATTAAACATTGTAAGCCTAGCTACGATGACATTGCGAAGCCTAACAAACATATGTGAATCAAATAATTGATAATCATCCTCACAAATACGGACCATCTCTTCAGTAATAAATTGCCGTAGCTTCTTTATATCATTCTCTAATGGCATCTCTTTGGGTTTTCTCAAATTTGTTCTCTTTGCTTCACATTGAACTCTGGCTGTAAAAAAAATACTATCCCAATTATAATCCAGGACAGCTTTGAACAAATCTATCTCTGCGGATTCTTCCATTTTGTTTTGCATTATATATTCCCCTTTTAAGAAATTAATTAACTTTTTCAATATAAATCCAATTGAAAGCTTCAAGCCTGCTTTCAATGTCCCATCCTCTTTCAAAGTCATTTCAGAAATGGTTTGCGATATTTCATTAAAGTTACAACGCTTCACCACGTCCTCTCCAGAGAAAGAAGGTTGATTTGTTCTCTTCCTAGTTTTTAAAATCAAATTTCCTAAGATGCGTAAATCACTCATTATAACTTTTCTCTCCTTCTTTGAACTTTTACTCCACAATTTTGTTCCTAACAATACTATAGCTTTGTCTGATCGACACAAATTTCCCACTTCATCATTCCGAAATTTGTCAAGAATATTCTCCTTTATTTCTTTACTTGCATTGGGAGCCACGGGATAAAATTTTACAACCCCAGTACACAGAGCATGCTCAGTACTACATTTCTTTTTGTGTTCATAAACCCTTCGTCCAGAGTAAAACCCCTTACAGCCAGCACACATAACAACTTCATGTGACCCTTGTGCTCTCTCACGCATAACTATTGAATTGTTTCTAGTGTTTGAATAAAAAATGCCCTTTTTCTTGAGATACTCCATTGTTCTATCCCTTTCCTTTACAGGCTGTTTCATGGCCTCTGTAACTTCTGTCTCATCTTTGTGTTTCCTCATCAAATGCCTTGAGAGTTTTGTTTGCAACTGTCCACAGTATGGACAGGGTCTCCTTGGCTTTTTGTATTTCTCTGGAAAAAAAAGAAGAAAATAAAGCACATCATGCTATGAACTATGAAAATAAATCAATAGACAGATCGTATGCACATCAGCTACATGACAGCGATAGAGAGGAATAGCATTCCAAATATTTAAGGCCTGGACAAGTAACTGTCATAATTCCTTCTTGTTATATACTTTTCTACCATCTATTCCTTTGGAAGAGGTATGTTAGATTTGTGGAGACCTCTGCCACATAACAAATCCAGTGAAAAGACGCCATATTTTTGTTTTGAAATAGAAATAAATAGATCAATCCACCCACTTCACTGGGTTCAGGGTTCCCTCTTCATTATAATCAAAATATGAACATAAATCGGAATAGTAACACATTGAAGTCTCATCTGAATACATAGATTGTCCTTTGTTGTTTCAGCGAATAATCAGACAGAATGTCAAAAGAATTTTAGGTTTTTCCCCAACCACCCCTTGGAGGTATCAGTATCAGCGGAATGGTAAGCGTCATGTTTTTTACGTTGAGCAACAAAATTTACTCCAAATGCTTCACTCGACCCAGGCGGAAAAGCAATCAAGAATAGATCCAAGTCCTATCCAAAGACTAACATTTCATTTAAGTTTATTGTAGGCCCTTGGCCAATCGACAAAATTCAATTCACATAAATTATTTACAACAATCAGAAATTAATTAAATCAATAATAGTAATAGAATGCAATGAAGGCAATATCATAATAATAATAATAATAATAATAATAACAATAATAATAATAATAATAATAATAATAATAATAATAATAATAATAATAATAATAATAATAATAATAATAACAGTAGCGGCAATAAGTAACAATTAATATAGTAACAAAAGTAATAATAGACTATAGTTCATAGTCATAACAATGACTTTCTTTGTCATTGAGGGAGTGAGAAAACATCACCGGCTGGCAGAACAAACAGCCGACATCAATCAAACGTCCTCCAGACCGGTTGAGCATCGGCTTCATTAATTCCTTAAAGACTTCCCCCCAACTGCCTGAACGATGCTGATGCCCAGACAACTTAATCCTGATTTATATTTTGTGGGAATGAAATATGACATGTATATGCCGGAAATATTTCAATAACAAACACACTGTTCAGATAGAAAATATTTGAGTCTTGCCTTTGTTAATTGACACAGGTAAGTTAGGAAAATAAATGCTAGTAAAAACGATCAGCAAGTTCGTGAACACTGCTTCTCAACTCGAACATATGTTTTCATCAAATCTACACACATCATGTTGTGAGCTGAATTTTAATGATCTCATTTGTCATTGAAAGGAAACCCAAGAATTTTAGAATAAAGAAAAATATTGAACCTGGAAGTCAAAAGGGTTTGTAGCACAGCAGACATTATCAAAGTATAATTTTAGTACCGACAAATTAAAAAGAAAATGTGCTTTTCTTTAAATGCTCCCAATCATCATATACTGTTTAGGTTGCAAGATTAATAAAAATGTTATCTACTCTGATTCTCGTTAAGTTTCCAGCTGGTCTGTGAAAAAAAGCCTTAAGCATCATAGAAATACAAAGAAACAATTTTAATATATAGATGGGTTGTAACAAAAAAACCATTTTAACACTTACAATACAAGCAATTTAAGTCTATTACAGACAAAAAAACCCCCAATAAAATAAACATGAACATTTTTATGGCTGGTTTCACTGATATCACTCACACATTGGGGTTTCAGATTCTAAGATGTCCACCCTATCAAATTTGGATTTGTGCTTGTTATGTAAATGGTAGCGTATTTTCCGACGCAGCACTGCCAAAACAGAAAAAAATGCAATAACACAAATGCAGCACCATGGAGGGGGTGGAAGTTTTCTTTTAAAAGGAATGGGTAAATTAAAATTGATCCCACAAATATCAAAGGAGAAGAATGACAAAAAATGACTCACCATTGCACGTAACACGTTGGTTTGCAAGTGTATAGCATTCGGGTTGAACCTGGGTCCCAGACTGGCAACGAGGTTCAGTCTGTGATAGTTGTGGATGAGGCTCTGACTGAGTTGGGGAATGAGCACTAGGTTCCAAAGACAATGATGTACTCAGCATTGGGTACCTCACAGAGTACGTAGAGGAATCAGACTCGGAGTCATCAACAAAATCGGGACCCTGTATATTTTGTGGAAAAGATGACAGATCAATCAATTTATTCATGTTGACAATAAACATGAAGAGCCATTGTTTAATAATCCAACTAAACAATTAGCTGGTTAATAATGCAAGTATAATAAAAAAGAGTTGAGAAAGGCAGACATATTGTCTAAGTATTTAATATGTTCAACTGTGCTTGGATAAATATAGATACACCAACCAGGGTTTCAGTAAACCGTTTTTAACCAACTCTTTAAATCCTACACCAGGACCAACAACTACAAAACAATTTTTTATATCACTACGATTCTGGACATATAAACGGTTGTCATTGCAACAATATGAACTTCCTAACCTTGCAACTGCAATATAGTTAACAAAAAAAGTTGATAAACATTACGATGCAAGAGAATTTGGACAAAATGCGAGATCAAAAGTATAATCCCAACAGAAGCTATTTTAATTTTTCCCGGAAACGCATCATTTTCACATTTTGTCAAATAAAAAACAAACGACTTCAAATGTGAATGGCTCATCAATGAATATCACTTCAAAATATAACGAGGAAGGTTTAAAATAGTGTTATTGTTGGCGAAGTCCACTGCAAAGAAAAATTTTTAACAACAAAAAACTAGGAGATCTCACTGGTGTAAAACAGTGTTGTCCTTGTCCTGAAATATTGTATTGCGCCTAACAGACTGCAGGTCTCATCTTTTGTGGCAAATGTGTTTTGTCCACCACAAAATATGGTGATGTGAAGCATTTTGAGCATGGTGCCAACTGTGGATAAACGCTATACAAATGTTATGATTTTATTTTAATGTACATACTTACCACAAATGAATCATGTGATATGGAACTTTGTTCTGCATCACTTTCAGGCTCTGAGTTGGAGTCTATATAGAAAATAAAAAAAAAAAAAAAAAAGCTGAAGACTATCATGTGCAAGTTTTTCTCTAAACTCTTAAACAAAAAATCATGCCATCTTGTGCTGTAAAAGGATTTTTTTTTAATTATTTACCTTATGACTATTGTCCTTTGGAAAAAAAGAAAATTAAGTCCGAAACCTTCTGGCTATTTTCTTTTAAATTTCAAGAACGTCAGAGTTGGCAAGGGAGGACGGAAATATAATTCCAGAAACCAATCTGTCTATAATCATATCCATATGATAGTTTTTCGTTCAAGATTCAGGTACAGTCCACTTAGGATAATCGCAATACCTTGGGATCATCGAAAATGTTGGGATTAACCGAAATTCAGTTTCCTGTCCACTATTTCAACATTTTACACATTTATTGTCAACTCAAACCAGTAAATAATATTCTTAGTCCACCACATACAGAGCAATTTGATTGAAACAAAAACCATATGGCAGCCCCGTGTAGATTTGTCAACCAAAAGCAGCTATGAAGCAAGCCGATATCTTATTCAGATTGGAAGAAGTTTCAATCTTTTTTCTCAACAATTCAACATTTGTCAGAGTTAAAGAGATTAGCCTTAATGAGAGACAATAAGCTCTCACCAAACTCGTTGGTCACAATGCACAGTTGTTAATCCTAAAACAAAGGATATCGCTCAGTCTCTCTTTATAACTGTCATTTATAACCTGTTGTCAAGATTATGACCAGCCCCACCCCTCTTCTGTTTAATGGCCACCGATGACGTCACAAACCCATACTGCAGAGCCCCGCCCTCTTTCGACTCTAACAGAGTGGTGACACACTACTGTAGCATTAAATCCTGCTCACTCTCGATTCTTCAACCTGTCACGATTTCATCCATGATGAAATTTAATCATGATATACTGTTTGATTTCTTGAATTTACCACTTTTTAAAAAACGAAGTTTGTTGCAATTAACCAGTGACTTTTATATAGAATTATTTCCATTGCTTAGGAAATATTGTGATTAACCGAAAGTTGCGATTAAACGAGTTGCAATTATCCGGAGTGGACTGTAATAGTATTACACATCATGACTCAAAAAAAAAAAAAAAAGCAAACTATGTGTACCTAAATGTTATTCATTTCCTCATCAAATTACATTCTTACCATTAACATCATAGATCACATCAAAAGGGTTTCTGGATTGACAGCAAGACATTTTTCAGGATTTTTAAAGCTCAAATCTCTCTGATCTGAAGTTACAAAAGAAATAGCATATTCTCAACATTAAACTATGATTTTGTGATATGGCATACTGTATGCATAAAGCAAGATGCAAAGACAGGTTTAAGTTTAAATTATTTTATATTCTTTTCAAAAATCCATTCTAGTTTTGCCAAAATAAAATAAACACGAGAAGTGTTGAGTTGGATAGCGCTAAAACTAAAAGTAGTAGTGGTAGTAGTAGTAGTAGTAGTAGTAAACGACAGATCTTACTCACTAGTGTGAATCTACAGTCTACAGAAGTTCCCGAATTATCTGACTCCACTTCCAAATGACTGACTGACAAGTGACAATCATCAATCGGTGTGTGTGTGTGATTAGGTACTTTGGTAAACGTCCATTTGGCCCTCCAGCAGGGAGCCGATAAATGGCCTAGTGGCTGTGACCCGATTTTTTGGACTTTTGAGTGATGGGTCTCAGAAAAAGTTCCATAGATTTTTTGTTTATGGATGGATTTTAATGATTTATGTCTTATTTTCTTCAGGAGAAATTACTCTATCGTTTGGTGTAGTTTATTTTAAAATCAATGACAATTTAGTATAACTTTTGATTATGGATAAAATAGGGTATAATTTAGCTTTGGATAATTAAAAGATTAGAACTTGGTAAATCAAAATTTCATGCTGGCACGTTTATTTAACATCTTAACTTTTTTATAAAATTAAATTCAGGGCAAAGTTGTATACCGCATCCATGAAATTCGTTCCAGTAAAATCCTTACTCAAATCTTAGCGGTCATTTTAGACCAGTTTTGAAATCCAAATGGCGGTTACTACCGGAAATGCAACAATTTTCAGGTCACAAAGTCCGTCAGTAAATAACAAAGGGAAATAGAAGACCATTTGTCAGCCTTTAAACTAACACAACTTTTTTTCTGCTTATCTTCTTCTTCTTCTTCTTCTTCTTCGTTCCCGTCACGTCACATGGTCAGTCCGGTCTGGTGAATGAAGCCCACAGTGGTCCTGAGGTCGTCCTCACTTCCGTACAGCTTCTTTGAGTATGGGGTTGGGTCAGGCCAGAAGTTCCTTCTCAACTTGTTGTACTTTGGACATTCCATTAGGACATGATGTCCATTTTCATTTTCAAGTCCGCAGTCACATTGTCCAGAGGCACCTGCTCTGGACATCCTCCACATATGTTCCTTTAACTGGTTGTGTCCAGTTCTCAGTCTGAAGATGATGA
>NC_088361.1:91032184-91059684 GCF_034508935.2 Berghia stephanieae | reverse complement strand
TGGCAATTTATCATAATAATGCGTTTTTAGCACTTTTATTTTCCACTTTTACATGATATTCCTCATTCTGTGTTTCCTCTGTCATATGACGATGTTTGGACCCATTGTACGGCATCTCCTTTGGATTTCTATAATTCTAGTCGCCTAATTTTGTTCGCATTAAATTTTACATGACAAGACTGATAACACTTTAAATGATTTTGTTTTTTAAGTTTCAAATAATCTCATTTCTTTCCGATGATTTTTAAATACTAGATAAATCAAACTTATTTTCGTCACAACCCTAATAATATTGAGATGTATTAAATTATATAAAAAAGAAGTTTCATATCCTTGCTCTTTGTTATCTCTCTAATCGGTCGGTGTCATCTAGTTGACATACTTAACATGTGTCCCAGTCCCTGCGAGCATAAATTTTGCCATTGTAATTAATTGTATCTGAAAACATGCAAACACATTCCTTTATTAGTCACATGCAATATTCTTTCATCTCTCTCTCTCTCTCTCTCTCTCTCTCTCTCTCTCTCTCTCTCTCTCTCTCTCTCTCTCTCTTTCTTTCTTTCTTTCATCATCATTCAAATATGAATTATGCACATTTGAAATGGGATGCTCAAGTATTATTATCCTGATTTAACGCTACACTAACTCCTGAATGGTTCACTAATTAGACACAAAAGCTCTATTTCATACAAATCAAGCCATCAATTTTAGCCGTGCTTTAGACAAATACTGATAGTCAATGGGTACTGTTAGTCAAACACTCAATCATACCGGAATGAGCAGGCAACCTGTGTGCAGTGCGTTACACAGTACAGAGAGAACATGCTTCCATTGTCAACATGCTGTAAATAACGTAACGTAAATGCTTCACACAATACTGCATCATAATTATTGATGAAGATGATTATAATTATGAAAGTGATGATGATGATGATGATGATGATGATGATGATGATGATGA
Organism: Berghia stephanieae; assembly: GCF_034508935.2. Classification (NCBI taxonomy): domain Eukaryota; kingdom Metazoa; phylum Mollusca; class Gastropoda; order Nudibranchia; family Aeolidiidae; genus Berghia; species Berghia stephanieae. The sequence goes on along the minus strand of NC_088361.1, from coordinate 91,058,723 downwards.
TGATGATGATGATGATGATGATGATGATGATGATGATGCTAGTAATGATAAGCATTGTATTATAATTTTAGTGGTATGCCGACTCTTTACTGTCATCAAGTTTTTGTTTAATCAAGTTTGACGGAAATAGGTTAAAACACAAGTAAAGTGATTACCGCAGTATTTTAGGGGGGAAAAATAGGGGGAATAGGGGGAGGGGAGAAGGAGCCCTGTCTGTGTCAACACCGATTGCCGGCATTTGTCGAGCTTGTGTTCTGCGAGTCTATTTGTTGTTGTTGATGATGACGACGATGATGATGATGATGATGATGATGATGATGATGATGATGATGATGATGATGCTGATGATGGTGATGATGATACTGATGATAATGTTAGTAATGATAAGCATTCTAATTATAATTTTAGTGTTCTGCGAGTCTGTCTATTCATCGGCCCTTTGTATTAGAGCAATTGATTATACTAATTAAATCAGATTCACAAAAATCTCATATTATTTAATTTTGCATGCTAGGCATCCTTCAAAACAAGCGAAATTGAATGAGATTGACGACTAAACAATTTGGATAGTTTGTTGATCGAAAGTTGAGAGGAAGGAAAACATCCGATTCGACGCTACAAATAGGCACCAATTGGAATCCAAGCATGACGTAAAACAACATTGGGTTGCCTTGTCTTAAATGTTTATACGTTCTTAACAATTTAGACGTAAATACTGTATCTCTTTTGGCTTTATTAGATCTATCAGCTGCGTTTGATACAATTGACCACTCAATATTGATCAAACGTTTGAATATAACATTTGGTATCAGAGGAACAGTGAGTGAATGGTTTAAGTCATATGTAGAATGCAAGAAACAAGTTATGTAGATTAATATCGATAGATCAAATAAATTCTGCCTTTGGAATGGTGTTCCACAAGGGTCACTCCTGGGTCCTGTTATTTTAAACCATGTATACTCAGCCTCTTTCTGTAATTTTTTAAGAAATGAAATTTCCTATCACTTTTATGCTGACGATTCACAGCTATGCAAATTGTTCCTTCGTTAATGGTACACTAACTGCCTATTCTGTATGAGCTGCACTGGCTGCCTGCCAAGGAAAGAATCATTTTAAGATTTCTCTGGTTTTTTAAAGCCGAAATGATGAAGCACCTCACCTGACTATATTAAAAGCATGTTAGAAATATATGTACCAAATAGTAATTTACGATCCTCGACTGACAAAACGAAGCTTACTCTTAGAAATAATTATAATTATAAATTTTATGGCGGCCGTTCCTTTACCCACACTGGGCCCCTTGTGTGGAATGCACTGCCCAGGAGGATAAAACAGAAGCGAAATCCATTGATAGTTATTATTATTCATAATCATTGTTAAAGCACTACCTTTTTACCGTTACATTTTTATGATATTGAGAGGATATTACATACACTGTTGCTATTGATATCATTGTGGTATACATTTTTTTATATGCAACTTTTATATATTTATTTGTAACATGCATTGAACAAAACACAATGATGAAAATCCGCGATACAAATGCCATGTATCATTCTTCTTCTTCTTCTTCTTCTTCTTCTTCTTCTTCTTCTTCTTCTTCTTCTTCTTCTTCTTCTTCTTCTTCTTCTTCTTCTTCTTCTTCTTCTCCTTCTTCTTCTTCTTCTTCTTCTTCTTCTTCTTCTTCTTCTTCTTCTTCTTCTTCTTCTTCTTCTTCTTCTTCTTCTTCTTCTTCTTCTTCTTCTTCTCTTCTTCTTCTTCTTCTTCTTCTTCTTCTTCTTCTTCTTCTTCTTCTTCTTCTTCTTCTTCTTCTTCTTCTTCTTCTTCTTCTTCTTCTTCTTCTTCTTCTTCTTCTTCTTCTTCTTCTCTTCTTCTTCTTCTTCTTCTTCTTCTTCTTCTTCTTCTTATTATTATTATTATTATTACTTATTATTATTATTATTATTATTATTATTATTATTATTATTATTATTATTATTATTATATATTATTATTATTATCATTATTATTATTATTATTATTATTATTATTATTATTATTATTATTATTATTACGCAATAGAAATGAACGAACTTGTTGTCGTCTATTTCAATATTTTCCAATCTTAAAATGCTTGTATCTCAACTAATATTAATCTCTCAGAATGGTTCTATAGCATAAATTATAGGACTTTTCATGTTCTATAACATATGCAATTTTCATCCTTTCAACCAAAATGTGCACAGTTACAAGAGTGTTTTGGATCAAATTACCGCGACTATAACTTATGTGCAAAATAGATATGCATCGAGTTCTGAACCATAGAGAAGGGAGACAATTCTTTAAATGTATGAATTAAACATATAACATGCCGTTATCTCTCTTCCACTGTCACTCGTTTTATGAACAGCTAAATGATGACTGAACAATAAATTTAACATTTTGTTCCAGTTCGTCTTTCATTTGTCATGAGTTCTTTATAATGAACATGAAAAGTAGTCCTTCAGAGCTATTAAATCCATGGAGCTGGAGTTTTATCCGGGGACAATAGCCTAAAATGGACAAAAGCAATTACTTACTACCCTTTTGATAGGACGATTGTCGCAAAGTACTTTCCACCAGACCTTACAAACTCAGCCACCCAATCACTGTCCTCGTCATCACCCGGTACTGATCATTGTCCCTTGGCGTGTGAAGTGAATAGTCTACAAATTGGACTATCCGGACCCCCATTAACGTGAATAATTACATTCTGTAATATCACATTTTGATAATACTCTGAATCTCTTGTCTAATCTTTCGCTAAATGACTGCATCAATGCAATTATTGTATGCTGATGAAATAACTCGGAATTCCAGATTGTCACGAAGATTCCTTAGGCTTAATGTTAATCTCAAGATACGCATTGAATTTTTAATAAATAAACAAACAAATTCATCTTTAAGAGCGAAATTTGTGATATCTATGTGTGCTTTCAATGGAAAAGAAAAAAAACCCATCAAATTCATCTTAAGGGGTGAAATGTGTGATATGTATGGGAGATTTAAATGGAAAAGAAAGAAACAATCAAATTCATATTTATGGGCAAAATTTGTGATATCTATGGGTGCTTTAAATGAAAAAAACCCCAAACAATCAAAAACATCTTTAGGGGCGAAATTTGTGATATCAATGGGTGCTTTAAATGGGAATGAAAGAAAGAATCAAATTCATCTTTAGAAGCAAAATTAAATTTGTGATATCTACGGGAGCTTTAAATGAGAAAGAAAGAAGCAATCAAATTAATATTTATTGGTAAACTTTGTCTTTGATAATCTGTATTTATTTGCAACTCTGATAACCCAAATTGTTATGGGCGCATTGTTGTAATGAAAAGTACTCTTTAAAAAAGCAATATTTTATCCATATCAAACGTTGTTAAACCAAGCCCATAATGTCGTTCGGCTATCAGACCTGCAAATCTGATTCTTGTAAGTTGAGGCGCAATACCTACCCCGTAATACGCATTCGTTTATATATAAAAAGTAGTCCTTCATGGCCATTTGGCCCATGGAGCCGGAGTTTATCGTACTACAATTTGGATAGGACGTTAGTCTATCGTAAAGTATTTTCCGCGAAATCTAAAAGATCCAGCAAGATCCAATCACTAGTGAATGGACAGGGAGGTCAGAAGAAAAAAATCCCGACTCACCCGGGATCGATCTCGCTCCCTGTTTTTGGAGTCGAGGCTTTAACCCATCTTCCTTTATAACACTGATTAATACTACCGTTATCTATTTCTTCCACCCTCTCCCCCACCAGATTTGGCCGTAAGGTTGTTCTTATATGTGTCTTTATGACCATGAGTGTTGGTCTCATTGCCAGCGGGATATTTAGGTCGCTTGAGCGTAAGTATTCTTATTCTTATTCTTCATTATAAAGTTAGTAGCCCCCTTTTTATGGAGGATCACTCTTACTTTGAAAGGCGTATCATCGTAAAGAAAAAAAAAGAACAAAAACATATTCAAAAAAAAAAAAAAAAAAGAGAGAAACAAAAACAAAAACAATAAAACAAACAAACAAAATCCCACAAAATAAACAAACAAAGAAACAAAAGAAACAAAACATGACACTTTCATTTTCACTGACTTTCCTAATCAGACACCGCATAAATGGAAACAATTCTCCTATTTGTGATATGTTTCAAAACTGTATTTTATTTTAGTTGACTCTGATCTCAAAACAGTAATATCAAAGGAAAAGTGACCAGATAAAAATCAGATTTTAGTCTTTTCCATTACTAAGAGCTATGTCGTATAAGCTGCCATGCTGTGAGAAGACATAGCTATTTTTGATAATTTTGGCCAATTTTCAAATATTGATCGATTAATGAAATGGCCCTCATTTATTACGAGTCACATTTTGTTGTAAACTCTCAAACCCAAGAAAACCTAACGAGGGTCATTTTAATCGATCGATAATTTATTGAATCTCCAAGAAACTGATAAAATAAACTTATTAAACCTATGAAATTATCGGTTCAATTTATTTTTGATTTCTATATATTTTTGGAACCATTTTTCAGAGACCAGTGTCAATTCGTCTTTTGCTATCGTCTTCTCTATGATTGCCATGGCAGGGGCTAGCGGATGCTTCAGTCTTGTCTTTGCCTACACTCCAGAATTATTTCCAACGAATATCAGGTTAGTGGCAGTAATATATACATATCAATATTCCATTTTTATGTATGTTGGCAGGGACTAGTGGATACTTTAGCCTCGTCTTTGCCAACACTCCAGAATTATTTATAAATGTCGCGGACTTGAAATGAACATTGTAAAATTGACACCCAAAGGCTATATATATAATATACCATACTATTATCATTCCTGACATTGAAAAAAATAATTAATATATATATATATAGGCATTTATGAAACAAATTTTAAATGTTCATCATGTGCAATGTGCTTTAATAGGCTTTGTCAATTCCCCCAGTACTGCATAGTATGGGGACATACTTCATTTACAAATAGAATAACTGGTTATAGCAAGAAAATCACTCACATCTGAGTCGAGTAGAGTAACGTATTTAAAGTACCCTACCCAAGGACACAACGCTGGGATTAAAATTATATACGATCACTGTCACCAATCCGATCATTGTCCAAAGCAGGATTCCAACTAGAATATCGTAATCATTTGATGCCTTCGTCTAGGCATTTATGAAGGAAAAATGTATATATAATTCATCAAACAAATGCTTGACGTCAACAGGAACCATTATTGTTGTCCAAAATGAGCGAATGTGGGTTATTGCTATGTACAAGAGAAAAAGAAAACGGAAGTTCTCGAACCCGGTACCTTCTGAATCATAGTGCAATTCCTTACACGGTAACCTCTTTTAAAGTTTGAGGCCATGAGATCATCTCTACTCGTTATTGCTTCAGTCTGAGAATTTTTTTTTTAAAACCTAAAGATTTATAAAGAACAATATCCACTGAGTGCGCGCAAAGCGCTTTACGAAGTGTCCAAAACCAAAGGCAACAGTTAAAATGTAAGACGAGACATGCCGACTGTTAGGCAGATACAACGCTATTTACGGCTATGTACTCATTTTACACTTAAGCACGGTGTAAGAATGTGTAGGTAAAGAGCCTTTTTCAAGAACTCAACTATGCGCTTTTGAGAGCGGGATTCAAACCCCGGACCCTCCGATACGAAGGGATACCAAGTGTCATACCACTGGATCACATAGCTGCACATAGTTTAAAGAAGTCTAATGAATGCACTGTCATATTTATGTAGATATTTGTTTTGTTTGTTTTTCATTGACAGAAACCAAGCCGTCGGCATTAACTCTTTGATTTCCCGTATTGGAGGAATGCTGGCTCCGTTTACTGGAATATTAGTAAGTAAAAAATTGCAACACAAAGCTCTAAAAAAGTGTGTATGAAACAGTGTCAGATAAAGCAAGAAAGAAAGGTTCAAGAGAAAAAAAAGCCATCCTATTATTCTTTTATCTTACTTTTCAGATCTTTATCTTACATCAGTGCCTGCACCCTAATTAGTCACTTTGATGTTTTCAAAAATTGCGATTTCATTAAGAAAAAAGGAACCCCTACAAATGTGACCTTAAACCGGTATTATGGCTATGTGACCGTAGGTGAAAATAAAAACAGAATGAGATTCCTAAGATCTGAAGAAACGTGCTTGACACCGTCAATACAAAGAAGAGTAAAGACAAAAATAACAAAACAACCCAAATACCACCCCGCCTTCTCTAGTCCGCTTTTTTGTCTTGCAGTTTTTCATACACACTTTTTCAGATCACCATTTTACACCAATGCCTACTCTATAAAAATCTAGTTTTCAATCTTTCAGAAGTATTCTCATTATTTATAACAAGTAAGATTTTGAGAACTTATGTCACTCACTCACTTAATCCTTTATCCAGCGTTGGATGCTTGAGGAAATATCAAGAAATTGCCAATGCACTCTCTCTCTCTCTCTCTCTCTCTCTCTCCCTCTCTCTCTCTCTCTCTCTCTCTCTCTCTCTCTCTCTTTTGCTGCATGGGTTTCAGTCTAGAGGTTGATGCCTCCTGGGCTTTCATTTCTCCGTATACAATTCTTCTCCAGGCTGTTTTAAGTCTGCCTCGGTTCCTTTTTTTTATTTGGTTGGGGTGGGGGGGGGGGGGGGGGGGGAGTCCAGCGTAACGCTGTTCTAGATCTAGTCAGCTGACACCTTTCAGACATGTCCAAGCCATCTCCAACATCTGGCTCCAATGGTGTTTGAATTTGAGCCCATCCCGGTTTTCGTTAAAAGATCCTTATCTATAATATCATTGGCCCAGAAGATTCTTTGGTATTTTACTAGACATTTATTGGTCTGAACAATTCTATTTTCTGATCAGATGGCTACCACCATTCTGGTCTTGTCAGTAGTACACATGGACCTAAATCGTAAATATGTTATTGACATAATGCCAGATTGACGCGATGGGACACATATTATCCCAAAAGCCGGACAATATGGATGACACTGATGATAATAACAACAAAACCCCGGTGAACCGGTGGTCTAGGCGTGAATATAAAAACGTGTCCACAAAATGTCAAAATGAGATTCCTAGGATCTGAAGAAATGTGTTAGAAACCGTTCAGACAATGCAGAGTAGAGAAGAAAAACCAAAAACATCCGAAAAACTAGCCCGCCTTCTCTATTCTGCTTTTTTGTCTGCCAGATTGACGCGATGTGACACATATTATCCCAAAAGCCGGACAATATGTATGACACTGATGATAATAACATGACAATATCGAATCCGTGTTCTATATTTTCAGAGTGAACGGGCGAAGTGGGGACCGGGAGTGCTCATTGGTTGCTTGGCGTCCCTTGTTTCCATGTTGCTGAGGTTTCTTCCAGAAACCAATGGAAGAGAACTACCCCAAACTTTGGACGAGCTTCAGAAATGGTTCAAGAAAGAGAAAGATAATGAAAAGAATGCTATGAGAGGTGATGCCGTAACGGAGTCAAATGCCTTACTTTAGGATGGAATCATTGGTTGAAAAAGAGACATAGAGAGATAAAAAAAGATAAGGAAAAATAGAGAGAGACTAAATAGAAAGAACTATGGGCAGATAATAGAATAAAAAGAGCGAGAACGAAACGAAGAAAGTGAGAGCAGAGGAGAGAGAGAGAGAGAGAGAGAGAGAGAGAGAGGGAGAGAGAAAGAGAGATAGAGAGATAGAGAGAGAGAGAGAGAGAGAGAGAGAGAAGGGTTGTAAAATGTTATATGCAAATAGAGACGGACAGAAGAAAAGTTAAGGGAATGTTTGTGCATGTGGGTATGAGAGAGAGAAAGAAAGAAAGAAAGAAAGAGAGAGAGAGAGAGAGAGAGAGAGAGAGAGAGAGAGAGAGAGGGGGGGGGGGGGAGAAAGAGTGAGAGAGACAGAGAGAGAGAGAGAGAAAGAGAAAAGAGACATACCCACTCACAGAGAGAGAAAGAGAGCGATAGATAGATGGATATATATATATATATATATATATATATATATATATATATACATAGAGAGAGAGAGAGAGAGAGAGAGAGAGAGAGAGAGAGAGAGAGATAGATAGAGAGAGGATGGGAGATGGATATGATAATAATATGATATTTCAGATTGATAATCCTAGGATTAAGTTGGCCGAAGCAGATGATATAGTATTATGAAAAACGGGTGTGTATATTACAAGATATTACAAGTCGAAAGATATACCTACTTATTGACGGTGATTATACTGAATATTTATTTTTCTCACTTTCTCTATGGTTGATTTTGTATGTTGTGTATACTACACAGTATTCACATTTATAACTCTGTATACTTTATATCAATACTCCAATTAGTATTACAATAATGGATAAATACAGAGATAAGATACATTTTCACGTTTACCTTTTTCTCTCCTCTTCATTTAATTATATTTCATGTTAACCAGATTAATATGTGGCATATCGAGCTAAAATTGTGTTTTGTCCAGATGACTTAAAGAACGTGTCATTTTGCCTCATAGAGCAATGCCCTGAGTCTTTTGAAACTTCTAAATTTTTTCTGGTGACTGGGTTATTCCAGTCTTACCTTGGAATAGACCCTAGAGAAAATTTTCCCCTATGGGATAAATAAAGGGAATTTTATTTAATTAATTAATTTATTTTTTTTATTTAACTTGTCCAATAAATATCTTACACAAGTGTTAACTCGTTATATATACCGCTGGCGACTTAGCAGGTTTTTAAAATCACCTCTTCAGTTGCTCGGCTTTGTTATAAAAACAAAAAGGAAACTTTAAAAAATGATTTACCTAGCTTCTATTCACTCATTCATAACATGTTGTTTGATATTATCTACATTATCTATTTATACACACACACACACACACACACACATATATATATATATATATATATATATATATATATATATATATATATATATATATATATATATATATATATATATTATATCATGTCAAAAAATGAAATGCTTTTCTGGTAAAATACCTATTATCATCACTGTCAAAAGACAATACCTTGTCTAACCCCAGTCAAAACAGTTTTCAATCTCAAGTTATTTATACTATGACAGATGAGAACCAATTATATTTTTTATTGATAGGACGTGAAGAATCAACTCAAATGCCATATGGTGATGCGAATTGACGGCTTATCTATTATTTTTCTTTTGACTTATCTCGTAATGTTAAATAAATATCAAACAAACGGCTGATAATCCACTTCTTAAACATAAACAAGAATGTTTTATTTGATCATATGACAATTATCATCTATAGGTGTAAACTTAGAATGTAACTTTTTTAAAAACCAGGATATCGTCCACTTTCCAAGCGGGTTGCAATGAATCACTTAAATGATATTAATATAATTTATCTCATAGTATTTAATATTCATTTTTAATTTTATCCAGCCTTATGAATTTTACTCTTAAGATATAATAGCCAATTTCTAATAATAACCTAGACTGCGTTACCTCTACACAATATTATGTTTATTGGAAAAATAGAATATCAAATGAGAAATGGTAGCTTTTGTTCATCCCAATGTAAAACGTTTTGAGATGAAGAGTCACAATTTAGATAAGCATTTGTGACCGACCGTTTCAAAAGGGTATTTTATTGGTATGATTGATATTCTCGAAGTCTAATAATTTGTTGTACAAATTATGAGTAACTTAGATTAAGTTTATGTTTTAATGTTGAGAATGGATATAGTTTCTGAAAGTGACAAACTAGTATCTCAATCTCACTGAGAGGTTAATAAGGTCTGAAAAAGTGTATATATTAACAGTGCAAGACAAAAGAACAAACTTGAGCTTTCATGTAGCGCAATATCTACTAAATGTGCTCAATGCGCTTTACAGGGAATCCCTGATCAACAGAAACACGTAACATGTAGAACGAGACATGATGCCTGTTAGGTGATATTACAAAATTTATTTCCGACAGAAACAATGATGTTAACGGCCAGGTACTCATTCTAGACCTGAATACGGTGATAGAATGTGAGTAAAGAGCCTTATCCAAGGACCCAACTATGCACCGACTGAATTTCGAACCCAGGACCTTACGATCATACCACCAGACCATATAGCCTCATAAAATAAAAGATATAAAACAATCCACAAAATTAGCCTGCCTGTCCCCGACTGGCTGATTCATTTATGATGATTTTTTAAATTTTATCTTTCTTTCTTGCTTTGTCTGACACAGTTTTATATAGATAGAATGAAGATGAGGTCACTCGGGCCTTTGGTATTTTTTTTTCCAGTTTATGATTAATTCTCACTTGTATTATTCACAGTGTTTTGTGTGTTGGCCCGTGATACTTCCGGATGGCAATATTGTGAGCTTCTAAGCCATGCGCATACTATATATACAGTTTCAAATCTTTATCTTACAGCAGTGCCTGCTCCTTATTTTGTCACTTTAAAGTTAATATGTACTAAGCTGCGAGAATAATACTTTTCTACTGTCTGTTTGGATTTATAGTGATGGATGTATTAACTTTTTTTAATACTGTTTTTGTAATTGGCCGAAGGAGGGTCTTCAGCACGAAACGTTTAGTATTTGGTATCTTGTTCTTTTTTGTTGTTGTTGAGGCTGTTACTTATGAACATAGAGAGTATTATAATTATCGATGGTTAGATTAATGGTATGCAGACATAGTGTGAGGCTGCGTAGTTCAGCGGCATGGTCTTTGCTTCTTATTCTAAAAGTATCGAGTTAAACTATCCACCACAATGCGTGGCCTCAAGCAAGTCACCTAACTCGCCCTTGCTCAACTGATGCATGAATTATTCCAGTGTTTCCTTGGAATAAACCCTAAAGACACATTTCCACTTGGGGATGAATAAAGGGAATTTTATTTATTGTATTATTTATTTGTTTATGTATTCTCAGGGCACATCATGAATAAAAATCTTTTAATAATAACTTACATTGTGATGCTTATTTGAAAACAACTTCTGATTTGCCAGAGTTTTGTTGTGTCTCTTTTTCGACGCATACTTATTTGCAGATCAAATAACCTAAATGAATAGTTATGGGCGGATTGTTGTACTCTCAAACCAACGCAAATATTCTCCATTACAACAGTGCTAAAATAAGCCCATAATCGTGTCCATTTATCAGACTTTTCACGTAAGTCAAACCAGAAGTAATTGGATAGTTCAGGACGAGAATTAAGGCAATTCAATTCTATTCAGGATATTCGGGTTTGAGCCCCCCGCTGTCGGCATTATGTTGATCTATATTCTTATTTGGGCGACCCTCCCCTCTCGCGCTATTATTCACTTTGCGCTGCGGTCTACGCTTTAGTTATCTCGGTCTTTTACTGTGAGTCATTGGGGAAAAGCTCTTTAATCGCATTACTTACTTTTAGAAAGTTTTTTTATTAAGGTAAAAAAGTGACATTTAGATGAAAAATATATACTGTTTTGTTCTTGCTTTCATGGGTTAAACGTGCTTGAAACGCTTTCGGTTCAGCACCAGTTTAAAAAACGATGTTTGGGGAAAAGTGGATCCAAAGTTAAATTCACCAAAACCAAAATCAACAACAAATTAATAGAACATTTACAAGGAGCAATATCCACTAATCTTGCTCAAATCGCTTTACAAGATTCCTGGCCATGGGCAATATTTAACTTATAGAACAAGACGTGACGCCTTTTAGGCGATGTTATAGATATCCTAAAACCAATACGAATATTTCTCTCGCAACCAAAGACTCCTGCCAAGGCAAAAGCAAGGACAGAACCATTGTTTTTGTCTTGTTTTCAAGATTGTTACGGCGCTTGAGACACATTTAGGTCATTTCAGCGCCAGTTAAAAAAGGAAGAAAATGAGATAGTAAAAAGTTCTAGAATTACATTTAAAGCAACTAGAAAAGGTAAGACAAAGGGGAATTGGTTCAAATAGGAAACAGATGTTGATTCCAAGATGACATTATTAAAGTAATTATTTTGAGATCACCTACAAGTCTCATCAATACACAAGCACAGGTACCCACTAAGAGGAACACACCCAAATGTTTACAAATCATATATAATACGTTAACAAAACATAGTGCAGTACACAAAGGAGAGATGATTTACAAGGAAATAAAAATATATTCTCCCAAAACTAACTATACATTTGACTGTTTCCCTCTCAGCCAGGGTATCCGATCAGAACCAGGACAAGATCAAGAAATCTCATTCCAATATAAAGCCAGAAAGTATGTTGGAAAACAGATACAGTCGGATAGAAGACAGAGTGCGTGCCTCCCTGCCCACTATGGGAAGTCAGGAACCCCACTCAGTCTGCCTGGTGACTGTTTCTCTCTAGCCAAGGATTCAGGCCAGGAACAGGACAAACCAAGTGCGTAATCCCATTCCAAGACAAAGACAGAAAGCAACTCGGAAAACAGACAAAGGGGAAGACACAACAGGTGATATTTTGCCCATCATTGGAGGTCAGAAAACCACACCCAGAAGACAGAACCAAGTATTCTCATTCCAAGACAATCGCAGAAAGTCTCATCCAGACACAAGCACAGGTCCCCACTAAGAGGAATACACTCAAATGTTTACAAATCATATATAATGCATAAACAAAACATAATACAGTGCATAACAGAGAGATGATTTACAAGGAAAAAAATCATTTCCTAAAACTAACTATACTTTTGACTGTTTCCCTCCCAGCCAGAGTATCCGGCCAGGGCCAGGACAAAACCAAGTAACCTCATTCCAAGACAAAGACAGAAAGCAGGTTGGAAAACAGACATAGGGGGGTAGAAGACACAGTATGTACCTCCCTGCCCACTATGGGAGGTCAGGAACCCCACCCAGAGATTTATACATATAAGCACACGAGTAAAGTAAGACAAAGGCGAGTGGTTCAAATAGGGAACAGATGAAGATTTCAAGAGTAGACCAGCAAGGTACTTAGTTTGAGAACACCTAAAAGTCCCATCCAGACACAAGCACAGGATTCGACTAAGAGTAACACACTCAATTGCGTGCATTATAAATTCAAGTCAATAAATATAATAATGCATGACAGAGAGATGATTTACTATGAAAAAAATTCATGTTCCAAAACTATTACTATACATTTGACTGTTTCCCTCCCCTCCAGGGAAAGGACAACACTAAGTAATCTCACTCCAAGACAAAGACAGAGAGCGTTGGAAAACAGATATGGGGGTATAGAGTATAGAAGACACAGCAAGTGCTCCCTGTCCACTATAGGAGGTCAGGATCCCCACCCAGTCAGTTGGTAGAGCACTCGCTTCACACGTAAAGAGACTATGATCGTTCCCGGGTGAAGTCGAGATTTCTTTCCCAACGCCAACCCCTGTCAACCCAACAGGCTCAAGAAGCAATTGCTATTGTCCGTTTCAGGCTAAAGACACCGGGATACACTCCAACTACTTGGACCAAATGTCTCTGAAGGATTACTTTTATTTGAAATAAAGGTAAGACAGACTCAAATCTTGTAAGAAATAACGGGGGCGTTTATTGTAGGAACTCAACACAGACAAATCGTATGGGAAGAAATGCATGGAGTCAAAGTTGAAAGGGCAAAGTACAATGTTATTTTTAGAACACAGCCCATTATTATGGGTTAGGATCTGTCGCATATCATTTCTGTAATAGTAATAATAATGATAATAATATTATGTTACATTACATTTTTTTTCATAGTATAAACACTATTAAAGGTAAGTAAGAGTAAATCATGTGACTCGTCGTCTCAAAATGGTATTCCCGTCAGGGTTGTGTTGATGCTAAAAAGAGAATTTATGGTTTAAAATATGAGACCTAAGTTAGGTTTATATGTTTTATTGAGTTGTGTGATTAACATTTATAAAGGTAGCAAATATCAAATGATCCCTTTCCCAATCAATTTAACTTTACAATCCCTTTTTATATATACATGTATTATTGAGTTGAATGAGTAATATTTATAAAAGTATCAAATGCTAAATGTTCCCTTTCTCAACCAATTTAACCTAAAAATTACGTTTTTGTTATCTAGTTCACCAACTATTTCGAGACGATGGGCCATATATGACTGGAATACTATAATATGACAGGAATACTTTTTTATGTGGAAAACATGTTTTTTTCTGTTTAAACTTCTTTCGATGAGGAATTTTGAAAAAAAAAAAACAACTAATGCTAAACGTTACCCACCTCTATGTAAAAGAAATATTTCATAAAATGTTTTCTTATTTTCTCCTCCTCCTACTCCTCCTCCTCCTCCTCCTCCTCCTCCTCCTCCTCCTCCTCATCCTCCTCCTTCTCCTCTTGTTCATTTCTTCTTCTTCTTCTTCTTCTTCTTCTTCTTCTTCTTCTTCTTCTTCTCCTTCTCCTCCTCCTCTTCCTCCTCCTCTTCCTCTTTCTTCATCCTCTTCCTATTTTTAAATATATAAATACACACATCGATGCATCTCATGTCTACAAATTTATCATGTCACATGTGCTTCACATATTATCTCTCTTACTTTTTATAACCATAAATGTACTTAAGAATAAGACGTCTCGAAGTCGTACCAACTTAAGATCTTTTCGCGCATAGCGATATCTCAAATCGTATTCTCCTTTCACTATTTCGGAACAACAACGATATTATTAACATGTCTATAGATTATTTTATGTACAAGAACGAATATTAAATCTTTCAAAACGTACAAAATACCAAAGACCGAAAGTTTCAGGCTTAACCAGTTAACTGCCGTACATATTAAAAATTTGGCCAGAAAACTCGTCCTCCAATTATAGACTGTTTAAATAGTCCTCAATCTGGGAAAAAACTATCAAACCTGGAACCTGTTGATGTCCCAGGTATGAGAGTTGTTTTTTTTTTGCTGAGATGAGATAATTTAAATCGATATATATTTGAAGGACGATTTTCTGGCCAAACTTTTAAATACGGCTATTGACTGAGTAAAAATATCTTAAGCTGAAGAGCAGATGGTTTTGAGCCTGAATCGTTCCGTATTTAGCATTATTTATATTATTTTTTTTTACATTATGAACTTTATAGGTCCACAGCTCTTCTAGCAGCTAAGTATAAATTATTTGAACAACTCTTGGCCTCCTTCCTCACCCCGGCCCCCTCATTCACGTTAAACAACCACTATTGTCTTTTTGTTAAAATTCATTTCTTGGAAAGAAATGTACATATAACTATTTCAAAGTGTATTCTTCTTACTATTTCAGAGCAAAAACGATATAAAGAAAATATATCCATAAACTATTTAATGTAAAGAAATGAATATAACAGCTTTAAAAACGACCGTTTTCATATGATTGGTCGCGAAAATTAAGTCGTTTTACTTTATAAACCATGTATTATTATTGTAGCTTTGATTCGCGCTGTTACCTGCAATTATATTTGTACCCATCAGAATTCCTGCCACCGACTAAATTATAAACGGATTTAGTAATAATAATAATAATATTTGTACCAATTGGACGTTAATAGTTTCTAGTTTCTACATCATTTTACCTTGTGTATCTAGCAGATCTTTGTATTAGCAGTCTGAAAAAAAGGTACGAAATGGAACAAAAAATAAGAAAATGAATCACTATAAAATTATATCATAATCATGAGATCAAGGGATATAACTCAAGAAATATGATCTGAATTTGTGATCCATCGCTAAAATCTGGCATTATGTCGGGTGAATAAACTGTGAATATTAGATGTGAAAAGTGAATTTTAAGTTAGAATAATTTTCGCGAGCTAATAGTTTGTTGTATCTTCTTATTGTTTTCGATAACACGTATTGCTGAACCCGAGTTTCATATTAAACATGGTATCCATTCAGTAAAAATAAGAGACGTCTAGAGCCTCGATGACACACAAGATCTGAGATGTGAAAAGGATTTAGAATACCTGAGATCCATCGCAGCAGACCGTCATCAGTGGAAAGAACTCACTCAACAAATCAGAGGAGCTTGCCAACGCGTCACAGTCAGAAGATTAGGAGGCGATCGGCAATAAGTCAAAGTAAGTCAAGTTTCATATCATTAAATATGGATTCATTTTTTCAGCATATTATTATTATTTTAAAGTTACCCCGATATAATACCAATTTTAGAATATGGGTCAAAATTAAACTTTAAAAAACAAAACATACATACATCTGGACAAATCTTATAAAAGATTACGTTTTTACTCAAGAACATAAGTATAATCAAATAAAAAGAAATGTTTTTTAAAATCTTATTTTACACACACACACACACACACACACACACACACACACACATCCTTAAAGTGATATTAGAGTATTGTATTACAGAATTGAATACAACAACTTAAAAAAAGATAAAGAAAATAACAAAAATAGAATGTTTAGAGCCCAAAGCCCTTCTTTAACCGATAACAGAAACAGTTAAAATATTAACACATCGGGTTAAATCCAATCTATCTGCATTAACGTGATGTATTAATGGTTAACTATTTTTGTTTCTGTATGAAGAAGGGTTTTGAACCCGAAACGTCCCGTGTTTAATATTGTTGTTATTTTGTCATTTGTATTTTTTAAGCTGTAATATTCATTTTTGTACATTAATTAATACAGTCAACATCTTCTAGCAGGTATTTGAAACACCATATTATTATTATACTACGTACTTTAGTCTGATAAAACACACTATATTTAAAATAAAAATGACCCTCATCTTGGCAAATGAAATGATCAAACTCAGGACTCTGCAAAGGCCAAGGTTTGAGAGTTTTTTGACAAGATAAGCGTCTTTTTACATTTTTTTTTGGAAGTATTACCATTTTAATTCGGTTTTTAAAACTTTATTTGAGTTGTTGGCTGAATTAGTTTTTTTAGCTCGAAACGTTCCGTATTAATCGATCTGTATATTTTTCTGTAAAACTATCACTCCCACTTTCATAACTGGAGATTGTGATTTAAAGATTTGAGTTTTATAATTCAATGTTAGTGTAATTAAAAAATTAATAACAGAGTGAAGGAGAATTGTTCATTAACGGTTTAACATTTTATAAAGAGAACTGAAGACACGAATTTGATATACCGATACAAGGTAAAATTCGTTATTTTACTTTGTATATCATTGCTAGAAGCTGAAGTTGTTTGGGGTTTAATGTGAAATAAAAAGAAACACTCAAATCACTGCCTTACAGTAACATGCCATCAATATTTTGAACTGCTCCGATTATAAAATCAATAATATAATATTTGACCTTTATTAATCATCAAAATCGTTAATTATATTAAATCTTGTATAAACCAACATGAGGTTTTTGTAAACATATCCAGGTATAATGGGTTTTTTATTCGATTGTTTTGTGTCACTTTTATTTTTTTTCATTAGATAGATCGAGACACATTCCATTAGTAATTTAGTTGTGATTTAACAACAAAAAGAACAAAAAAGAACAAAACAAAACAAAACATTTTCCTTAATTTGAAAACTTGGTATTATTCTCATTATGATTTTCTACGTTGTATCGCCCTCTGAAAATAATATGCAGGAAATTACAAAGCGGCTTTTTTTCAAATCATACAACATTTGGTATTTCAACTAACTGTAATAAAATGATTTGATATATCAATGGATAAGCAAGAAGAAAGAAAAAAATGATAAGATAACAATGACAAGTATAAGAATACAATATTAATTTGATGAATCATATAATCATAATTATATATATATATATATATATATATATATATATATATATATATATATATATATATATAATTTTCACTCATGAAAATATCATAAAATAAAGTTACTCGGTATTTACACAACATAACAGTATAACAGTATTAAATGAGCAGTTACTTGAAAGTACTATCGAACCTTTGAATCGTAAAATATAGAAAATGATTTATTATTTTTAATGCACTAATGCGAACATAAAAATACAACGTGATTGACAATCTATCAAACTCTTTCAAAAAACATGTTTTATCCGTTTTCGCCAGAATAAGTTTTACTTGAAATATCGATCTGTGAAAATTTTCTTCGGCTTTGAAGTCTCATGTTCGATTTTTTGTTTGTTTGTTTTGAAGGGTTTTATGGTGATATGTCATTTCAGAGTCAGTAAAAATTGATGATTGGAGAAAAGTTGTAGATCTGAAGTTCGTCATCATCATAGCGTGTCGCTCCGACACCGAACATACGCCACAGCATCTGTGGAGCAGACTCTTAGGTCATGGTCAGTGCAGCTGAGCCCATCTTGGCATTCTCCAATGATGTGCTCCATTGTCTGCTCTGGGCATCCACATGTACACCAGCTCGTCTCAGCTATGAAGCAACGCATGTAGACAAGTGTCCACGTCGCGTCCCTGGAACCCCTTGCTGGATACCGATTGCTACAACACGCACAACACCAGATCAGACGTTAAAAACACGATAGAACAAGTAAGACGATGTGGACTGGTTCAAAAAGGGATAGAAGACGACTATTCTATCAAGCTAAAGATCCAGATATGAATGATAAACCCAAGTGTTCAAAAGATACAATGTATTTAAAACAGACAACTACGATGATATATAATAGAGAGATAATGTACTGGGGCTAGAATATCATCTCTCAATAAAACAGGTACTTTATAGTTGACTGTCTTTTTCCCAGCTGAGGGTCACAGCTAGGACCAGGGAAAAAAACGAGCAATTTCAATTCAATTACAGAGAGTGACATAGGGAAAGCAGCAGATATGGGGGATAGAAGACAAAGAGCAAATGCCCTCTCTTTACACCATGGGGGAGAGGGGGGTGGGTGTCTAAAGACCCCAACAAAGAGTTGATCTGTTTGATGTCTCGAACCTCAGACTTCTTATAAGAACCCATTTCACAAGATGGATGTTATTTCATTCAATCGATAAATGTAGTAAAAGTTTTCTGGCCAAAATGAACATAGATGTGTTTTGTCAAATAAAGAAATATTGGGGAAATGACCATAGATTATTTATGTTTACATATTCCCAGGTCTCTATCATAATGCCATTTTCTAAAGAAAAAAGCACGTATTCAAAATTTCGATCAGAAACTCTTCCTTCAAAACATGATCGATTAAAATGACCCTCATCTTGCCAAAAATAATCAAACATGGCACTTCACGCAAGACCCAGGTTTGCGACTTATTGGCAAGACAAGGGTATATTTAATTGATCAATATATGAAGGACGAGTTCTTTGGCTAAAATTTTAAATAGGTATTTTTTCGGAGCACAGAAATATACTCCTAAACGTTATATAACCACGTGTAAAAAAAATCATTCGAACGTTATAAATTAGATATAATAAATTTACTTATGGTTTATATAAAGTTTATTCGAACTTATTCGAATTCGTACACATATCGCACAGAAACACGCGCACAAACAAACACACACACACACAAGCGCGTGCCACACACACACACACACACACACACACACAAACACACAACTATACTCACACACAGTCAAGCATGTATAAATTATGGTTTCACGTAAGCTTTCTTCCACGACTATACACCTCACAAACTCATCCCTACTTTCACCGTTTGGCAGATAGGAGAGAATAATGTGACATTGAATGAAATGATATTCGATAAATTGATTCACGCCATGGTCGGCCGATTCATTATTTGATTCATTAACTCAAGTAAGTAACTTAAGTACTGCTAAGTGTACTGAAGAAGCAGAAAAAAAATCAAATCAGACGTTTTCTTTATTTTCTTTTTGAATAGAAACGTTACACAACAGATCGGTAATTACGAGGTGTGAGGCTCAATCACATGTTAGACAGGCTGATTCTTTTATTATGTTTTTCCCCTTATAGTTTGTTTTCTCCTTTAACTCGCATTGTTCCGTACACACCTTTTCAGATAATATGTATCTTCTTTGTTCGGTCTCATGGTATAAACATTGGCATTCTAGAATCTTGGAACAAAACCCATGGGAAGAACAAGTGCATTGTAATGGCCTGCCTACAATCAATAAGCTTCAGAACTGAGTCTTGAGAAATGAAAAGGTTTTCCCAAGACACACTTACTTTCAAAGTAGCCCTCTTGTAAATTTAGATGCGAGTCCCATGTAGTTTTACCCTTTTAAAGTACAGAAACATTATCCGTGATATTCAATTAGAAATGGCTTTCATGACATTTTTCTAATTTAATTTCAAATTTTAAAGAGTGAGAGTGTTGAAACATTTTAATTTCTTTTTCATTGCAGTTATTGGGACGAGAAAAAGATGTGAGGTTTGATCTATTTGCATTAAGAAGCGGAACGGCACAAACACAATCATTCAAGCGCCTGGAACAGTGAGACGGCAGAAGGTTTTGAAATCCTTTCCTCCTGTCCTGTCAGATTGGGGATCATTTTCATATATCTATACTACTTGAAGGAAAGGTTTTTAGGTCAAAATCTAAAAATAAGTTTTCGTGAAGCAGGTTTGTTATTTTAGTATTTTCGGAGGAATCCGGGACACTATTGTTTTATAAACGAGTAGCGTCTCCAGACGAACGAAATTTGACAAGTGACACATACATGTATTAATCTGCTTGTTAAAAGCGCAAACTTCTTCTCTGTGCAATATATATATATATATATATATATATATATATATATATATATATATATATATATATATTCACATACATTGTTAAGTGGACGACTTGTACACAAAAAACGAAGTTCGTGTGATAATACCGTTTATCTATTTGAAATGAACAACCATTTCATACAATGTCACAATCACAATCTTCCTATCATTACAACCAAACGTTGTAACTGTTCGATAAAGATATGCAAAATGTATACGAAATAGTGCCAGACAAAGCAAGAAAGAAAAATACGAGAAAAAAAATCGAACCCAAAAAAATCAGTCCTCTGCGACTTGGAATGTCGACTAAGACTAATTTCTGGGATGTTTTTTTTATTCATGTATTTTTCTTTCTTGCTTTATCCATCAGTTTCATACATACGTTTTTAGATATTTATCTTAAACCAGTGCCTGCTCCCTAAGTTTTCAATGTGTAACTGTTTGCATGGGTTTTAAAACAAGTATTATAATCACAGACACTTGTGGAATATAAGGTGATTAATGCTCATCACCAAGAAACGTCACCATAATTATTCATGAACATGGGGAAATATTCATTAGGATTGCATGTTATATAATGATACAAACAAGCGTCATCTGATCACATCTTATAAGAATGTCATACAGTCACAAAGAGTCAACAATACAATTGTGACACACTGCCTCCAAACGGTATTATGTTGGAGTTCTTCTTCTCCTTCTTCTTCTTCTATTAAGGCCAAAGCTTCAGGCTGAAGATTGTATGTATTTCAGTAACAGGGCTTTTAGAGGGAAGCAGGGAGCGATTTTTCTTGAAGTCATCAGGCGAAAGGGCTTGTTTACAATTGGTTAGTAGGGAGTTCAAAGTCGGATGATGGAGAGGAAGAAAGGTAAAGATGATGGTTTGTTCATGAGTGAGGGATTTCAATAGTAAATACTTAGTTTCTTGTTTTATTGTTGTTCCGTTTCAAATGGCTGGTTGGAATTTGGTGTTATCTGTTTTGTGCTTTATGGAATATGAGGAGTTTTTTGATGGAGTTAACGTGATTTATTTGCATGTCTGATGACATATTTAGAAATGGAGGGCATGTAATGTTTAAAAGATAAATGATATTATTTATTGAAATGAAAAATCGACAAACTGCAGTTTTAGCCATTTTGATGTTAAAATCTTTATTGGCATCTGATACTCACCAACATAACACCGTTTTGACACAATGGGCCACAATAAAGAAACATGAATGCTAAAATAGTATCCGAGGTTAACTATTGTAAAAGTAGAAAACAGATTATTTTGAATTCTCGCCTTCGGAATGAGGTCATACTTTGACAGCATTCAAACCAATAAAAATGAGAACCGAGATTAAGTCAAATTTCACTGTTCCATGTTTGAATGTTTCATATTGTTTGCTGTCGCACAATGATAAGTGTGGTATCCGAGTAGTAGTAGTAGTAGTAGTAGTAGTAGTAGTAGTAGTAGTAGTAGTAGTAGTAGTAGTAGTAGTAGTTGTTGTTGTTGTAGTGGTAGTAGTAAATAATAATAGTAATGATAATAATAATAATAATAATAATAATATAATAATAATAATAATAATGAGAATAATAATAATAATAATAATAATAATAATAATAATAATAATAACAATAATAATAATATTAATAATAATAATAATAATAATAATATAATAATAATAATAATAATAATAATAATAATAATAATAATAATAATAATAATAATAATAATAATAATAATGATAATAAGAATAGTAATAATAATAATAATAATAATCATAATGATAATGATATAG
This sequence comes from Berghia stephanieae, assembly GCF_034508935.2. Taxonomy (NCBI): domain Eukaryota; kingdom Metazoa; phylum Mollusca; class Gastropoda; order Nudibranchia; family Aeolidiidae; genus Berghia; species Berghia stephanieae. The sequence goes on along the minus strand of NC_088361.1, from coordinate 91,036,347 downwards.
ATTTGGTGCACATACACAGTGAGGTATTATATTTGAAGAGCATAGCATTCTTTGTCAATGTTAAGGCATTCAAATCTATATTTATCTCACAGATTGTTTTAAGTAGATTATAAAACATATTTGTAACCCACCATCTGAAAACAGTATGATGTCGGGATGGATCAGACCCTGAAAAGTGAATTTAGAATTGCTATGGTAGAAAATCTGGACTTTGTGTCTCTTGCACTGTTAGAAAATGCATTCATTCTCAACCATAATGAAGAAATTAACTCCGAATTTTATTAATCAGGCTATATATTTCGATTTCCATCATACCGACATAACACGGCTTTGAAACGGTGGGTCACATATTTAAATGAAAATTTAAAAAAAAGAAACCCAATTCTATATTAAATAATGTTCACATAGAGATGTATAGCGGCTACTTATATACCGTAAATCCTGTACAAGTAAGTTTACCATTTCCTTAACAGAGTCGTACATGGGACCGAATAGACACATTTGTAAAAGTTATCCTTCTAGTTTAGTGTGGCCGGTAAGGATGTGCGTCTCTCCTGATGATAGAAAGCCTAGTGTTTGTTTCTCGGATAAGTAATAGTGGCATTTCGCAACAGTTTCTGGCTTTGTCTCATTCACATTCCTTCATACTTACACCCTGCACCATTTGCTCCGAGATTTTAACAGAATGAGATGAATTAATTACATTTCTTCGCTCTTCGAAGCTGAAAATAGACATTAATCTCAGTAAAATTCCGCAGTGGTATCCATGCACCACGACTACTACCACTCTTCAAGAACTTTATTATATGGCTTAGCGCCTCGAGAAAGTGTATGCCCCACCCCCTTTTTGCTACCCCACCTTTTATTCCATTCGTAATTTGACTTCACTATATCAATTTTAATGATGTTTATAGGTAGTCTGTCGCATGAGGAAGGGCAAAGAGCGATATGTTGTTTCTTATCTGAAGGACTACTCTTTTGATGAAATAATAATAATAATAATAATAATAATAATAATAATAATAATAATAATAATAATAATAATAATAATAATAATAATAATAATAATAATAATAATAATAATAATAATAATAATAATAATAATAACAATAATAATAGTAACTTGAAAGATATAAAAGTATTCTTTTATGGCTTAACGCCAAATGTTCGGATCAATTGTAATTCCAAAAAGACATCTGTCTTTATGATTATCAAAATACAAGATATGCATTTCTTGATGCCTTAATTTAAAAACAGTATCTGCAATTCTAGATTCATTCTATCTATTTGTTTGTTTTTGTTTTCTGTAATGTCTACGTTGATATTATACGCCGATTAATTCCTACAACTTTTAAGTCTTTTCGGGCAGTATAATTACATTATATAATCCAGTAAGGGGAAATAAGTCAAAATATTACAACACTAATTCTAACAAAAGTTATATCCCTGAAAAGATATTTCGTTCACATCATAAGAACACGATACTATGGCCAATTCAGCGAGAATGTATTCTCATGTATTATCATCACTTAATAGGGTCTGGGTACGCCTAGTTAGAGTTTAGCCTATGGATTGACCGATTGAGACCAATGTTATGTTTAAAAAATACACATTTTGTAGTATATCTCACTCAAACAAAACCCTTTAAATATTATTGCTGATTCTCCGTTTCAGAGCATCGCCTTCGTATACTAATGGACTGACATTGATAAGAAAAATTGCATCAAAAGACAAGGCCAGACCACCAAGAGAAAGAAAATCGTGAGTTGTAGTCAATAGCGCACCCAATGTTGTTTCCTTGAGTAGTACTAATGACAATTCACTCGGCGCTGCACTGACCTAAAATGACTTCAAAATACATTCAAAAGACAAAGCCAGACTCCCAAGAGAAAGAAAATCGTGAGTTGTATCCGATAGTGCACTCAATGGGGTCAGTTGTTTCCTTGAGTACTACTAATGGCAATTCACTCGGCGCTGCACTAACCTAAAATGACTTAAAAATACATGTCATAGTGTTAGGCTGTACCATTACAATGGCTAGGGTCATTGCCTGAAGGGGTCCGACGGACCAATGCTTTGATATGCCCTTTTATTTTCTTAAGTCTATAGATTAGAACTTAGGGATTACACTCCTGATCATTCATCCTCAGTACTTGTTTCTTTAGAAAGATCATTGTTTGAATCGCATCCTGTGGTAATTCTCAGTAGCATTAAAAAAAATACCTTTCTATCCGTGATTGCTTACTCAATAGGCTTGGACAGTGTCTGATGTCATGTGGCCTTGTTCTACTGATGACATTCGTGTGGAGCTTGCATTTGGCAGTATTTCATTAAGGTCTCGTAGGGGCTGCCTGCTCCGCAATTCATATTTCAGCTGGCTAAAGGACACTTATGTAAACAGAGTTCTGTTTTTACATCCTAATGTTTGTCCTTATATAGGTACCTACGCAAAGTTGCAACACGTTCTCTCCATTTCTTTCAATCAATTATATCAGCTGCCATAACTCACATTCCTTTTTAAATAGCTTAACTTTATTCCTCGAATACCCAGCTTTAGCTAGCTTATATTATACTCTTGCTCAAAGAAGCTTCCGGCTGCAAGCATTCAGTAGTCTTCTGCACATTCGGGTAACAAGATATACCAAGTAGGATCTCAAATCCGCAATGTAGCATTAGATATCAGATTTATTTCAACGCTGGGGACCGACTGACTCTTCACTCTGTGTCAATTGACCTGCTTTCTGGATTAAAGATACTTGAATTGAGATTGTATAAGTTACACGTAAAACCCGACACACTTGCAAAACTATCACGCAATGACGTCATGATCGTCTACACACTGTATATCTGGTACTGCCACTACAGCAGCTGCGGGTGCTATGGCCTCTGTCTCTTTGTTGGATTCGTTCTCCTCTGTCCTCGTCGACAGCATCTCTCTGTCGTAGAAGGGAACCTCACGTAGGGAGAACTGTTGCTGGAATGGTCGTCTCTGTCTGGGATTCGTCGTTCGTCGAAGACCGGTGAAGTCCGGATGTGGTTTGGCTGAAGGAATCCGCATCTCGATGGGCTCCGGACGAAACTTTTGTTGTCCTGTAGCCGATGACACAGATCTCGCAATCAGCTCTGGAAGGCTGTCCAAGTTGACCTGCGATACAAAAGTTTACAGATTTAAAATGGTTATTGTATGATTGTTTGATGTTTAAGTACATACTGTAGGAATATTAAAAGTTATCGATATTCATCTTACTTCCTCACTCAAGTAAAAACTGAGATGAGCTTTAAAAATCAGTTTAAATCATCATTCTTTAATAGCAGTATGATTTTATTTAATTTCTGTTATTTTGACGAGGATATTGATTTTGTTTTTTGTTTTTTGTTAAAGAATGTTGATTTAAGACAATTATATTCTGTTTAACAATTTTTTAAAAACGGATTCACCTAAATACATTGATGTTTAACAGAAAAAGAAGATTTCAGGACAGCATAGTAAAGACGTATTTTTCATTTTGAATACTAAAGTGCCAGATTGTTAGGTTTTCGCACCACCAGAAATGTGACTCGTTTCCATCCTGGGTGCAGTCAATATGATTTTCTGAATCCATCTCCAATCAGCAGTGAATCAGTAATTGGGTCGTAAGATCTGGCGGAAATTACTTTGCGTCATATCCAGTTGATAGATAGATAGATAGATAGATAGATAGATAGATAGATAGATAGATAGATAGATAGATAGATAGATAGATAGATAGATAGATAGATAGATAGATAGATAGATAGATAGATAGATCGATAGATAGATAGATAGATAGATAGATAGATAGATAGATAGATAGATTGATAGATAGGTAGATAGATAAATAGATTGATAGATAGATAGATGGATGGATGAATGGATGGATGGATGGATGGATGGATGGATTGATGGATGATTGGATATATGGAAGCAAAAAATTGCTGCAGGCCCTTTACCCCGCGATTTTCAAACCAAAAATGATCTCTGCCATCACGGACTTTATAACCCCGAAAGACTACAGTTAACACCCCCCCCCCCCCCCCCCTGCTGCCCACCAAAATAAAATCAGGATAAACTCCGGCTCCATTGGCCTTCTAGTTTTGAAGTAGAATGACTCTACCTGCAGCTGTGCCAATTTTTCTTCTATTTT